>NC_022019.1:11401573-11411780 GCF_000317375.1 Microtus ochrogaster | reverse complement strand
CTGTCCTGGAATTCATTTTGTAGACCAAGCTGGCCTCGAACTCATAGAGATCCACCTGCAGGCAGAACACCAACGTACATAAAATAAAAATTAAAAAAAATAAAGAAAATTTATTTATTTATTTATTTATAGTTTTCTGAGACAGGTTTTCTCTATGTACCCCGGGTTGTCCTACAACTCACTCTGTAAACAAGGCTGGCCTCAAAAGAAAAAATTGTTTTGTTTTGTTTTTCGAAGAAAAGGTTTCTCTGTGCAACTGTCCTGGCTGTCCTGGAATTCATTTTGTAGACCAAGCTGGCCTGAAACTCACAGAGATTCGCTTGCCTCTGCCTCCCGAGTACTGGGATAAAATAATTGTGCCATTACTGCCCAGCTGAAAAAAATTTAAATAAACAACTGGAATTGTACTGTATATATGGTCCTCTGTGTCATGGTTCTCAACCTGTGGGTCATGACCCCATTGGGGCCGTATTATCAGACAGCCTGCATACCAGATATTTACACTATGATTCATAACAGTAGCAAAATTACAGTAATGAAGTAGCAAGAAAGGATTTTATGGTTGGGGTTCAGCACAACATGAGAAACTGTGTTAAAAGGTCACCACATTAGAAAAGTTGAGAACCACTGACCGACCAAATATCGATTTGCACTTAAAATTCTGATGTGCCTTTCAAATGTTAGTATGTGCGCATTCCTTTGAATATCCTGAATCTCATTTTAAATTTTTCTTTTACAATTTCATGTGTATGGATACCTGGTGCCTGTGAAGGGTGTCAGAGCCCCTGTGAACTGGAGCCCCATATGGGTGCTAGGAATCAAACCTGAGCCTCTCAAGAGCAGTCAATGCTCTTAACCATTGAGAACTCACTCTCCAGCTACTTAGAATCTCACTTTCCATAAAGACAGCACATTTTTAACCATTAGCCAATGACAATGCTTAGTAGTTACCCAGAAGACTATATTCCAAATATTTTATTATGCTGAGGGCTTGAGGAAACATTCTGAAAGGTTATCTGGCTATATGTAACAAAAGCCTTTAAAAGTTATTCTTAACTCAGCAGCAGTCTTTTAGAGACAATTAAAGTATGTGTGCATGTGTATCTGTATGATTGCATGTATGTATGGAGGTCAAAGGTCACCCTCAGGCAGTTCCTCCTTGTTTTCTGGGACAGGATTTCTCACTGACTTAAAAGTTGATAATTAGATGATGCTGGCTAGCCAGCAGGCCTTCTTGCTGGGATCTACTCATCTCTGCCTCCCCAAAGCCAAGATCTCAAGTGTGGACCATCATGCCTGGTATAGGCTCTGGGGAACTCAAATCCTCATGCTTGCAAGCATTTCAATGATGGAGCCATCTCCCTGACCCCAGAAATACTCTCTATGGAAGCATGCATAGTCACAGGGAAAGTTAGGTACACATTCCTTATAAGGAATCCTGTAATCTTAGCTGTGGGGGTCCAAGGCAGAAGGGTTGCTACAAACTCAAGGTCATCCTTGGCTGCACAAGAAGACCAAGTCTTAAAGCAAAACTAAATAATCTGGTGTTGATAACAAAAATAAAAACTTTGTTTGTTTGTTTTGGTTTTTCGAGACAGGGTTTCTTCTGTAGCTTTGGAGCCTGTCCTGGAACTAGCTCTTGTAGACAAGGCTGGCCTCAAACTCACAGAGATCCTCCTGCCTCTTCCTCCTGAGTGCTGGGATTAAAGGAATACACCACCATGCCCAGCTAGAAATAGAAACTTTTAAAACATTAACTTTAAGGCTGGGCGGTGGTGGCGCACGCCTTTAATCCCAGCACTCGGGAGGCAGAGGCAGGCGGATCTCTGTGAGTTCGAGGCCAGCCTGGTCTACAAGAGCTAGTTCCAGGACAGGCTCCAAAACCACAGAGAAACCCTGTCTCGAAAAACCAAAAAAAAGCATTAACTTTATCTTCTGAATATGAGACAAAAAAAGGAAACAGGTGGAGGGGCTCGTTTCTTTTATTACTGTCTTTCACTACAAGCCTAGGCTGTCCTGGAACCTCACTCTAGGTTACCTTAGGCCACGATCTTGCTTCAGCCTTCCCAGTGCTAGGATTATGTTTTAACAGACAAATGACACACCTTCTCTCCACCTAAATTGCTCATTTACAATCAGGTCCTCTTAATGTGCTAACTAGGCCCAAATCCTCACAAAGTCCCCTCTTACTTGGAAAAGAAACACTGTAAAGATTTCATGTCATCCAAGAAACACACAAAGGAAACCACCTCCAGTCAGTACTCTTCCTGACATGCAAGCTTTAAAGAAAGAGCCAAAGCTATTATTGTCAAAGAACTGTTTACATGTTGGAAGTGCACAAAGCCATGCTGACTTATTTTCTAGTTGAAATCTTCTAGAATGGCAGAAGTGGGCACACAAATTCCTGACCAGTAACTGATTGGCTTGCAGACCCTAAGCGTCCACCAACAATTAAATCTTTACATATCACAGGAAACAGTTATTTTCTTCCAACTTTTCAAGGCTTCTGATGTCACTGGAACACAGTTAGGGGTCCTCCAAGCCTTTCTTCTGCCTGCTTGTTTCAGGTACTTAATGCTAGGACCCCAGATAACCCTGTAACAGTCCCCAGCATTGTTCTGCGCTGTGGGCACAACACACTACAGACTGGAAAGGCAGTGCCACAGCCTGAACTTCTTACCAGGGGAACAGCAAGGGCACTGTCTGTGAAGAGTTGTCAAAAGGAAAGGCAGTAACTCCAATTACACAAGAATTACAATACTCTGATGTTCCTTATGACATTTCTGTAGTGTGTCTCACTCATCTCTTGAGAAACTTGACAGTTTTCTTAATCAGAAAAGTGACTGGAAACATTCTTTTAACTTTGGGAAAAGTTTGGGTTTTGTCTTCCAATTTGTAATAAAACTGAACAGTCCCGCCACAGCAGTAAACAACAGAATCGGAGAAAAGTTTCACTGTTCCATATGCATCAACAATTTGGGCTGGAAAGATGGCTCAGCTGTTAGGAGCATACTCTGCTCTTACAGAGGACCAGAAGTTTTTTTTGTTTTTCGAGACAGGGTTTCTCTGTGTTAACAGCCCTAGCTGTCCTAGAACTAGCGCTGTAGACCAGGCCGGCCTCGAACTCACAGAGATCCTCCTGCCTCTGCCTCCAGAGTGCTAGGATTAAGGCGTGTGACACCACCACCCAGCCTAGAGGACCAGAGTTTGATTCCCAACCCCTCAGTTTGTATTCTAGCTCTCAAGGATCCACGCCCTCTTCTGGCCTCTATGGGTATCTGTACTTGATACGTAGGTAATTTAAAATAATCTTTAAGAAATTTCAATATTTGCTATTAAAACTGCTGTGGGGCCAGGTGGTGGTTAGCACACGCCTTTTATTCCAGCACTCGGGAGGCAGAGACAGACGGATCTCTGAATTCGAGGCCAACCTGGTCTACAAGAGCTAGTTCCAGGACAAGCTCCAAAAGCTACAGAGAAACCCTGCCTTGAAAAACAAAACAAAACAAAAACAAACCTCTGCTGTGGGGCTGGAGAGATGACTCAACAGTTAATTAAGAGAAGAGTCTGCTCTTCCAGAGGACCTGGGTTTGATTTCCAGCATGACATAGAGCTTACTACAACCATCTGCAACTCCAGTACCAGGGAATCTGATGCCCTCTCCTGGCCCCGGTGGGCACCAGGCAAGAACACGGAGCACATGCATACATGCAGACACATCCATACAAAAATCCCTCTACCATGACCCTTAAACTAAAGACAAAAATCTCAAGTCAGAAATAATCTGCATTCATTTCAGCTCCTGTTTTCGACAATTGTGGAACTGCAGCCAGCAAAATACTTGGACTTATCAGGAATTCAGATAGTATTAGATGCCTGAATAAGTTGTTTCACTTAGCGCCTTAAAAAAAAAATCACTCGGCGAAATCAATAAAGCTTGTTTTGTTCAACTCAGGGCTATGTGATGAGCTTTAGAAGACAGACAAAAGAAGAGGCAAGGCCAATAGTTAAAACTGGCATCGCCCAGCAGACCTCTGATGACTCTGAGAAGTGCAGCCTGGCCCCGGTATAATATTTTCTGTCTAGCAGACTTCTCAAAGAACATCTGGTATCACACGGAGGCTGGGGCTTCACCTGCTTCTGTAAGAACCACTAAAAAAGAAGCAGGTGACTGGCCCAGGCAGAAGGTACACACAGAAATGAGCATGCCCAACACTAGAGAAGGATCCTGAAAGCTCCATGGGACTCAAAACAAGAGCCACCGCTTCTACAAGTAACACAGACCAGGGATCTCTTTAGCCTAACCATTTCTAAAAATGTATGCTAAAGATGGGTTAAAAAAATCTAAATTCTGTATTATGTGATATGAGTAACATTTGATTACACATTGACTATATCTTTTTTAAAGTCAGCATTTAGAGACGAGGCCTATCAAAAAGATGGGATAGGGCAGAACACCTTAAAATATCTTATTTCTTTTTATTTACTTTTTTTTTTTTTTTGGTTTTGTTGCTTCCTGAGACAGTCTTACTCTGGGGCCCATGACAGTGCTGGAAATGACAGATATGTGCCACTACAATGGGCGAAGATAAATGTTCTTCCCATCCTGGAGGCTGAGCAACAGCTCTTACCAAACTGTTCTGGCTACGTCTGAAGCACCCCTCTTATGAAAGACACTGCCTGACCTTTAAGCATCCAAATGGCTTTTAAACTTCATCTCGCCATATGCCAACCCCCCCACTACCTCTTTCATAAGACACGAAGCACATACAGAAAGGTTGGGCAAGAAGGACAGTCGATCTCACAACAGGGGACACTCTGGGGACAAGATGTCTGTTAGAAGGGCACTACACTTGACTGCAACTCCATCCTGACTGGCAGCCTTCAACTGCCAGTGCCTCTGCCCTGGGTCTGTTGTGTTGTTTACTGTATTTCCTGAAGTCCACTGCCGACACCTGATGGTGTGATCTGAGGGGATGTGCTGGGCACTCAATCCATTTACACAAAAACACACTCGAAAAGTACCCAGTATGGTGGCTATCATGCCAGAACTTGGGAGGTGGAAGGCAGGAGGATCAGGAGTTCTGATCATCACCAGCCAATCAGCGAGTCCGAGGCCAGCCTGGGCTACATGAGACTGTCTCAAAACAGAAAAGTAGTAAAATAAACTAAAAATTCATGGTTAACCAAAACAATAAAAACCTAACTTAAGAAACTTTGGAAATTTTCAGGGAAAAAGGGGGGGGGGACGGAACAAGCACCCTACACAAAACTTCAGTGACCCCTGGACTGGCGTGGGGAAGCAGGCGAGCCCCGCACACCTGCGCTGCCGCACGTCCACCCGCCACGCTCGGCCGGCCGCGTCCATCTCCTGGCGTCTCCGCCGCACGTCCCCAGACCCGCTCCGCCCGCCAGCTCCAGCCCGCCGCCCTCAGCTGCGCGCGCCGCCCGCCCGCTTCCGACGCCCGCCGCGACCCTAAGCCTCAGCGCCCAGAGCGCAGGCCGCGAGCCAGCGCCGAGCGCCTGCTCCTGAGCGGAGCAAGCCGCTGTCAGTCACACGCGCAGCCTCGGCCTCGACCAATGGCGCTGCCGTCTGCTCCCGCCCCCTCCCCTCCCGCACGGCGGCGGCGGCGACCGAACGGCTCCTCCTCCCCCATCCCTCCGCCGAGCCCGGCGGCCCCGCGCTCACTGTTGAGGCCGGCGGGCGGCGGCAGGGACTGCTCCCCTTCCTCGCAGTTGTTGTTGTTGTTGTGCAGGGGTGGCGGCGGCTCAACTAAGTGAGACATGGTCAGGAGACTGGGAGCGCCGCGGCCGCAGCACGACAGTATCCGGCTCTCGGGCAGCAACACAACAAGTCGAGTCCCCCCGCCCCCTTTTCTGCGCCTGCGCAGTCCCTCCCCGCGTGACATCAGGACCCTCCCGGACCACGTGATGACAACACAGGCGGCAGGGGGCGGGGTCTGGGCGGGGAGGGGCGTGTTCGGTTCGGGCTGGGGCGGGGCATTCGAGGGCTGGTCTGGACCTGCGGGTGCCGGAGTAGCACTGACACCTGCGCCGGGAACGAATTCCTGACAGTCGCACTAAGCCAGGAGGGCTGAGCTAAGCAGTTGGCGTCGTGTCGAGCAGAGGGAGGGCAGTGCACCCCGGAAGCACGGGGCGTGAATGGAGCCCCTCCCACGCCTGCAGCGTACACGTAAGAACTCAAGCCTGGCTTTAAAGAAGCAGAAAACCCTAGTTCCTCCCCTTGGTGAAACGTCTATCCCTGCCTCCCACAGGACACCACGTGAAGTACCTTGAAGCGAATTACCTTGCTGGAATTTCTGAAATTTTAATTGCAAAGATAACATACGATCCTAGAGACGAAGAATCAATAATAGCTGGGCGTGGCGCACACCTGTCATTCCAACCCTCCAGCAGGCTGAGGCAGGAGGACAGAGAGTTCCCGGCAGCCTAGGCTATACACCAAGCCCTTACCTTCAAAGACAAATTAAAAAGCAAAAGCAAACAAAACAAACAAAAAGATTTACCCAAACCCTGACACTTGCCGGTCTGTGGAGGTGCTTGTCTCTAACCCCAGCACCCGAGAGGCAGAGGCAGGCGGATGTCTGTGAGTTCGAGGAGGCCAGCCTGGTTTACAAGAGCTAATTCCAAGACAGGCACCAAAGCTACAGAGAAACCTTGTCTCGAAAAAAAAAAAAAAAAAACAAAAACAAAAAACCCTGACACCTATCTCTGGAAATGACCTACATCTTATATGCTCCCGACACTGTTACTTAATGTTCCTAAATACTCCTACATTGTATCTTTGCCAAGTTTCCTTGATCCTATTTTTGTATAGGAAAAATTTCTCTCAATACGGTACTTGTCTTTTGTTTCAGTCTGCAGGAGTTGAAATTTTTCAAGTACTTGTCTATTTTTTTTTATGGTCTAGGAATATCCACACACTATTTTTCCCCTCAAGACAGAGTTACTCTGCTGTGGAGCCTGTCCTGGAACTAGCTCTTGTAGACCAGGCTGGCCTCCAACTCACAGAGATCCGCCTGCCTCTGCCTCCCAAGTGCTGGGATTAAAGGCGTGCGCCACCACCGCCCCTCCACACACCAAGTTATTAAAGCTAAGACTAACCAGGGAGATGGCTCAGCTGGTAAAGGTGCTTGCTGTACAAACTGGGTACTGAGTTCTTTCTCCCAGAACTCAGGGTAAACGGAAAGCTAACTCCACAAAGTTGTCCTCTGACCATAGCATGTGCCCTCCTCCTATGATTACACACACACACAATTTAAGATTTTTTTCAAATTATACAAGTGTGTGTGTTGGAGTGGAGGTACTTTTAGAGGTCAGAGGTATCAGATCGCTCTACCACTAGACTTCCTGGAAGCTGTGAGCCGCCCCACTGAGGTGCTGAAAATCAAACTCAGGTCCTAAGAGTGGTACATGCTCTAAACTGCTTAACCATCTCCTGCCCCGCTAGTAATAACTTTTTGTTTATTTGTTTGTTTTTCAAGACAGGGTTTCTCTGTAATTTTGGAGTCTGTCCTGGAAGTCCCTCTGTAGACCAGGCTGGCCTCGAACTCAGAGAGATCCACCTACATCTGCCTCCCGAGTGCTGGGATTAAAGGTGTGCACCACCACTGTCCCACTAATAATAACTTTTTAAAGATTATGAATTTATTGTAAAACCCTAATTCTCTCTTAGGCTTAGTTTTTCATTAGATGCTCCCTCAATTCTCCTGAAATTAAGTTGTAAACTGCCTTTGATTTTTCTCAACTTCATAGCCAACTGACCCAATGATATCTATCTATTGATCTATTTCATTTGCTGGCCTTTGTGAGACAAGGTCTCACTTTGTAACCCATTCTGGTTTGGAACTCACTATGAAGTCCAGGCTGATCTCCAGCCTTGACAGCTCTCCCTCGGCCCCCTACTCACCAGTATTACAAGTGTGAGCCACCATGCCTCTGTGTGCCCTGGCTATCCCGGAATTTGCTCTGTAGAGCAGGCTGCCTCAAATTCAAAGATCCACCTGCCTGTCTCCTAAATGCTGGTATTAAAGGTGTGTCACAACTGGAGCTGAGACATAGCCTCTTGAACGAATGCACACGACTTCCTCTCATATTTCTCAGCATTTGTTAATTTTTTTAAAGTGCTCTATCACTTTAGTTATATTGCCAGCCATATTTCTTTTAGATACTTCTCATTAATGATTTATTTTTAGCCAGGCATGGTGGGGCATGCTTATATTCCCACCAGAAGCTAGCCAGATCTACGGAGCCAGTCCCAGGACAACCAGGACTACACAGAGAAACCATCTCAAAACAACAAAAATGAACAAAAAAAAGATTTATCTTTTTAAATTATATTTGCCTGTGTGGAGATGTACGCTGGTGCAGGTACTGTGCAAGTCAGAGACATCAATGGGATCCACCTTGAACTGGAGTTAAAAGTGGCTTGTGATCATACCCCGTTATGTGTGCTGGGACCACAACTCATGTCCTCTGCAAGGAGGGCCGCTGCAACAGCAGTATGCACTCTGCCATTGAGCCATCTTTCCAGCCCCATTTTAGATGCTTCCTTTAAAAAGTTTAAAGTAGTTTTAAATGTTTTGTTTTTTACTACCCACTTAACTACCAAACCACGATTTTCAGGTGTTAAAAAAATTACTTTATTTTGATCAGAGGACATATTCCCAGATCAATTCTATTCTATTGGAGCTTGTCCTACCATTTTAGTAAGTGTTCTGTGTGAGGACTTGACTTTTTGTAGAAAGAAAAGTGGGAATGAAACGAGAGTGAGCTTTCTCTTTCCTAGATACACAAGACTGAATACGACACCCCAGCTTACTAACCACTCAGTTCTTCACTATTTGAGATAATTCCGTTACCAAGTAAAGTAGTGTACAACAATTCAATTTAGATAAAAAAGCAAAGTATCACCAGGTATGGTGGCACACGCCTTTAATTCCAGAACCAAAGAAGCACAGGCAGGTAGATCTCCGTGAGTTCGAGGCCATCCTGGTCAATACAGTGAGTTCCAGGAAAGCTAGAATTACATGGTGAGACCCTGTCTCAAAACAAATAAAAAAATATTTGCATGAAGACAATCGTAGGTTTGTTCCTCAGCGTTGTAGGGGAAAAAAAACCTCAAAATAATGCTAATATAACTTTTTTAAAGCTGTGTATAGAAATATGTAAAGAAACTTAAACAGTTGGATACTTTTCTGAGTGCTTCTCTCTTTGGTGCCTATGCCTAAATCTACTGAAACCTCTGTTTTAAAAAAGGACGACTATATATGCATATCTGAATATGGGTTTGCGCATGTAAAAGCAGTACCTGTGGGAACCAGAAGGCATCAGATGCCTTGGATCTGGAATTACAGGCAGCTTCAAGCCATCCCACCTGGGTGTTGAGAACTGAACATGGTCCCTTACAAAAGCAACCAGCGTGCTCAACTTCTAAACCCTTTCTCTAACCTCCATGAAAAAAAAAATTATGAACCACCTCCAACTCAGCAAAGAAAAAAAAAGCCTAAAATAGCAAAACAATTTTTTTAAAAAATTATTCATATATATTTTATTTCCAGATTTCTTTACTACAGTAATCAAGACAATATAGTGTTGGGGAAAACATAGACCTATCTATATATTAATGGAATATTTCAGGTGGTCTCACAGGTGAATAGTTAATTGAATTTCAAAACATTGTGAAGAAAAATGATCCTCCACCACTTTTCTCAACTTTCATGTTTTATACAACATATCAAAAAAAAATATCAAATGAGTCATAGACCTAAATGTAAAATCTAGTCTTTCAAATCTTGAATTGGGCAAAAATTTTAAAAGACATCAAAAAATAGTCCATATGAAAAAAACAAAACAAAACGAATGAACCATGAGATTTAAGAACTCCTTTTCAGGACCTGGCGGAATGGTTCAGGAGTTAAGCAGGCTAGATGATCTTGTAGGGGACTCAGATAAACATCCACACAATGGCTCACAGGGGATTCAATGCTGTCTTCTGGCCTTGGGGATGAGACACCCACACGGTACACAGACATATATGCAGACAAACACTTATGTGCATTTAAAGACAAAAATCTTCCTCTGGTGAGATGCCTGCACTTACTACCTGAGTCTAAGCCCCAGGGCCAACATGGTAAAAGGAGAGAACCCACTCCCACAGCACGTCCTCAGACCTACGCGCGCGCGC
>NC_022019.1:11399827-11401116 GCF_000317375.1 Microtus ochrogaster | reverse complement strand
ATAAATAAATAAATAAATAAATATAAAATTAGCATAAAGGCCCATTTTTTCTTTTCTCTCTCCTTTATTTTTATTTATTTTGGTTTTTTGAGACAGGGTTTCTCTGTGTAGCTTTGGAGCCTATCCTGGCACTAGCATGGCCTCAAACTCATGGAGATATGCCTGCCTCTTCCTCCCAAGTGCTGAGATTAAAGGTGTGCACCAAAACCACCCGGCTAAGGTTTTTTAAAATTTATTTATCTATTTATTTATTATGTACATACTATCCTGTCTGCTTGTATGCCTGCAGGCCAGAAGAGGGCATCAGACTTCATTACAGATGGTTGTGAGCCACCATGTGGTTCTGGGAATTGAACTCAGGACCTCTGGAAGAGCAGGCAATGGTCTTAACCTCTGAGGCATCTCTCCAGCCCACTAAGGTCCATTTTTTCAAAAGACCCCATTAGGGATGAAAAGAAACAAACCTCATACTGAGAGAATGTACTTTATGAAGCACATCCTATAAAGGTCTATCCAACACACAAGAGTTACATTGTTTTCTTTCTGCCTTATGATTTTTTTGTGAATGAGTGTTTTGCTTATATGTATGTATGTGTACCATGTGCATGCTCTGTCTCAAAGGCAAAAGGACACTGGCTCCTCTAGAACTGGGATCACAGATGGCTGCAATCCACCACGTAGGTGGCAGAAGCTGCACCAGGTCCTCTGCAAAAGCAACAAATACTCTACAGCTGAGCCATCATTCCAGCCTTCGCCCAACCTTTTTGATAGTGGCTCATGTAGTCCAGGCTGGTCTGAAACCTACATACCCGAGGATGACTTTGAACTCCTGATTCTTCCTCTTTCCAAGGCTACTGTGATTATAGATGTGCACCACTATACTGAGTTTGTCACTATTTTCTCAAATTGATAAAAAAAACCCACAGGTGTGTGCAGTTAATGGGTATGAAAACATGGGTGATATAATTATGGTCCAAATTTTGGTATCTTGAAAAGTATTTTTAACAACATGTTCCAGATCTTAAATGGCTGTTTCCTGTAAGGTACTAATTCCGTCTCTAGCACCGTACACTAATTTAACATTTAATTTCAACACTGAGACTGGCATACATATTCTAGTATTTTCTACTTGCAAAATAAAAACAAAATTCAATTAACAGGAACTGGCCATGGAACATGCACACAAGTGAGGTTATGTCGACAAGAAAAGTCTGTTTAGCTGGGCGATGGTGGCGCACACCTTTAATCCCAGCACTTGGGAGGCAGAGGCAGGCGGATCTCTGTGAGTT
>NC_022019.1:11382426-11397656 GCF_000317375.1 Microtus ochrogaster | reverse complement strand
AAAAAAAAAAAAAAGGAAAAAAAACACTGAAAGGATATGTGTCTTGGTTTTAAAAGAGCAGGAAAATACAAACAAGTTGACAAGACTAGGTTTATTCTGTAATTTTTATTAATAAAAGTTGACGATATAAAATGAGTGGCTGGGCTTATAGTTTGCTACACCAAAGAAATTAAAAAGCCACTTAAGATGTTACAATAGTTTATGATAGCAATCCTGATAGAGGCATCTTAAGTTTGGCAAGTAGGTTTCCTTTGACTATATAAAACTAACCCTTATAGTTATGAATGAGAATCACAAAACTACCATTTGAATAATAATTAAAAAAAAGTTCCTAAGAACTGCTTGGTGGTTTCAAGGCCAAACTGTAGGGAAACCGCCATCCCTAAAGATCCGGAAAGTTGCCCAACCAAAAATGAGTAAAACTGATCCTTCTGGGTGGACAACTATCTACTTGAAAGCCAAAGGAATAAGTAACAAGACTAGGAGTGCACCCAAGATCCCAAAATAAATTAGTAAAAGTGCCATTAAGAATCATCAGACATATCATCATTGTTTAAATACAAATTCAAATTTAAGTCCAAAAGATACAGTAACTTTATTACATAAAATTTCTCCTGTGTGCTAAAAATGTTAACGTACAAGACATATTTGTGTAAGTGTAGAGGGAACTGTGGTGAAGTTGTTTAATCATTTTTCATTACTGAAGAACAAAAGGCAGTGGAAATATATAAGCACGCAGAGTCCTCTAAATTCAACATTGTTATATTACTGTTCAACCAAAATATACTACCATTCTCATATAAACGCCTGCTCATTCATCTTTTAAAAATAAAGTCCATTCTCTCTCCATAAAGCTTCCTTCAGGACTGACCAAGGGCAGTTCCACACTAACTGGGGCACTCTCCATCTTTGGCTAGGGCCTCAGCACTGGGACAATGTGGGTAGACACCCATCTGGTACTATGCAGCTGTTGCAGTCCATGCAGCACCGTACCTTTAAAAGCTTGTCCCGAGTATACCTTTGGAAAACCAAAAGAAAAGGTGTATCTATGGCAAAGTACAAACAATTCCTTCTGATTCCATAGCAAGCAGTACAAAACAGCTCTTCAGTGCAGCATGGGGCTTCATCTACCAAGTTACTTCCAGATGGAATTCCACTCTGCTGTGCCACAACAGCGAGAAAAGTCAGCTTGTCTACTTGGTATTTCCTAAGGCAAAATGAAATTAAGCGCTGGAAGAAGACTTCAAAGTGAAGCTCTACAACCGTGGCTCTCATTTACAGTAACTTCATGAACAGAAG
Source organism: Microtus ochrogaster (assembly GCF_000317375.1). Classification (NCBI taxonomy): domain Eukaryota; kingdom Metazoa; phylum Chordata; class Mammalia; order Rodentia; family Cricetidae; genus Microtus; species Microtus ochrogaster. The sequence continues at coordinate 11,396,357 of NC_022019.1, read as the reverse complement.
AATTAAGCAGACACAAAACACAGAACCCTCCAGCATCTCTAGACTGTGAACCCTTAACAATAATGCATGTTCAACATATGGGTGAACAGAACCACACCTCTCTCCGAGATTCCACGGAAAAAGAACACTTGTTAAAAATAGTTCATAAAAATACCAAGGAGACAATAGAAACCCATTTCATTTCACTGCACCCAAGGATATGACACAAAATATTGGTGGTTTAAAGAGGTAGAAGAAAAAGAAAAAGAAAACCAGATTCTCCATTCTTTGTCACTTTTATTCAGTAGTAGGTTTTTTTCCTTATTTTCAGTGCCAGACATGGCAAGGAGTGATTACAGCCAACTGTTATTAAAACATTTGTTCGCAACATATACCCCCATTACCACTGACCCCAGACTGACTCATTTTGTGTGCTTTCTTTAGTTCTTCCTTTTTTTGATATGCCACCACCGAGACCAGGTGGAAAGGGCAAGGGTAAGAGATGGAGGGGGAAGAGTCCAGGAGGCCAGAGAGGAGGAATGCTACAAGCCACAGTAAGAATGAGCTGTATTTAATTTAAAAAAGAGGGGTGTACCCCACAAATGATACAGTAATGAGGATACACAAATCCCATAGCATGACTGAAGGCGTTCACTGTGTTCGACGTCATCACAATGGAAGGCATAAAAAGTGGAGTACAACAATGCTGACACAGTCCAGTCCAGTCCACCAGGCAAGATGGTGCAAGAAGTCATTAAATTAAAAGTGCCCTTCCCTTCCCTTCCCTAAATGGCTAGCAGACATGGAGAACAGCCCGGGACGCATCCACACAGCTTTCTCCATGAGGCTATCAAATGTGTTGTCAAATGGCACACTGTCAAACACTGGAAAGGGGCGCCACAATGGACCGCTCTCTTATAGGTATGAATGCTAGATTCAACTATCTCACTAAGCAGGAAGTGGCTCCCTCTTCTAGGAATGCCAGCCTAATTCACTTTGTCTTGAAATATGTACAGATTGTTTGTAGTCGCTACGGCAATGATGTTCTCCTTGGGGTGCCAAGCTGTATGAAGGATTTTCTTGTTGAAATCTAGGCTGTCAACACTTATTTCATCTTTCTTTCGTTTGCCACTTGCACAGACTTTGCGTGGCTTCAAAACTGTGCGAGGCTTATTGTTTTCTCGTGATGCTTCTAGAGTTATATCCCGCTTTGTGTTCCGGTCGAACATTCTGAAGAAATTATTGTAGGATCCAGTCATGACAACGCTGTAAAGGCAAAATACCCAATCAAACTGTTAACAAGAGATTGTTTAACAAATCAGTGAGCAGAGTGGACTGGCACTCTGCAGGAAGCAACTTCTTTAAACTTATCTGAATTAAGACAATCAAATTCAGGATGGTGCAAGTCACTGACAACCCTAAAACTGTCTTTTTTTTTAAATTCTTTTTTAAAATATTTATTATATATACAAGGGGCTGGAGAGATGGCTCAGTGATTAAGAGCACTGACTGCTCTTCCAGAGGTCCTGAGTTCAATTCCCAGCAACCACATGGTGGCTCACAGCCATCTATAATGAGACCTGGCACCCCCTTCTGGCTTGTGGGCACACACGGAAGGAATGCTGTACACATAATAAATAAATATTAAAAAAAATGTTATATATACAATATTCTGTCTGTATGTATGCCTGTAGTCCAGAAGAGGGCACCAGACCTCATAACAGATGGCTGTGAGCCACGATGTGGTTGCTGGGAATTGAACTTAGGACCTTTGGAAGAGAAGGCAATGCTCTTAACCGCTGAGCCATCTCTCCAGCCCAACTGTTTTTCTTTAAAATTGATTCACACTAAGATGGTGGTGGCCCCTCAGTCCAGGTTTGTAAAGTTTGTATATAATCTTTATTTAATAAGCAAATGCAATGCTCACACTGAGAAACAACCTATAAAATAACTGCTATTTTATAACACAAAATGCCCAGATTATGAAAAATCAAGAAACTGAAGAACTCTTTTAGAATAAAGAGAACAAGTTATGACGCTGTGTCACTTTAAGACAAGAGGTTTTACTCTGCCACAAAAGGACTGAGACCACTTGGTGAGTCTCTGAGCTCTGACCAAAGCTGTTTTTGAAGCCATGGTTGTGGCGGATGGGGGTCTCTGTCCTTTAGGAAGTGGTGAGGGAGTTGGGAAGGGTTTAGTAGTTAAGGACACTTTCTGCTTTTATAGATGCCCAGGTATCTGTTCCCAGCAACCCTTGGTTGCTCACGACCATCTATTACTCCAGTTCCAGTAAAGTTCCTGCCCTGTTTTGGCCTCCATGGGCACCAAGCACAAACATGCTACACAGACATGCAGGCAAACATTCATACACATAAAATTAAGATAAACATCAGAAGAAATAGTTTGAAAAATAAATTTTTTTTTTTCAGGCCGGGTTTTTTTTTTGGTTTTGGGGCTTTTCTTGGACTTGGTTTTTTTGGCCAGGCTGGTCTCAAACTCACAGAGATCCGCTTGCCTCTGCCTCCCTAGTGCTGGGATTAAAGGCGTGCGCCACCATCGCCCGGCGAAAAATAATTTTTCAATACATAATTTGATAGGAATTAATCCAAAAGCCTTTCATGTGAGTGTGTGTGACACATGGAGTCAGAAGACAACCTGTACAAGCTGGTTCTTCCTTCTACTATGAGCACCAGGAATCCAACTCAGGTCGTTGTTTGGAAGCCTTTCTGCTACATCCATCACCCTGTCTGCCCTCAGAAAGTATTCTTGGGGGCTGGAGAGATGGCTCAGAGATTAAGAGCATTGCCTGCTCTTCCAAAGGTCCTGAGTTCAATTCCCAGCAACCACATGGTGGCTCACAACCATCTGTAATGGGGTCTGGTGCCTTCTTCTGGCCTGCAGGCAGACACACAGACTGAATATTGTATACATAATAAATAAATAAACATTAAAAAAAAATAAAGTATTCTTAATGTTGAGAATCACCATACAGCTACCAGACATGGGGAAAACTGGCTGTATAAAATGCCATACCTACACATCACTATGTTTTCTTGACATTTATCCTTACTGGCCTCACATTTAGCAATGACATCACAGGTGGCTTACCCTGAAGCAGGCATCTGAGTAGTGTAGTGTGACCAGCCTATTATTGGGCTTCATGTAAAACTCGGGTACTTATAACTTAAAAACCAGATAAAAGACAAGCATCCCAAGTTCCAGGGCTCTCTGTAACATCTAACACCAGGAAATCTGAATCATATCAAGTGTTTTAAATTCAACTAATGCCAAATAAAGCACCTGTAATTGCTTTAGATATGGCCTACAGTAATTTCAAAACTATCCTTTGCTTTAGTCGGAATACAGTAAGGAGTAAGTGCTTATAAGAACACTTGCAATAACTTCTGTGAAGTGAGCGGAGGGGTAAGAGACACTGAAGTACAACACTGCATGAAGTACCTGCCCCAACAGTTCTCCAAACACTAGAGTAGCAATCAAAAACAAAATCTACCACTTTAATTAACTGCTGGCATATCAGGGTTGTGATTTTTGATTTAAATGTTTCTTGAAACATGGTCTGAGTTACTCAGGCTGGCCTTGGACTCCTGAGTGCAAACATTCCTCCTGCCTCAGCTAGGACTATACAGGCACACACTGTCCTAGCTAGCAATGTCATTTATCTGGCTCATAAAAATTGGGGAAAGATTTTAAAATGATAATCCCAATATAGATTTCTTATGATTTGTGTTTACTTTGAAAATCAATACTTTGTTTTTGTCATTATAGCTCTATCCATGATTACTAGGTTTATTTTACAAGTACCTGGGTGAAAATGACTTATAAGTTCTGTTTTTTTAAAAAAAAAGTCTTATTTTTACCTAGTGTGACAAGAGGGATGAACACATAACAAAGTTTCTTTCCTTACCTGTCAGACCCATTCCAACAACATTCAAATTTGTCAAATATGCAGTCATTTTCATACAGTGAGCAAAGTTTACTTCTGAGGTATTCATGTACCTGGGGAGAAAACATACTTAGTTTATTTCAATCTCTTTTCAAATCAGAAAAATAACTAAAGCTCCATTTAGAGAGTGTGTATACAGAATCACACACCCTCTAATCTTACTTCTAGTCCTTACATACTCTTAGGCAGGCATATTTTCCATGGCACAACTAAGGAAAACCACCTTTCCAGGCATTGTAATATACCCTGACAATCTAAACTAAAGCATCTGTGATTATTCAAATAAGAACGTACACCCCACCACGGGTTCATCTATCTGATGTCTGGTCCAGAATTGGTGCCTATTTGGGAAGGATTAGGTGGTATTGCCTTTATTTGTTTGTTTATTGTGGCTACTGTTCCAACACCATGCTTGACTGCTTGCTGCCCATATTCCCCACCATGAAACTGTAAGCAAGACCCCAATTAAATGCCCTCCTCCATTTTTCCCCCAGAGACAGGGTTTGCTCTGTGTAGCTCTGGCTGTCCTGGGACTCCCTCTGTAAACCAGGTTGCCCTCAAACTCAAGACATCCACCTGCCACTGCCTCCCAAGTACTGGGATTAAAGGTGTGTGCAACCACGACCCATTTTAAATGCTCTGTTTTGTAAATTGCCTTGGTCATGGTATCTCTTCACATGAATCAAACAGTAACTGAGACATCTAAGTCAGAAGGTATTTGAAAATGGCAGATAAGACACTAACAAAAGAATGTTGCAGAGGAATTTAATTTTCACATCTTGGCACTCATTACATTCCTATTGACCTGCTTGCTCCCCTTTAAGTACTATTTTAGTTTAAATTGAATAGACAGCACAGCAAGGCTTTGGCTTAATGACACACTGATTTCTCTTGGCTGTCTGTCCCCATCTCCTCACTCTCACTTACCAATATCATTTAAAAATTCAATAATGGGCTATGAGATATGCTTGTCATCAAGCCTGAGTTTGAATCCCAGGATATGCACATTAAAGAGAACTGAATCCTCAAAGTCATTCTCTGACGCCCACATGTGCGCTCTGCATGCACACACCACTCTCACACACACATGATAAACATTTGAGAGTTGCTTCCTATTTTTATTCAATAAAAATGTATCTCTTTTTTGAGTTATAGTATTTCACAAAAGGGCAATTTTGAAAACTATGATGGCTAAACTACAAAGTAAATCTGCTAGTTAAAAGGCAATCAGAAAGCATAGCACATCTCCACAAGATGGTACCAACAACAAAGACATTTCCCAGTGTTTGCTGAGATCAGAGGAAAAACAAGTGTTCATCAGCCATTCCCTTTTTGCAGAATGAGAACCTTAAGAAGTGACAGTCACCAGGTTGGTATCAAACTTGGGGACTCTATAACAAACCTCTGCAGCATGTTCCAGAGTTCTGGGATTTTATGTGTATATTAGCACACTCGGATCTAAGTTCATTGCAAATGTCCACTTTACTTCAAGTATTGATAGATTTGAGTCATGTCTATGACATTAAGTATTTAAACACTCAGGAATTGAAACTGATGAAGGGCCAGGACAGGATTAGTAGACAGAAAGCAATCAGAAATAGCCTCCAGTCTCAGAGGCCAGCAAGATGACCATACAAATTCAAATGATCTGTTATTATGTGACTTCATCCTCAATGGTTAATCTAATTCTATAGGCAGAACAGCAAGTCAAGTAACACGTAAGGTAGGAACCAAATCGAGCATTCACAATGGTGCAGGGTCTCTCCCCCAAACAAAGGGAGACTGTGAAACTAGCATCTCAGTGTCATGCATTGGGAAGACAACCAGTAGCTCTCCTGGATATCGCCAACACTTTGAAAATAAAACACTATTTCACTCACATTTATTTTGAGAGTTGAAAAATCAGACTCTTGAGGTGTGTGTTTGTCCTACTTTTGTAAGCACCACACATTTCCTAAGGCTGCTCCAGATCACTGTTTTCTACACCCTGGTCCACAGGCTCTGCTGGCCTGTGCTGAACTGTGTACCTCAGTCCCGCCTATCTCTGACACAGGAGACATGGGTCAAGGATAGTAGCTCTCTGACAAGGAGAGAATACTGAACTTACATTCTGTACTGAAGAAACAAATCCAAAAGCCATTGGTCAAGAATTCAGGCCTTTTTAAACTTGAAAATGAGCTAGGAGGTAGATGAGTCATGTTTGGTGGGTCAAATTTAAGCTCTGGCTCACTGTCATTCTACACTACACACTACCTGGAGTACATTCTCTGCTGAGAGTGTTCGCTAGCTCTGCTCCAGCTCACACTTCTTCTGTATACAAAGCAGCATACCAAGTGGCCAGTATTAAAATTAAGTAACAAAATTAAGTTCCCCTGCAACCCTATACGGAAAACATACACTTTACACAGGCAGGAAGAGTAACACATCCATACACTTAACACAGGCAACAGTAACATCTTCATGGCTGTCTGAGAGAAATGTACCACTCCAAACAACCTGCAAGAAGGACCTCTATACCCTGCCCACAGACACACACCTTCAAAAGAAACAAACTGAATACCTGGTATGTCTCCACAGGCCTGTCTTCCATATTCAAGTCCCAAATTTTGACTGACAAATAGTCTCTAGTCATCATATAGCGACCACTATGGCTGAATTTTACATCAGAAATAGAGGAGATGATTTCAGAAAAAAATGACCTGTTGCTGGGATCTTCAGGTTCTTCAAACACTGAAAACAAAGGGGAAAAGGTTTAATATTTGGGATTGGATAAAATCATTTTCTAAAATAATCATTCAAGAGAGGGGAAAATAAAAATCACGGGCTAATTAAAAAAAATTCTGCCAGCTTTGGGGACACATTTCCTTTCAAAATTTCTTAAGAAAATGAATGATTGCTACAAAGTGCAGAACTCTGATGATGTAGGGTCTGATTTTGCACAAGAAGACTCATGTGGGACATTTTACCTCAGTGCACAATCTGCCTCACTGTCTCTATTATTGTCACTCTTGAAAACCACCTCCCACCCCACCCATCCAAACTTCCAGTTGCCTTATAAAAGGATTTTATTGACTGGTATATATATCTGAGGTGTTTTTTTTTTTTAATGTAACCAAAGACAAGAAAATCGTTCCATAACTCATCCCTTTTTATTTTATGTGTATGGTGTTTGTATATATGTGCCTGTATCTAGGTGTATCATGTGTGTGCAGTGTCAAAGAAAGCCAGAAAAGGATGTTGGATTCCCTAGAACTGGGGCAAACATTTATACAGTTGTGAGCTGCCATGCTCTTAATTGCTGAGCCATCTCTCCAGCTTCACCCATTTTAATGCCACTGTTTTCCCAACATTTTATAAAGAGAACTTTTCATGAGGAGAAGGGGGCTTCCTAGTAAGTTCCAAAGGTTGAGGAAAGAGGGATGAAAAAAGAGGGAAAAAAAGAAAGCTCTGCTTGAATACACAGTTGGAGAACTTAGCCACACCTCCACCTCCAGACACTCCAAACCCATGTGCTTCCTGTAGAATAAGTCTCATGGGTTGGGAAGCTACCCACAGACACACAAGCCTGGCAGAGTCTGAGTAGACCATTTTAAAGAAAGGGCAGACATAGACTTACATTTAGAATGCCTGTCACAGAGTGCAGATGCCCTCATGTCACATAACCGAATAGTTCCTTTACTGCTGCTGTACACGAATGTATTACAGCTATTGGGATGGAATTCTGCTGCTGTAATCACCTCTGTGAGTTCTTCCATATTGGCCGGCTTGATATCCACAATATCTACACAGCATTTCATTAAGGAATCTCCATTCAAAAAAGAGCAAATAACTAAGACCAAGTATTTCTTCTTAATGACACTCTACTCCTATACAAGCAAACCCAGAAATGTTAAAAAGTGTTTTGTATTTTTTTTTCTTTTTATTGAGAGGTCTCATCAATTATATAGCCTAGGTTGGCCTGGAACTCCTGGTCTGCCAGCCTCAGTCTGCTTAATGTTGAGACTGTTAAACAGTACTATCGCACACAAGCAGTAACAAATCTTTAGATCAGTTTCAGGTTTCAATGTTAATATTTTTGTAATTAAAGCCTTAAATATCTTACAAGTATAGCAAAACACTCAGATTCAATATTCAGGGCACAAAAGAAATTCCCTAGAATTCTATAAATCTATTTTGGGATCAGCTCATATGATACTTATTTCTATTTTCTCATGAAGGTACTTTTTCTCAGTTTTAATTACTTAAATTAAGAGGGACTGGGGAGATGCCACAAAGATGGAGAGATATCACAAAGCAAAGAACTCAAATACATTAAGGAGAGAGAAGATAAATCTAACATGACACAGTGATTTCTTTACCAAACACCAAACTAAACAAGCCAAATGGATACTAAAACTCCTGTCTGTAATTTCCAGATGCCAGAGATTAATCCGCAAATCATCCGCTGATAAGTAGGTTTCATAATCACTATTGATAGAAATTGAGTTGATGTGGTAGGTATGGGCATTGGCAAATATTCTCCGTGGACTGGCCTCCACCATTAGATCCATGGGTCTAAACACTGGCACCTGTCAACAAAATATGAAAAACCAGATTCACAAGAAAACAAAGATCCACAAGAAAACAAAACGTAGGGGAATAGATTAAGAATGAGTTTTTTGAAGCCACTGTTGTTGGTTCTGTGTAAGCACCAATCTGAACTCCCCTATATCCAAAACCAAACAAATAGTACTAGGTTATAAGCAATATTTCTGGTATATACCAGTACATTTATGGTTTGAATTAACAAGGCTAAGAAGGAAATGAAAACCCAGTTTCTTATTCTTAGGATCTTTAGCATAAAACTGTAAGATTCTGTCCATTTCTACTCTCTGAGCTCCAAAGAAAATTACTTTGCAATGACTAAGATTCCAATTCTGAAAGCCAAAACCAGTGATAGACTAGTGTTAAACAGTCTATGTGTGTCCTAGCTCTGCCTCTAGTAGTGGTAAGACCTCGGCAGAGCTGTTTCAACGAGAAAGATGCAATGTCCCATAAGGAACTGTCCACCAGTGGGGCCAAGAACAGAGCCCTTAATGGTATCTGTTTGGAAGCCAGGTTATAAAAATACTGACAAAAATCACATCAAAGGCATTTTCCTTTCTTCAAAGTCAGGGTTTCTTTATAGGCCTGACTGTCTTTAAACACACACCATGTAGATCAGGTTGGACTCAAACTCACAGAGATCCACCTTCCTCTGCCCTGCTGTGTGTGCTAGGATTGAGAGTCGTTTTTATTAAGTGCTTACCCGTAGTGTAGTGACTGTAGTAGGATCTCTATACCTTCCATCTTCCTCTTTCAAGTTATAGCCTTCTGGTCTTTTGTCTCTTTCACTGATTTTCCATAATTTTATTGTTTTATCTGGGGAAAGAATTAAGAAAGTCTTCAAAAATCCAGAAATTACTTTAATTCTGATAGAAAAGCTATTTTAAGTATGCTATTTAATAATTCACATAAAGGAATTTTTAACTTTCCTACCTACCCCCTTTCTTTGGTGAGACAAGGTTTCAGTAGGTACCCCTGACCATCCCAGAACTTGCTATACAGATCAAGCTGGCTTCAAACTCAAAATGTTTTTCCTATCTCTGTCTCCCAGCTGCTGGAATTAAAGGCATGGGTCATCGTGGCAGGGTCTTTTATTTTGTTTGTAAACAGGGTTTCACTCTGTAAACCAGATTTCCAAGAACTTTTTTTTTTTTTTTTAGGTTTTTCGAGACAGGGTTTCTCTGTAGCTTTGGAGCATGTCGTGGCACTAGCTCTTGTAGACCAGGCTGGCCTCGAACTCACATAGATCCGCCTGCCTCTGCCTCCCAAGTGCTGGGATTAAAGGCGTGCGCAACCACCGCCCGGCTCCAAGAACTCTTATGAGGTTCGGGTGCTCAGATTAAAATAGCACCCCCCACACACACACACACCAACTACTCTTAACAACACCAAAAGAATCCATGTGCCTTTTCATCTTCATCAAGCTAAAGTCAGGTCTCGAAAATAGAACTGTTTCATGTGTAAAATAAAGCTTGTGTGCATACTTGCGCAGTATTCAATGTTAAATCTAGAAAATACACAATGGACTCAGCACTGTCTATTCCTGAGCTCCCTGGATCTCAACCCAATATATGTTAAGGAAGACCAGAATCCCTGATGGCATGGAATGATTTCTTTAAATTTGCCTTTTCTCCTCTTGAATCAGTGATTACCAAAATACAAATGGAGGCCTGGAAAAGTGTTTAAATGCAAATCCTCACCAGGTAATAGTGCGATAATCCCAGCTCTTGGGAGGCAGAAACGAGCATATCTCTGTTTGTTTGAGGCCAGCCTGGTCTACAAAGCTAATTCCAGGACAGCCAGAGCTTCACAGAAAAACCCTGCCTTGGTATATGTGTGCATGCAAATCCTCTACCCCTTCAAGACAAAAATTCCTATAATTCAAGGATGTATACAATAGCCCATTTAAAAATTTTTTCCATCTTGGAATTAAGTTTAGACATATAGAAAGTTTCAAAGATAGGTGTCTCCTCATATACCTTTACCCAGTCTCCCTAATGTCAACGTCTTAAGCAACAATGACATACTTAGATTTAACTAAGTTTCCTACTAACTCCCTTTTTCTGTTCTAGGATTCAAACACCAGACAGCATTTAGCCATCAAGCCTCCTCAGTATTTAAATATGCCCCTAATTTTGATCGTTTGTCTTTATCTAGATAGCTGTGAGCAGTGGTCACTCAATGTTCCTCTTTGGATGTTTGGAAGAACACAATAATAAGCTCTTATACAAAGGTCTTATAGGCTCTGTCAGCATAACTTATGGTTGGTAGCTCATGTTGCCAAGCTTCTTCTCCATGGCACAGTGGCACACCTGCTCACTATATTCTTTGGAAATAAAATCTACCCATGTATTATTTGTAATTATTGTAATTATTTTGTAACTATGGTATGATTATACTTTGTTATAATTCTAAAATCATATTTTTATTCAAAAGCAAGACATCTCTAATGTTCTTACATAGCAAAATTGAATATCCTAGCTTTAAAATAGCTCAGAAGCCATTTAAAAGCAGTGCAAGTCAAGGGAGATAACAGTGACAGTGTGGCCATTTCTACTGCCTGCTTATAAACTCGATACGAAATGAAATGTAAATAGAAACTGCTAGCTTCAGTAACCTACAATCCTACGCTCTAGTGTAGATCTTGTTTGCAATTCTCTTGTATTTGTTATGTGTTTCCAACGCACTATTATTTAGTTCATAAACTGACAGTTAAGAAATAGATGCTCAGATACAAGTCATATATATATACATACATACTTTCTTTTCTTCAGAAGATGTAGACATCTGCTTAGAGATCCCCTTCTGAAGATGAGGATGACAAATCTGCCCCACCCCCTCAGCTGTCTTCCGCCTATTGAAATCCATCAACTGTATAAAAGGTCCAGAAAGGAAACTTGCCAAACTTTCAGATGAGGTGAATTAGTTAGTGTTCTTTTTTTACATTTACAAGGGAAAACAAAACAATATGAAAAAGCCCTCTAAAGCAAACAAACCACCCTGAAAAAGTTGGATATTCTTTTTAGGCATATTTTTTCTTAACTGTGAAGCTTGTGACTCAGAATGTAACTATTTTTATTGTCTCAGTAAAAAGACACACAAAACTGAAGTCCTATGGTATGGGACAATTGGGCAGGAAGTATAGGTGGGACAACCAAACAGGAAGTAGAGGTGGGTCAATGAGAACAGGAGAATTCTGGGAAGAGGGAAGCTTCCTCTGCAGTCCTGTCCAGACACAGAGGCAAGATATGACTTCACCCTTGAAAAAGGTACTGAGCCATGTGGGTAACACAGATAAGAATAATGGGTTAATGTAAGTTATAAGAGTTAATAAGAAGCCTGAGCTAATGGGCCGATCAGCTTATGATTAATGTAGACCTCTATGTGATTTCTTTGGGAATCGGGCAGGACAGAAACCTCAGACAACAGTCCTAGGATAATTACATGGTCTCAGTGTAGTGCTCTGGGGAGCAAGAAGACAGGAAATAAATCACCACAGAAAATCCACTTTTACCTAGCATTTCTGCCCCATAGCGTGTGCTGTGTGAGAAGGACCAAGTCCACAGAAGTACACAATGGAGCATGATGTTATAGCTCTTAGCAAATGACCATTCATCTCTCAAGCTTTTTTCTTTCTAAAATGTCTCCTCTTGCTATTTCCCTAAACTGCCAACAAATAACTCAAGGTCTCTATAACTTTCCTGCTACAAGCAGAGGGTCAGAATAAGGAAAACCATGTGGCAAAGTTCCTTTTGTGGAAATGTAGCTTTACCTGCAGTTTAAAACTTCATTCTTGCCAAAGGCTGTGAGAGCAACCTATTTACTAGGGGCTCTTGTTCATCATGGTAATCAGGTATCCTGGGTGTAGAAGAATTAGCAGGACTCAGTAGAGGCAAACAAAGTTTGCTTTTAAATTTATGCTTCATTTTATGTGTCTGAGCTTTTGTCTGCACTGTGTATACACTGGATGCCTATAGAATTCAGAAGAGGTGTTGGATCCCCTGGGACTGGAGTTAGAGATGGTGAGACACCATGTGGGTGCCAGGAATCAAACAGTGGTGCTCTTTAATCACCGAGCCATCGTTCAGAGTCAAGGATTTTTTTTTTTTAAAGAACACTCAAAGAATATAAACAAAATACAGTTATCCCAAGTAATGTTTTTTTATTGGTATAAAGACCCATGTTGGGCGAGGGTTAATGTTGTATGCCACATTAAACAAGGACCATACAATGTATGGATGCTGACATCTTCAAAGCATTGGATGTAACTCTTTCTATACCTCCCCTATCCCTTCATACTCAAACACAAATGTTTATAAAATGCTAACCTTTTTAATACTGTCATAGTGAACCCTATTTTTAAATATAAACACTTAACTCCCTGAGGTTATCTTAGTTCTCTTAGAAATAAGCAGTAATGCGCCCCCCCCCAACAAACACAAATAAACTGTTCTATCAGGCCTATAGTGGTCTGAACTGAATGAACCATGGCCCCCATAGGCTCGTATATTTGAATGCTTAATCACTAGGAAATGGCAGTGTTGAGAGGATTAGAAAGTGTGGCCTTCTTGGGGGAAGTGTTTCGCTGGAGGAAAGCTCTGAAGTTTCAAAATCCCATGCTCAGTCTGTTTCTCTTCCATTCGCCCACAAACCCCAGCTTGCTGATCAGGGTGTAGCTCTCAAATACTTCTCCAGCACCATACCTGCTGCCACGCTTCCCTCCATGGTAACAGACTAAACTCTGAAACTATAAACAAATTAAATGCTTTCTTTTTAAGAATTACCTTGGTCTTGGCATCTCTTCACACAGTAGAGCAGTGACTAAAAAGGCCCTTAAATAATATGTAAAAGTAGTATTTTCAAATGTAGGCATCCAGTATTTAGAGATACTCTCCACTGTCTACAGATACAGAATACAGACCCCTGGCCAAGCCACGGGAGTTCCTATTAGCCTCAACCTCAAATGGTCCCCTAAGTTAAGGGTCATCACAGTTGAACATACTGACTACATCTACAACCCTCATCTCAAAGCCAAACAAAGAAAATGCTTATTCGGTGACACTTTTGCTAGAAGAGCAAAAAAGGCAGTCTATGGAAGATGCATGTGGACGAATGATAACTAATGATCTGCAATGAGGTAGGGTGGGAGTCCTGAGCACTCACTGCGCCCCTTTACACTACTCTCTCTGCTTGAACTCTTGAAGGCCTGTACTTGATCCCTAACTTTAGAAAAAGTAAAAAATCCAAACTGCCATGAGGTAGGCCTTGTGGCCCAAGCTTGCAACCCCAGCCTGGGAAAGCTAAGCCCAGCCTAGGCTAAAATGCAAGACTGTCTCATTATCTCCCTTGCCTTGTACGTGCAAAGAACCATTCATATGAAAAGACAGGAAAACCAGTGTGTGTG
>NC_022019.1:11380777-11382275 GCF_000317375.1 Microtus ochrogaster | reverse complement strand
GGTAGTATTTTATGTGCTGCATTCCCCAAAATTAATATAGTAGACTACAGGGTATAATGTGGATAATCTAAATCATCACTAAATGATCTAAATATTTCCCACTGTTATCCTAAGAAGTCATGAGTCTACACTCCACAAATAGAAAGGTATAAGTGCTAAGGTTTGCTTCTATTAATAATTAGATGAGAAAACATGAGATTTCTGCTAACGTGTGTCAGTCTCAAAAAAAGTTTTAATCTAAATTTTTATAGGCCATGCTACCCAGATCTCCAACCACCATCCTCATCTCTTTAATCAGAATGTCCTAGTATAAACCAAGTCACATTTTAAGTGGTGGAGAGGGGGAAGAGAGAATCACTCAACTTTGTCATACAGGGCTTCAAATTTTTCCCTTCATTTCACCTAACTCTAACCCTCATTAACAACTTTCCTTGCAGTTAATATGAGAAGATAATTCTTCCAGGCATGTGATTTTGTGAGAAGAAAGTGATATGCTAATGTAAGCCAAGGAAAGAAACTCTTCCAGAGATCATCCTGGCACAGAAACCATCCTCTGCCCAGTTTAGCAATGAAGAGTAAGGAAATGAACATTTTCTGAACCCTGGTTCTGCGTGCCAAGGTACCACATTACTATGTATTCATAACAGTACTGCAACAGACACTGCTGTCTCTACTCTACAGGTAAGGAATAGTCAATTCAGTATTCTGGATCATCCCAAGGCCACAAGACTGAAAGGAGGCAGAAAACAAAACAACAAAAAAACTAACAGGCTAAATAAAAATTGGTACTCTAGAATCTAAAACTTGCTAGTAAACAATAAAAGAAGCTAACATAGACTTTACGTTCTGTACAGGGAAGGGTTCTGCTAGCGTTTCTTCACAAAGATCTCAAGCAGAAGTCTTCTTGGAAGGGCCTGTATCCTCTACAGGACATGGCCACTGAGTGCCTAAAAACAAAACATGTACACTTACCATTGGTAGATAATAAAAACTGGGCAGCATTTTTCTGGGGTAACCACCTAATTTTGTTGATCTTCTCTTCTATTTCTAAGCTTTTCAAGTAGTCAAATTCTGGCTCATGGCTCTGGAAGGTGCTGTAAACATTGTATTCTCCTCTGCTATGAGACTGGATTTTGTTCTACAACAGAAAGAAAAATATTTGGACTATATTGAGAAATATATTTAACCATAATCAACTCCAACAGACTCTGAAATTGTCGATTAGCTTACTAGGCGGCTCTATCTTATACGTTATTACACTACTTTCTGCATTTAAAATCCTTTAAGAAATAAAAAGGCTTTACAAAGAATAGAAAAGAAACACTCCATAAGTTCATTCAATAGGCAAAGAGTGGACCAAATAAATACAGACTGGTTTGATTAACTTGCCTACTAACTAGCACAGTTATACTATTAAGAAATATGAACACCCACAATAATGGATCCCATATAAAATGTAAAAATTAGGGATACAATGCTCAAAAACAGTTGGCTGTTA
>NC_022019.1:11350410-11380640 GCF_000317375.1 Microtus ochrogaster | reverse complement strand
GCTGGGATTAAAGGCGTGCGCCACCACCACTCGGCTGGTCTTGTCTTTTCTGAAGCCTCCTTTCTGTATTTCAGTGCTGAAAAGCCCTTTAAAAAAGATGCTCTCATAAATCCACAATGTGACCCTTACATAATGCCTAACCTAAGAACACTGTTAGGGACAAATCTGCTATCAATCCTGTCTGTTTGTATCAGCACCCTGGCAATAGCTGCCTGAACCTCTGCTACACAGCCTACTCTCCTGATCTCATCACAGGAACCCTACACCCTGACACTTATAGTTCACTTAGTGTCAGTCTGCTGGCGTATCAACTGAAGAGATTAATATGAACACTACTTGAGAAGGGCTTCAGTTAACGCCAACAGTCCAGCAAAAGTGAAAATTACAACCACACAATTAGAAACACTTTCATAAAAACCTTTGTTTTTTTAAAAATCTTATTCAAAAAAGAACTATTGGAAATGTATAATTTTACAAACAGACAATCATTTTAATGAAAACCAGGACTACTTAGTCAATTATTCTTGCACACATCAATTATTAGTGAGTGGGCTGACCAATGTTAAGAATGCAGAGCATACCACTAACATACCCAGCTCTGGAAGTATGTTGATGTAAAAGTCAATTTTTATTTATTGATTTATTTATTTAGATTTTTCGAGACAGGGTTTCTCTGTAGCTTTTTGGTTCCCCCCTTGGAACTAGCTCTTGTAGAGCAGGCTGGCCTTGAACTCACAGAGATCCACCTGCCTCTGCCTCCCGAGTGCTGGGATTAAAGGCATGCGCCACCACCGCCTGGCTGTAAAAGTCAATTTTAGTGTTTGCTCCACTGTCATACTCATATGCCAAATTCCATAAGGTGAATCATTTATTTTGTATACTCAAATATCACGTTAAAAAGAATGCTGTCAAACTTCCACCTAAATTTATGCAACCAGCATCATATGAAATAATAAACGAGACTATAATTACAGTAGTGAATATTGTTTTAGTTTTTATATCATATTTAAAAAAGAAACAGTGGTATATAGTACTACGACTATCTAAAGCTTAAAGGGGATAGTTAGCAGAATCCGGAGTGTTGGAAGTATACACTTCAAGTACACAATGTACAGAATAAGGAGAAATTACAAACTGCATTAAAAAACGCAAACCTATGAAATCAAAATTATCAGAAACAGAACCAAAATACTATTCTACAGATTGTTTAAGAATCACACAAGGTCCACAGAGAAGACCCTGTCCTAACAAGACTCAGAGTGGAGTAAGGAAGGAGGCGGCACACTGAACAAGGACAAGAACATATGCCAGGAGGCAGGCTTGGACTCTGACCATAGCAGACTTGCTGTGTAGCACCAGGTCTACTGGCAACTCAGTCCCTATCACGAGTCATAAGACATATTGCAGATACAAAAATAAGCAAGTATACCATAATTCTAGAACAACTCTGTTTTCTACTTGCCACACGTTAACCACTGGCCTCACACTGAGCATCTACAATACAGCTACTAAAATCAAAGGGAAGTTCATTCACTCACTTCTTCATTCACTCCAGTTTTGCTAATAAAAACCAGGAGAGCCTCAAACCTGTAATTCTCCCACACCAGCCTTCCATGTGGTGGATTACAGGTTCGCACGTCAACTCTTGGATGGGATTAATGTCTTGCTAGTTCATTCATTCATTCATTCATTCATTCATTCATTTTCTAGCTTTTTAAAATGGATTTATTGTTTATTTACATGAACAACTATACCACTGAAAAATCCAAGCCCATCCACTTCTACATCTTACATACTCGAGCATTTCTAAGACCACATCCCCATTGGAGCAGAAGAACATAGTGCTGAGAATCTCAGGAAGAGGCCTTGGGAATATTAGCAGCCTCATTACCACAGCCCTAGTTATCATATGTTATTTTCACTTTATTTCATCGCCATGACGACAGGGAATTTATCTATTCTTTAATAAACTTAACTGAAAATGGCCACATAACCAGTGGCTATATACTGAATACAGCCATACTTAAAGAGAAGAATCTTGTTCTAAAGGCACAGAAAATATTCTCAAAAGATGAGAAAAAAATTTCAGTTAGGAAGAGATGATACAGGAGACATTCACAACAGACAGACAACCAGAAAAGAAAATCCCTCATCAAACCATAATTCAAATAGCAAATAAAGAAAATAAAGAATCTCAGTAGCAAGAACAAAAACATAAAGTCACTTATGGAGGCAGGCCCAGAGTAACAGCAGAACAGCAACTGATAATTGCAAAGCCAGGTCTCAGTTCTGAAAGTAACAAATGCCAACTCAGACTACTATATCCAGCAAAACAATCTGTCATAACAGAAGGAAAAATAAAAAAAATTTTCCCACAATTAAAATAAACTAAGCTGAGCTGGAGAGATGGGGTTATGAGCACTTCTAGAGGTCCTGGGTTCTAGTTCCAGTAACCACATGGTGGCTCACAACCATCCGTTGAGATCTGGGACCCTCTTCTGGTGTGTAAGCATACACACAGACAGAAGGAAAAAAGGGAAGGAGGAAAGGAAGGAGGGAGAAACAAGGGAGAGAGGGAGGAAGGCAAGGTAAAACAATGTATGACCACAAGGTCAGCTTTACAGAAGATATCTAAAGGGAGAGAAAAAGCAAATCCATCTACAAGGCCATAGGAAGAATAAGCAACACTAGAGTAACAGTTAAAACAAGATGAAAAAAGCACCACACACACCAAAATACATGCATTTTCATAACGATTCTGAATATTAATGATCTCAATTCTCCCATCAAAAGCCATAGATTATGACTGAATCAAAAAACAAAATCAGGTGTCATCTATTTGTTGACCCCAAGAAATGAAACACCACAAAAAAAATCACCTTAAGGTGAAACAATGGTAAAAGGTATTCTAAGCAAGTACAATCAGGTGTTACTAAAGCTGATAAAAACTGGCTTCAAGCTAGGTGGTGGTGGCATATGACTTTAATCCCAGTACTTGGGAGGCAGGGGAAGGCAGATATCTGAGTTCAAGGCCAGCCTGGTCTACAAGAGCTAGTTCCAGGAGAGGCTCCAAAGTTACAGAGAAACCATGTCTCGAAAAACAAACAAAAAGCCAGGCTTCAAATTACAGCTACTGAGAAAAGATAAAAGGCCACTTCACACTGACTGGGAGACAATCCATCAAGTGGACAGTGTGATTCTAAAATCATATGCCCAAACACAATTGCACACCCAACTTCCTACAACTACTGACGTGAAGTCACAGAATAACCCCATCACAACAGTCATTACTTCAATGCCCCACTTTCCCCAAATGAAAACAGAAAAACAGCACAGATCAAATGAACTCAATAGACACCTATAGAACATTCAGTCCATACAAACACTGTAGGATATAGTTTCTTAGGAGCTGATCACCTCTCTGTTTCAGACAGGAAGCAAGTCTTAACAAACACAGGACAACAAAAACAACTCATTGCTCTCTATTTGATCACAATGGAGTAAGGTACAAAGTGAACAGCAAAAGAAACTCATGAGGGGCTGGCAAAATGGCTCAGTGATTAAGAGCGTTGACTGCTCTTCCAGAGGACCGGGGTTCGATTCCCAGCACCCACATGGCAGCTCACAACTGTCTGAAAAATCCAGTTCCAGGGGATCTGACACCTTCACACCAATGCACATAAAGATAAATAAATCATAAAAAAAAATTTAAAAAAAAGAAACTCATGAGCATAAACAACCTCATGAAAATTAAGTAGCACACAAAAATCAAGAAAAGCATTTCTGGGGTCAAATAAAAATTGTGGCATAATGTCCTGCAAGCCTTGCGCCAGAGAGATGGCAAACAACCTCCACTAGCCATGAAACCCCACTAGGCCATATCAGGAGTTAGCCTTAATCCATCATTTGTGTTACAGATACCTTTCGTTGCCCTCTGTGAATCTTGTCTGGATACAAAGCCAATGCAAAACTTGGTTTAAAGGGAACCAGGAAAACCGTGTTACCTCATGAATCAGGTATTTGCATTTGGCATTGTATTTTTGTAAGCTTCATTCAGTATGTTTTGAGATATGGAAATCTACTAGTTAAAGTGTAAACACAAGGAAAAATAAAAATCCAAAGGGCTAGGGAAAGTGCTTCCGTTCATCGAGACTAAGCCCCCTATAGCTGCAGAAGCTAAGTTAATTCTCAAGAGCCCGAATCTTCATTTCATGGACCCGCATGAACCCACACCCCCACACCACAATACCCATGGCAAAAAAATGAAAACATTAACACATCCAAACTTATGTGATATGACGAAGACGGTCTCAGGAGGTTAAGTTTAGAGATCTAGGCACCTGCATTAACAAGTGGAGAAATGGCTCAATAATGCTGGAAAAAGAACAAGTCAGCAGGTGGAAAGAAATGGTGATGATCAGAGCATAAATCAGGAAAATGAAAACAACCAATCAACTAAAGAGCTAGTTCTTTAAAAGATAAACAAACATACCCCTAGCCAAACTAAGCAAAAGACCCAAATTAATAAAGTTAGAAATGAAAAAGGAGTCCATTACAGTGATACCAATGAAATTCAGAAACCTTTTAAGTCTTACCTTATAGTAAAACATACAGTCAATAACTTAGAAAAGTCTCAAAGAAATGGAACAATTATTAGATGACTATCTACCAAATAGATGAGATAAACAAGTTTAAACACATCTACGAGGAGCAGCGAGACTGAAGTAGTAATTGAAAATCCCAACGAGAGACTAGGAGAGAACTCTCAAGTTGTCCCTTGATCTCACACCCAGAAACATATATAAATGAACGAAAAATATCTGTCAAGATTGTTGGCACATACCTTTCGGTAGGCAGAGATAGCCAGATTACACAGTGATACCCATTTTGTGTCAAGGTGCTAAAAAAAAAAAAAAAAAAAGTCTCCCAACCAAAATATGCCCAGGGCCAGATGGATTCATTGGAGAATTCTGCTTCTCTATCTATTCCATAAAATAGAAAAGGAAGGCACGGTACCTAAATCTTTTTATTATATTAGTATCGCCTTGACACCAAAACTGTAACTCAGACCAACTACCCTGATGATATAAATTAGTAAATGTTATTAACTGGATTAAAGGACAGAAATCCTAAGGCCATCAAAAGAGATACAGAAAGGGCGTTTGACAACACCCCTTCATTCTAAAAGTCCTGACGATAACTGGAACAGAAAGAGTCTATCTCAATATAATACAGGCTATATAATACACACCTATAACCAACATTAAATGGGGGAAAGCCTCAAATAAAATCAGGAATAAGACACTCCTATTCAATACAGAGATGGAATTCTTGTGAGGGCAATATGACAGGAGAACCTGGGGCTCAGTGGTTAAAAGCACTGGCTGCTCTTCTAAAGGATCCACATCCAGTGCCCAGCTCTGTAACTCCAGATCCAGAAGATCTAATGCCCTCTTCTAAGCTCCACAGGCATCACATATATATATATGGTGCATAGACAAACCACTCATAAACAGGGGCTGGTGAGATGGCTCAGTGGTTAAGAGCACTGGCTGTTCTTCCAGAAGTCCTGAGTTCAATTCCCAGCAACCACATGTAATGGGATCTGGTGCCGTGCAGGTATACCTGCAGACAGAACACTCATAAATAAATAAATGAATGAAACTCCAAAGAAAAGTAGAAAAAAGGTGTTAAAACAAAAAAGAAAAAAGACAAGAGGACCAAATAAAAGGAATATAAAAGGACAGAAAAGGTCAAAGTATCTCCATTTGCCGAAGATTCTATATCTAAGAGACTCAAAAATCTCCCCTAGAATTCTCAGATCTGATAAACACTTTGCACAAAGTGGCAGGATACTAAATTAACACATATAAAGCAAGGACAAGCGTACTGAGAAAGAAAGCAACAACCCCCCTCAATTGCTAACACCAAAGATGTCTGAAAAGTTCCAGGACTACCTTGCAAGCTAATTTAAAAATGTAATTTTAATCAAGAATGAGTTTGAAGGATAGTGCCATGCATAAATGGACAATGTTGCTTCCAGAAAATATTAGTTGTGAAATGAAAATCTCAATTCAAGGACTGGGTTATCTCCCTACACGTCATTAGTTGGGGAGTTCCCAGAAGCACCCAAAACAACACAGGCAATGGTTACTGCTCTTCATTATCCACCATAACTAGATGCCAAAACACCACTGACTAATTGCAGGACACAGAAATGAACAGGAACTGACAGAGAAACTTCCCTGTTTCCTTACAGGAGAGGTACTACACAGGCTGCTGGGGAATAAAAGATATCAGTGTTTTTGGTTTTTTTGTTGTTGTTGCTGTTGTTGTTTTTGATCTTTCGAGACAGGGTTTCTCTGTAGTGTTGGTGACTGTCCTGGAACTAGTCTTGTAGACCAGGCCTGCCTCTGCCTCCTGAGTGCTGGGATTAAAGGCATGAGCCACCAACGCCCGAGGACATCAATGTTCCTTTTTTTTTTTTTTCCGAGACAGGGTTTCTCTGTGGCTTTTGGAGACTGTCCTGGAACTAGCTCTGTAGACCAGGCTGGTCTTGAACTCATAGAGATCCGCCTGCCTCTGCCTCCAGAGGACATCAATGTTCTTAACCAGCACTGGGCCTTGCATGCTATACCACCAACCTTAACAAACAAGATATGCCTACTTACCACAATGTCATGGCTGTTACACAGGTAACCAACTACTTTGCAGTTGAATTTAAGGTCTGTGCCACAGGAGGTAATTCATGCCTGGTGCTGTAAACTTGGCCAGAGGCCCATAGTTTGGAAGGTTATAGGTTGAAGGTGGGAGGTCAGGGGATGGTTCTACTATGCTGTTTGGCTAAATGCTCATGCTGTCAAACAGCCTTCTAAATGTTTGTGCTTACACCCATAGATCTGTTACACTCTCAACTTAGGTCAGAGAAGCTTTTTGCAATGGGCAGAATATAGACTAGCTGTTGTGAAATATTATTTTAAGATGTGTTACATTTGTTTATGCTGTGGAACGTGTTTAATAATGCAAAGATGTGTTGTATTCTTTTATATTGCATTTGTTTAACTCTGAAGCAGTGTTATTTTGCCTGTTTAAAACACCAGATTAGTCCAATAAAGAGCTGAATGGCCAATACTTTGGCAGGAAAGGATAGGTGGGGCTGGCAGGCATAGAGAAATCTGAAAGAGGAAGAAGGGAGAGGAGGAGGTTCGCTGGGTGATGGACTCTTGATGGACTAAGAAGTAACACATGGAGTAAGAAGTAAAGAAAGGTATATAGAAACAAAGTAAGATAAAAGCCCAGAGGCAAAAGGTACATGGGATAATTTAAGTTAAGAAAAGTTGGCAAGACACAAGCTAAGCTAAGGCCAGGCATTAATAAGTAAGAATAAGTCTCTGTGTGTGATTTATTTGGGAGCTGTATAGCGGGTCCCAAGAGAAAAGAGTAAAAGAACAACTTATTACAATTAGTAACTGATTAAAGGGACTGTGAGTTTCAGCCATAAATATATTAACTCCCCACACCCACCTACCCTCGCCTTAAAAAACATCCCAGAAAAGATGGAAGAAAATGTAAGAGCCAGAAATTGGGGAAGAATGCCATGAAATGTTTTCTGGACATGATCAGACCACTGTACCAAGTAAATACACAGCAGAAGTGGTGGTTACCTGCACAAGATTTAAACAAAGCAATCAGCATTCCAGCACAGATGAGAGAGGACACCTCTCTCAACCTCTAGCTGAAGATCTACTGGCAGCTGGTGAATGCTGGAGGAGGGAGGTATCAGTTTTCTTTCTGGATATAGCCAGGTAGGATGCACAGAATTCAGTGGATGGCCCCACGCACTAACTGGACTTTGGGCTTATAAAATAAGAAAAGAAAGAAGGTGACAGACAGGACAGGTCAGAGGGAGCTTGAGGGAAGGGTGCAAAGTAGAAATGTTCAAAAATATGTACGCAAGAATGAAATTCAAGAAATAAACAAAAAACATTGGTTAAAAAGAAAGAAACCAATAAGGTGTAATGGTGCACACCTTTAATCCCAGCACGTGGGGTGCAGAGGCAGGAGAATTTCTGTGACTTCAAGGCCAGCCTGGTCTACAGCTAGGTCAGCTAGAGTGTCAGTTAAGACGAGACCCTATCTCAAAAGAAAACAAGGAACCCAGTTACTCCAACTGCTCACCACCTCACCTGAGCATCCATAGAAACAATAAACCCATTACAAATCAAAAGGCAGCTAGCTGTCCAGTCTTCTAAACCTACACTGTTAGCATCAGGAAAGGAAACTTTCAGATTTCTTTGATGTCAAAACCTATTTAAACTTGTAAAAACAGATTAGGAAGATGTGTCATCTGTATCAGGATACACCCAAGAATTTGTTGAACACACCATGGCTGTGATTGCCTCAAGGAAAGCTCTTTGCTTTTGTGCCTCAATTTCCCTACTAAAATAAGCAATATGACCTTTTTACAGAACTTTTGAGGATTTAACTTAAAAATTAGGAAAAGATTATCTTTACTTTATATGAATCCCTCAGATCTTGCACACTCATAAACAGAGAACCAAATTTATCCCTTAAGACACAGCTTAAAGTATGCAAAATTAGCAGAAGTATCTCGATTAATACCAACAAGATAAAGTTTCAGATGGAAAATCACCACTGTTACATAACCTATAACTTAAAAACATGTTTCATACTAAGTAATTCTGAAAATGCATATTAACCAACAAACTATTTTCTTATCATGGGGTCATTACCAAAAGTTAGCAATTCTGCTTATTTATTTGTACAACAGTACTTAATTTCAAAAAGCACTTTAGAATCTTGACAGAATTTTTGAAAATTTCTTTTCTTAAAAGAACATTAGTCAGCTGGGCAGTGGCGGCACACGTCTTTAATCCCAGCACTCAGGAGGAAGAGGCAGGCAGATCTCCGTGATTTCAGGAACACCCAGGTCTACAAGAGCTAACTAGGACAGGCTCCAAAAACTCCAGAGAAACCCTGTCTCAAAAATCCAGGAAAATAAATAAATAAATAAATTAGTCATTTCTTTCTATTGTGGGTGTGCCACATAAAAAACCTAGAGGAACCTGTCTGTGTCTCTTCTCCTCCTGCCATGTGAGTCCTGAGGATCAAGCTGTCAGTCAACAAGCTTGGCTGAAGGACCTCTACTCACTAAGATGTCTCACCAGGCTGAAGCTAACATGGATTTCTGGGCCATTTCCTAACAGACTATTTAAACAATTTCCTGAAAGTATGTCGTGTTTTCAACACCCATCACTATCACTGGGGCTTTTAGGAAGATTTTAGAATACTTTGAAAACTAACAAACTCACATAAAAGCAATCATTTGCCCCACTTTGTCCTAAAGTCTCACCTTTTTATATCTGATTTGACTTCTATAACAATTTAACACTTACAGAAGGTGGAAATGACTTCACGCAAAATATTTCCCAGTTAGCTTTTAGCTGACAACTTCCACTTTAAAATAGCAGCGACACAGTGACCTCAGTGAGGAACCTAAACCCCAGAAAAGCCTATATACATTACCCTTTGCCATCTAGATCAAATATAGTAATCATAATTGATTTTGAAGTTTCTCTTTAGACTAGCTGTAGTGGCACACATGCATAATCCCAGGACTTAGAAACTTAGAAAAGTAAAGTCAGAAGACCCAAGGTCAAATTCTCTGCCAAATTCATCTTTGACCTCAGCTGTATGATATACCATCTCATTAATAATAACAACAAGAGTTTCTTAAGGGCAAAGAATGCCTACTATAAAGTCTTAAAGTAATAAAAGTAACATTCACATTTTGGGGGATCTACCACAAAAGGCAAAGGAGGGGGGAATGAAAAGATATGCCAGAAGTACTGGACACTGGATATTCTATTTCTAACTTGACATTTTTATTTGTGAAAAATAAAAGAAGCAAGTTCCATTACACCTCAGTATTTAAAGATAAGTATGGTCAAATCTCTAGCTGTTTGCAACTACAACAATGGGCCGGGGGGTGTGGCTCAGTTGGCACACTGCTTGCCTAGCATCAAGTCCTGGGTTCAATCCCCGCCACAAATAGAACTGGGCATAGTGGCATAGACCTATAATCCCAGCACCCCAGAAGTGCAGGCAAGGTCATCAGAAGTTCTTAGTCATCCTTGGATAAATTTAAGGCCAGTCAGAGCTATCTGACACTCGGCCTCAAAACAAAACAAAAAACAGAAAATTGATAAGCCTCCCTTCCCACCAAAATCACTCTCTGTCAGGCAAAGGCTCTTGAGTCTCATTTTCCTTACTTTCTTCCAACCAAGAAAAAAAAAAAGATTAAATTTAAAAATAGATAAAAGGAGACATTTAGTGTTTGTGCATCTTCTATTCAGACACTATTAATCATTTCTTTTAAAATTAAATTACCTACCTCACGGGGGTGGTTGTGAGGATTAATTCATTAGTGTTTCTAAAGCACTTTGAGATCCTCAGGTCAAAGGCGCTATAGAAGTGCAAAGTAGTAGTATTATTACTAGATTCTTTGCTTATTTAAGGAATTTCACAATCCTTTAAAACCTTACCCTGAGTTTTGATTTAGACATTTATTTGTAAAATCCTATAATTTATCAACATTAAATTCTTTGAGTATGTTATAGACAGACAGGGACAGATGTTTCAAAGCCAATTTTCTTAAATGTTATACCTTGACCTAAAATGGCTGGAACAAGATTGGAAATACCCAGTATGACAAACTATGAGAAACCCTGTCAGGAAGATTTAAGTGTGCATAAGTTGTGAGAAAAACAAAACTGAAATGTACTTAACTACAGAGTCTGTTTTAAATTTTCATTCATAAAAGAGAAAAGGAAACAGTATCCAACTTTTAAAAGCTAGCACTGTGATGATACATTGATTACATTCACATATGTGGAAGTGCAATGCAGACATTTAAGACCCAGTAACAGTTTTTCTATGAACTGAGTAAAATAATTTGGCTCAATTTCTTCCAGTCAACCTCACTCTCAATTACACAGAACAGCTAATCCTTGAGAGAAGGTCAATTATCACTGAGGGTAAAGCCTTCAAATCTAGTTCAATCTTGGAATAATGAACCACTTCCTACCTTTTTGTTCTCTAACCAAAGGCTTTTTACAATAAAAGTGCGTGTTCAAATACAAGCAACAAAACCATATATATATACACACACACACAAAAAAAAAAAAAAAAAAAGCTAAGAGACACCATGAGCTATGTGCACACAGAATATTTACTCAGGGTTTTAAAGTGTCACTACCCTGAAGGATTTATTTCTACAACATAAACTCCAGTCTCAAGATCCAACTGAAAAGGGGACAGTGAACTTTCACCACTTACCTCCTGCTCTTGTTGAAAGATGACAACTCTCCCACCTTTATCTCCTGTCGCTAGCAATTCTCCAGAATGATTAAACTCTACTGTAGAAATTATATCTGCTGTATAATTGAAACAAAACAAAAAGACATCAGTTTTTGTCCCCCAACTCGCTGAGGGTGTTCCTAACAACACTCTAGATCTATGCATCAGCCTGGTATCATCAACAATGAGATCCGAGGTTCTTTTGTAACCACTTTCATTTGGGGGGGGGGGAATCCCCAAAATAAACCAACACAAAACCATTCCACCAATCAAGAACACATTAATAAATGCCAGACGTGTAGCCATTTCTCTTAATTTGTGAATACAAAGAAATCAACATATTTGTGGGACTGTGTTTTGTTGGTTGGGTTTATTATCACCATGTGTTTGGTGACTTGTAGAGGAATGAACATGCCAAATTGTGCGTGTGGAAGTCAGAGGATAACTTTGTGGAACAGGTTCTCCCCTTCCATTTTCACACAGGTTCCAGGGACTGGATTTAGGTTTCCAGGCTTGCACTACAAGCGCTCTACCCACAGAGCCATCTTGAAAGTCCAGTTGGAGAGGGTTTTTTCTTTTTCTTCTTCTTCTTTTTTTTTTTTTTTTTTGGTTAACACCATTTGAACAATGATTATTTTGTGACAAAATGTTGTTTGTTGGTTTTGTCAAGACTAGACAAGCAGCTCAAGCTGGCCTCAAACTTGCTGCTATCCTACTCCCTGAGCC
Organism: Microtus ochrogaster; assembly: GCF_000317375.1. Classification (NCBI taxonomy): domain Eukaryota; kingdom Metazoa; phylum Chordata; class Mammalia; order Rodentia; family Cricetidae; genus Microtus; species Microtus ochrogaster. Next base: position 11,368,535 of record NC_022019.1, on the reverse strand, counting down.
TCTTGAATGCTGGAGTTACAGATATGTGCCATCACACATGGCTTATTTAAATGTTTTTGATGAGCATGAGAACTTTTTTTTTTTGGTTTGAGACCGGGTTTCTCAGTATAGCCTTGACTGTTCTGGAACTTGCTTGCTCTGTAGACCAGACTGGCCTTGAACTCACAGAGATCGACCTGGCTCTGCCTCCCAAAAGAGTGCTGGAATTAAAGGTGAGCGTCACCATCTTTTTCTTTTTATTTATTATATATACAGTGTTCTGCCTGCAGGCATGCCTGCAGGCCAGAAGAGGGCACCAGATCTCATTACAGAGGGTTGTAAACCACGTTGTGGTTGCTTGGAATTGAACTCAGGATCTCTAGAAGAGCAAGTCAATACTCTTAACCACTGAGCCATCTCTCCAGCACCCCATTTTTGCTGTTATGTTGGAGGGGTTACTATGGATCAAACTTTCAAGACTCAAGTATGCTAGGCAAGTGCCTATCTCTGCTGCGAGGCTTGTTTACACAAATCCAAAGCCTCCAAAATTGAGGTAGAAAGAGGTCAATGTGGCCTACATGTCTCAAAAACAAAAAACCAACAAAAATCTAAGATACATATGGGAGAGGGAACATTTTCAATGCAAAATTAATTTCAGATGGAATTCTAAAAGACATAAATGCAAATAGTATTCTCAAATATCAGCAATACACTCTTGGATACAAAGAAAATAAACATGTTTATTAAAATACACAACATTATGACAAAGAATTAGATCATGAAAGCTACCAACATGAGGAATACCTTTAAGATTTTTAAACTATTCCATGTTTTATAAAAACAAAAACAACAGCGTTGTCAGAATCATTGCATTAAATGTGACATATGGTCCAGCACAGAACATTGAGTTATGCTCTCATAAATAAGAAATGGCAAAGACCATAATACTCTTTTTAAAGGGAAGGAATCTAAGGACAATAAAAATGTCACTTTACAACAAAGACTGTCTTGTTTTACTAATCTTAGAACATTCTAATATGGTTAAAGGTGAGTCCCCAAAACTTTCATTAACTTAACACACAGAAAATTTTAGACAGTGATTTTCAAATTATGCAACCAAAGAAGTCTTTAAAAGACATCATTGGGTGGGAGGAGGTGAAAGGAATCAAAGGGAGGAAGAAGTGGGAACAGAGATTTGATATCTTAAAAAAAAAAAAGGAAGGAAAGAAAAAAGGCATCATCAGTTTGTACACCAACTCAAACTGAGGAGTTTATAATTCTATGAACAACCAACTCCTTTCTAAACTCATCATCCAGGTTTGCCCTTTGCAAATGGAATAGTCACATTTTTGAGGGTGGTGTGCAGATGGTGAGACTGACAGCAGCAGTAGTTGCTGTATTAGTGGCCTGTTTTGACCTTGCCTGTTCTTGCTTTGTCATCTACTTCTCTGAAGGTCTTATGTGGTATAATAAACAAAACACAATGATCAGATAGCCAAGAATTCAAAATTTTAACGCTTGGTTTAAAACCCAAGGGGAAACATCCACTTGTAGCATATGTAAACTATAATAATTAGTGACAACTGCTGCACAGTAATGGACCAAATTATCAGCCTTATCATTTTTTTAGTATTTCAGTTCTGAGTTGTGAGGCAATACAGGTTTTATAATTTTAAATGAGGATGACTTTCCAAAGAAGTAATTTGAAAGAAACCAACAAGTACAGACATGTAAGATTTCTGAAATGGAAGAAAGCTGAACATATTTTAAATACCCAATACCCAAGATGAAAAAGGCACTTCTATAGTCACAGGTTGGAAAGTATGGCCTACCAATGTCTTTATAAGCATATATAAAAACTGGAGTCCAGCAGCAAATTAAAACCAAAAGCTATTTACCAGTTAGCCATTTTCAGAGAATGTCTGACAACTCTAGTTCTTGTATAAAAATAACTGGATACATATTAACTCAATAAAATAAACAGCTTGTTGATACAAAATATTATTAAACACATTAATAGATGTGGAACTACCACGTGCCCAGTAAGCATGAAATATGTCCATTTCCTATTCATAGCACCACTGTATTTTTTATTTTCCATGTACAGATGAACAATGGGAAACTAGAGATAATTAAGTTAGGGAGTAGTGCTATATACAAGCATCAAGTGTCAAAGCCAGGATTCAAATTTAGCAGCCATATGGTTACAGTAGCAGCATAGGATTCTGTAAATCATGGAATGAAAGCAAAAGAATACTGGGTATTTATTCATTTGTTTCCTCCCCTCACACTACAGTGCCTGTATTCAAAGCACCTAGAACCAAACAAATCAACTTTGTACCTTCGTAATGACTAAGTAATAACTAAGCACCCAATGTAGCACCTGCTACAGAGTCAAGGTACTGAGGGCACCTAGTACTTAAACATCCTAAATTCTACCTCTGCAAGAAAGTAGAACACAAGAATGTATCCACAAGGAAGAAAACAAAGAGAGGCAGGCAGGTGCGTACACACACACAAACACACCAACCAAGGAGTTAGATAGACAGTTCAGTGGGTCAAGTGCCAGTATAAATGAGTTCAAGGTTCAGTGAGAAATCCCATCTCAAAAAAGATAGAGTAACAAGACTAACAGCATTGACCTCTGGCTTACGCATGCACATGCCACATATATGCACACACACCACATACATGAGTACACACAAATAAATATAGCATACACAAAATAGGAGCCACGCATGGTAGAACAAGTCTATGATTCCAGCCCTCAGAAGGTAAAGGCAGGAGGACTGTCCTGTTTGAGGTCAGCTTGGTCTACCACAGGGAGCTCTAGGCTAGCAAGTTAAACGGCTACCCTGCTAAAAATACATAAATGAAGCCAAAGGAGAAATATAAAAGGCAAAATGAATCCTATCACATGAAGACTAACAGGGGCAGAGCACATTCATAACACACAGGAGCCTGTGACCCCCAAAAGCAACAGGTAAAAAGTACAAATGGCCAGGCAATAGTGGCACACACCTTTAATCCCAGCACTCAGGAGGCGGAAGCAGGTGGATCTCTTCCGAGTTCGAGTACAACCTGGTCTACAGAGTTCCAGAACAGACAGGGCTGCATAAGAGAAACCCTGTCTTGAAAACCTAAATATTAAAAAGTACAAATAAAAGGAAGAAAACTCAACTTGGATAAATTGCTAAAGTGTCTAACCATCAGGGTTGTAGGGTCCCACAAACTGCACTTCAAAGTAGAAAAGAAGGCCAAGCTCATGTTGAGCTATGCTCCCAGCTATTTTTGCTTCTTTAATTGTACTTTTAAATCTCATAAACTTCAGGGAAGATAATTTTTAATCCTACTTCTGAGAACTATTATTATTTTAGTATCTCAGCAAAGGACACTGTGTGATTGTGTACACTCAATACCAAAAGGCAGATATATACCCTAAGCCTGCCTATAATACCAGTTGTTCTAAAAAGTTACAAAGCAGGTTTGATGCTTTTTGGACAAAATAAAGACAATCAGGAAACTGGAAACAAATGACCAGAGCTTAGACAAGGAGTTAGGAAATAGATATGAAAGCCATTACTATACCATTTCCATGGAAACACCAGAATACTGCTACATACTACTCAAATGACCAAAATGAGAAAGAAATCAAAAAGTTCTCTGCTGACAAAGCAATCAGCACTTATAGATACTGCACAGATGCACAACACTGCAAACCCACAGGGGGTACAGAATTTTTGGCACAGTGATTATGAACCTTCAGTGTTAACCTGACCAAATTTGGAAACATTTAGGAAATATTACCTCCCAATATCTGTGTTTTCAGATTAGTTTAACTGAAGAGGTAAAACCCACAGGTGACAACCATCTGGTGGTCCCAAGCTAAATAAAACCAAGGGAGAGGAAATGTGGACTTTGATTCCTGCCTGTGGACACAGGATTAACTGTCACCATTGTCTTCCCCAGCAGGAGACTATACACCATAAGCCAAAGCAAGCAAGTCAGTAACCAATAGGAATGACAAGACACTGAGGATATGGTCACTCTTCTGCTCTACCAATAGGCAATGTTTCAGTATTCAGGACTGAATCTTTTTTCACAGAGCATGTGCTTTGATAAACAAAGAGGTAATTTAATCCATCTAGGAGAAACAAGAATACAATGACTGGAGAAAATCATTACATTAGGAAACTTCTAATACAGAAAATTAAAGTCTTAAAAGACCACACATCTGCAAAACTGCCCAATTTTTCCTGGGACCACAGCCTTCAGCTAGAGAGGCTGGAGTTTAACTACACTGATCTAGGGTCTCACATGACCTTGGTTAGCTTCTTCCAAGAGTGTGACAATAATGACCCATATCCCAAGGTCTTCTTTTCCCATGGTCATACTTGGGCACCATGTAGCCAGAGCATGAATCCCTGGAAGACAAACTATATTCAAACTAACACAGGCTTTTCCCCTACGTTGCTACAGAGCAGCCTGCTATTGTTGCTCAACTGTAAGTAATAATATAAAGACTTCTAATAGCAGCGATTCACTCTTCAACCATTTAACAATAACTAACCACATAAAGCCTCTTTGGAAACTGCTTCTAGTTTTGAATGTACAGAAGGTCACAGATGCTATGTGGAGAGATCCTAGAGACACCTTACCAAGCTCCCACCACTGCACTGCTAGGGTGGATTTGTCACCGATAAGGAAGCAGCTTTGCACATTTCAAATGAACTTGATAGTGCTGTTATTCAGAATTTCCCTCTTGTGCCTTTTCAGTTCAATACATCCTTTGGGTTACCCTATTACAGTGTCATGTCTCCCTAGCTTCCTCGACCTACGAGTTTCTCAAACTACCTTGTCTTTGATGAACTTGACAATTCCTTGGCAGTATACAACAGGTACCCCTCAATCTAAAATTGAAATGTATTTTTTTTTCATGGTAAGGCTACAATTGTGGGTTTCTGGCATGAAGATCAGAGATGTTAGTATACCATTCATGCCACAGTGTTACTATGGTACATCCTCTTTGTGGTCAGAAAATGTCCCTAACAAGTATTTGAAAATATAGTCCCCAATTGGTAGCACTGTTTAGTAAGGGGGTATATTTTGTTGGACAAAGTATGCCACTGTGGGTGGGATTTGACAGCTTACAGTCTCATATCACTTCATTCTCTCTACTGGAGGTACTATTGGAAGCTGAGGACATGCATTTGATACCATGCCTCCCACACCATTCCAACTCTCCCTTTGGAAATGAGATCAAAAATAAACTTTTCTTCTAAGTTACACTGTATGGTGTTTGTCACAACAACAGAAAAGGAACCAACCAATCCTATTAGCATGAATTACTGATGATAGTTCATGTGAACTATCATCAAGTGAACATGATAGACACCTGTAATTCCAGCACTGGGAGATAGAGACTGGAAGGTTCTGGGGACTCACTGGCCAGCCAGCCTAGCCAAATTGGGAAACTCTACATCAAAAACTAAGGTGGGGGGGCTGGAGAGATGGCTCAGTGATTTAGAGCATTGCCTGCTCTTCCAAAGGTCCTGAGTTCAATTCCTGGCAACCACATGGTGGCTCACAACCATCTGTAATGAGGTCTGGTGCCGTCTTCTGGCCTTCAGACATATACACAGACAGAGTATTGTATACATAATAAATAAATAAATATTTTAAAAAAAACTAAGGTGGGGAGCAACAGATGAGGATACTTGACCTCAATCACTGGCCTTCCTAAGCATAAGCATGCACATACAAACACAAACATGTATACATGGCATACACACACAGTTTTGTAAGAGACTGTTCTTTCCTGCTGTCCACACTCGAAATAACCACACAGAAGCTGTATTAATTAAATCACTGCTTGGCCTATTAGCTCCAACTTCTTATTGACTAGCTCTTACATCTTAATTTCACCCATTTCTATTAATCTGTGTATTACCACATGGCTGTGGCTTACTGGTGTCTGTCCCCGAGGGGCTACATGGCTTCTCCCTGACTCCACCTTCTTTCTCCCAGCATTCAGTTTAGTTTTCCCTGCCTACCTCTGTTCTGCCCTGCTAAAGGCTCAAAGCAGTTTCTTTACTCATTAACTAATAAAAGCAACACATATATAGAATTTCCCACACCAACAGAAAATTTTTTATTCAACCATCAGTACAAAATTAACTTCATTTTATAGCTGCATTTTTAAAGAACTGAATCCATAAAAGTTCAGCAAAGAGGAATAGAAAAATAAAAAGGTAGACTACAATAAAAACTATAAAGCTATGCACCTCAGAACACCTGACCATTGCTAACACTTCTTTTTTTAAATATTTATTTATTTATTATGTATACAATAGTCTGTCTGTATGCCTGAAGGCCAGAAGAGGGCGCCAGACCTCCCTACAGATGGTTGTGAGCCACTATGTGGTTGCTGGGAATTGAACTCAGGACCTTTGGAAGAGCAGGCAATGCTCTTAACCACTGAGCCATCTCTCCAGCCCTATTGCTAACACTTCTATACTGGAACAACAGCTCAGTAGTCAGCTAGGCTCTAAAGCTTAGGCAGGTAAGTGTCAGATCATTCACATGTTAGACATATGCCTATACCTTGCTCATCATCTTGTTAATCTTCCAGTACTTGTTCTTTCCAGATGTTGGAAAGATGGAGTGAAAACATCGGGTGAACAAATGATCTGTTTCTCTGTTCATTTTTACTAGGTCCACTTAAAACACAAATCTGATTCTTGATCTGCTGTTACATACTCATATTCACCAGCTTTTCATTGGCCCCACATAGCTATTTAGACACGATTAACCCAAAATTTTTCAGAACAACTCCTTTCTTCCTAATGTAAGCAAACACTCAGAATGGGGTGAAGTTAAGTTAGCATTTGTGACGCTTTTTATCCTGTTTGCTTCCTAACACCAGAAGGGGAGGATAATATAATTATAAAACAGTAGCTTCTTACCTAAAGGGAAGGCTAATCAGGTTCTTTCCCTAAAAAGAACCTTAGGAGGCTCTATTTTGACTGTTGTCCTCTAGAGGGAGCTCAAAGTCCTCAATAATTTTTCCAAGGTAGGCAATGTCTCCTATGCCTTGGAGAGCAAATTAAATACTGTCCTTTGGAAAACTCTTCCCTTCAAAAATAAAAAGGCTCGACCTACTCAGAGATCCCCCCCCCCCCCCCGAGAAACAGGCCACAGCATTTCGTTCTTCCTCTTTCTTTTCCCTGTTTGGCACTGACTAAAACATTCCTCTTATACTTGAGAGGCTGAGGGAAGACTGGTAGTAATCAAATAGGAGATAACTGCCTCCCCCACAGATGACCCCCTGTTGTATCCAGGGAATCATAAGCCACTGTGTTCCCATTGTCTTCATGTCAAGGCATGGACAGGATGAGATGGTTGGCATACTTTTCCAAGACAAAGTTGTTCCTGTCTTCCTAGGAAACCACTCAAGGGCTGAGATATCCTCATCTGTAACACCTTCTCAGGTTCACTCATAGGGAGCATACGCCTTTGGGACATAGGAAATACCGCCAAAGTAAGACTAATTCCTACTTTGCCATTATCTGAATGACCTAGAGGCCCTGGTAGCTTAACCTCTTAGAGACTCTTTAACCTCAGCACTCACAAGATAAGGCAGGCAGGCAGGCAGGCAGACAAGAGTTTCAGTCCAGCTTGCTCTACCTAGAGAATTCCAGCCCAGTCAAGGTTACACAGTGAGACCTTTTATAAAATAGTAAAATAAAGCAAAATGTAACTGTTCCTAGGGTGTTAAGGTCTACTTTAGCTCACTAAAATAAAGTCAGAGAGAGCCTAAAGCCCAAGCAAGTAACAGTATTAAAACTGCCTTTAAAAACAAAAACAAGCCGGGCGATGGTGGCGCACTCCTTTAATCCCAGCACTCGGGAGGCAGAGGCTGGGAGTTCGAGGCCAGCCTGGTCTACAAGAGCTAGTTCCAGGACAGGAACCAAAAAGCTACGGAGAAACCCTGTCTCGAAAAATAAAAAAAAAAAACAAAAAAACAAAAACAACAACAACAACAAAAAAACCCACAACTGCCTTGTCTACTGCCTCTTGGTATACACGCACAAGCCTGGGACTACACCAAAATGGTCATGGTTGGGATTCAAACTATCTTTTGGCTAAAATATCACCCCAAATTCTCTGTGATTTCCAACTAGATTATACAGAACAAAGTGTCCAGAGCTTTCCTCAACTCAACTTAGTGAAAAAGACTGTTTTATTTTAAGTGCAACAAAAACCACTGGCTGTCTATGCTCAGAGAAAACCTACATTGTAATGTTCCCATGAGAATTAGGGTCCAGACTGTCTCTTCCAGAGATGCAAACTGGAACCAGTCTCCCTTTATAACTTGTTCCTGCATAATCTGGTATCATGTTTGGATAAACAGAATGCAACTATATATCCTCCTGCAACAGAGAGATATAAACAATACGTTAGTCTCTGGGTATGATTTTTAACAGGCACGCTTCAGTGTGAAATTGTTGTGTAAGTACAAGGAGAGCTGTAAGCTGACCATTCTTAACCTAAAATTAGATACTATCTTCACTAGATGCCTAGTAACTTTTAACTGGTCCATAATTAGTTCCACACATTAAATTAGTCCAGTTGTCTAATGCAAAACCGTAAGTGATGGTTCGTTCATACCTTAATCTCAGCACCAAAAATGAGTGCTCCAAGTTGGCATCCAGCCTGGTCTACAAAACAAATCCCAGGTCAGCAAGGGCTACTAAGTGAGACCCAGTCCCAAATCACCAGTAATATCGATGACGGTTGTGCAAACAGTTCCGGTATATATGCAAACAAACCACTCCATATTTATGGCTATCTTAGCCACCAGTCAAGAACTTTTCCACTTTCACCTTTGAGATAGGGTCTCGGTGTGCAGTCCTGGCTGGTCTGGAACTCACTAAACAGACCAGACTGGTATTGAGCACAAGGAATCTGCTTGCTTCTGCCAGGATTAAAGCCATGTGCCACCACCATCTGGCAGGTTTTACATTTTTAAATGCTTTAAAACTCAAATAACATTTCATGACACTAAAACACATCTATACAAGTTTAAAATTTGAAATTAAAAACAGGAAGCTCTTTTAAGGCTGGAGAGATGGCTCTGAGGACCCATAACCATGTATAACTCGTTGATTTCAAAGGATGCAACACTCAATTTAGACTTCCACTACACTCAAGCACACACATAAAATAGTTTTTTTTCTTTTTTTGGGGGGGGGGTTTCGAGACAGGATTTCTCTGTTGCTTTGAAGCCTCTCCTGGAACCAGGTTGGCCTCAAACTCACAAAGATACAACTGCCTCTGCCTCCTGAGTGCTGGGATTAAAGGCATGCGCCACCAGCACCCAGCCTAAAATATTTTTTTCAATGGGCAATTCCTTTAATCCTAGAGGATCAGAGGAAGAGGCAAGCAGATCTCCAAGTTTGCAGCCAAACTGATATACAGAGTGAGTTCCAGAATAATGAAGGCTACACAGAAAACTGGGGAGGAGGGTGACATTATTTTCAAAGTCTTTTTTTATTCAGAATTGATTTTTACTGATGTCTATATAGAAGCTTTACAAACTACAGATCATCATATCCATGCCATATGAATCAGAACACAATACACTACCCAGTTGTCTTGATGGTTATTTGTAATTCAAATTTTATTTCTCGTAGGTTACAGACAAGATATTTAGATGAAAACACTAAAGAGATTTTTAGACATGTTATAAAAATTTTACAGGTCTTATTCTAATGCCCAAAGACAGCTCATTGAATTTTAACTAAAAAACAACACAGTCAGCTGTCAGCCTGGGATTACTCAAGCTACAGCAAAAAAGATTGGGAATAAGGAGGAAGGTGAGCAAATAAGAAAATTGGAGACCAAAGCAGAGATGCTTCAGAAATCCTGGTAAACAACCCTGGAGTTGGAACCAGGGCAGTGCAGTGCAGTACTGGTGCTGCTGTAAGCCACATGCAATGTACTAGCATTTAGTTTTCACCACAAACACGTAAACTTGTTTACATTAACACACAGGCTCAAGAGATGAGAAAACTAAAGCCAAGAGAGCAGAACAAATCTTCAATCAAACATAAAAATAAAGATAAATGTCAAGAAAAATGTCCAGATCTTCCTGCAGGTTCGGTGGACCTCATCACTAATAGGCAGGTATGTTAATCTCCACTTAACAGCATCTAAAGGGAAAACTTGAAAGGGAATAAAAATCCATTGGATAACTAATCCAAAAGATTACACCGCTCTTTTCCTCAAAACCCCTTAACTAAAAGGAACACCACACATACTTTTATAGGAAGAACAATTTAAGAATAACAAAGTGGTAATCTACAATCCCAACACTTAGAGAGGTGGAGGCAGAGGATCAGATCAACATCAACTTTAAAGGAGTGTAAGGGATGTTCTAGGCTAGCCTGAGACATTCAAGAGCCAAATGTTAAGGGGAAAATAGCAAATCACATTCATTCTGTGAATTCTTTCTGCTTATATCTTTTCTAAAATCCCCCTTCTTTCCAATTTTGGTAGACAAAACATCAGGTAGTCATTTCCTGGCCTGTTCTGCAGCCATATTTAAAATTCAATTCCTCATCTCCGTTACACTTCTTTCAAGGGATGATAAACTGTAAATGTGTTCTTACTAAACAAGTGATGAGAAGGGTCAGAGCTGGCTGGCAGTAAAGGCAGCACTGCCATAAACAGAAGGATGGACCAAAGTCAGTACGAAGACAGTAAAAACATACCCAGCAGGAGAAAAACAAAACAACTGTAACCCATTGTATATCTTTGATTGGACATTCAAGTAGAATGTCATGTAAGCAGTTAGACTGATTTGGCAGCAAGAGTTTTCAGAAGACATTTAAAGTCATGTAACATTTCAAGGTGATGTCCTTGTGGGTAAGCACAAAGAAAATCAGGGTTATGGGCTGAAAGCCTTGAGGATCTCCTATCCTTGGCAGCTAAGCAGAAACCATGTAAAAAATAAGATGAAGGGCTGCTGATGAAGTGGGATGTTTTTCCAGGAGCCAGGCAGCGTTTGAAAATGCAGTAGTGATGGATTGCATTTAAAAGAAGGTAAAAAGATATGAGGAGTGAGGCTTAGTGTTATCTTCAAAATAAAAACTGTTGTTTCCTGCAGCTTTATTTTTTTTAATTTTTGGTTATTAGGTGAGAGGATTCTCCAGAGGTAAAACTATGCATGTGTCAGCACAGACACTCACTCCCATGGCTACTATCAGACATCAGTTTTCCTGGAAGCTGGCCTGAGATACCAGTTTTTTGCCACATCGATTCCAGAAAAGTTCACAATAGTGGTAGCTGGTTTCCCTCAAAGAAAACGAAAGAGAGCAGCCCAAACCTTTTTGGTAGTCTCATCTCCAAGTGTGTATCGTCACTTCTGCCATGCCTGTAAGAGCCAGTTGCTAGGTCTGTCATATTCAAGGGGAGGAGCTTACACAAGGACAAGAACACCAGAGAACAGTATTCATTGGAGCCATTTTGGGGGCTGCCCAGTACAGAAAAATTGATAAAAACTACCTGGCCAGGTCGTAATGCTGAGCCAAAGAGAGAAGCCTAGAACAGTTTCAGCTGAGCTTCAAGGTTAAGATTCTCTCCTAGCTGTCTCTGTAGCCCTCACCCCTACCCCCAGGCAGTGTGTGCGCATGCGCGCGCGCACACACACACACACACGTATGTGCAAGTGTACAGGAGGGGCAGACTTGCATATGTATTGCTGCTGTTTGTAGTACTGAAGAGCTAACACAGGACCTGTGCAGCAGACATGCTACCCTTTAGTTATAACCTCAGATCTCAAGCTATTTAGTTTTTACTCCCTGCTTCAAAATATGAAATACCCCATTAACCTAACTACCTGCCACTATAGTCATTTCTACTCAAGCCACTCAACACAGGTTCCTTCTCTTACTCACCAGGGGGCTCTCAATCCTGTAAACAAACACTAAGACAGTCAGCGATGTCATCTCTAGCAACTGCTGGTTTGTACCTGCTTGTTTCCTGCCAAGTGCTTCTCACAGCTTAGTTAGGGCACTCTTCCAGGGTTTCCAAGGATACTGAACTCCCCCCATTATGCTTGCTGGACATTTCAGAGTGCTTGTCTGTTTAACACATGAGTTTAGATCACCATTCACCATGGCAAGTCAACACAGCTATTTGCTCAAATAAGGTACTTTGCACATTCTTTCAAAGCCTCTTTTGATAAAAAGTGATAGAAATGTGTATTGGCTTCCTACCTGGATCATCTAATCCTACTGTCAACAAAACACCAATAATTTCCAGGAAAGTTACTTCTATGTACAACTGCTACTGAATTCTAAAAAAACCTTCGGTGTCAAACTCAATTTAAAACATTAGTTTAGGCCAGATGTGGCAGCACACAGGTATAACCTTAGTACCCAACAGTCTAAGGCAGAATTACAACACACAGGCAGCCTAGGTAGCTACATAGTTACTTCTATCTAGCCTACAAAACTACCAGAAAAAAAACCTACAAAACAATTTAAACTTGGTTTGTTTTTTATTTTAGGGTTTTTTGCATTTTTTTTTCTGAGACAGAGTTTTACATTGTAGCCCTGGCTGGACAGTACTCACTATCTCCCCATATAACCTTGAACTTTGCAGCAAAGTTCCAGGTTATATGAGCTAGTTCCAGGACAGGCTCCAAAGCTACAGAGAAACCCTGTCTTGGAAAAAAAAATAAAAATAAAAAAATTAAAATTTTTTTTTTTTTAAAAATTGTGAGCCAGGCCTACACTGTGAAACTTTGTCTCAGGAAAAATAATGATGATGGTGATGATAATAGTGTGTATGAGTATGTTGCCTGCATGTACGTACGTCTGTGCTCCTCATGTATGCAGTTCCTTCCCTCGGAAGCCAGAAAAGGGCATCAAATCCCTGGGACTGGAGTTTCAGATTGTTGCATGCTACACTGCTGATACTGGGTAGGAATCCAATGCTCCTAACCACTGAGCCATCACTCTAGCCCTCATAAACTGAATTGTAAAATTGCAAACTACAAAATTCAGTAAGCTCAGTCACACTCACAATATACCCTCAGTCATAGAGACAAAAGTGCTCAGCAAGGTGCATAAATCACCTATTGCTGTACACAAGTCCTAGCAATGATATGCTCAGTGATGAGCACACCTAGTGCTATACAGTGGACAAATACCAGAGACAAATCTTTACCAACAGTATTTTAGTTCACAAAACATTTAGGATTTAATAAATGAAAAGCTTCCCTATAGTATACATAATTTCTCTACCTCAGGCTTCAATATCCTAAAGATAATTTAGATACACATTCCACCTTCTGAGAAGAGAGATTAAGAAGTGAAGGTGAGGCAAGGTATGGTGGTACACACCTTTGATCCTAGCGTTCTAGAGGCAGAGGCAGGTGGATCCCTGTGAGTTCAAGGCCAGCCTGGTCTAAGTAGTGAGTTCTAGGAAAGCCAGAGCCACTGAAATCCTGCTTCAAATAAAAGGAAGGTCCTGCGGTGGTGTTCCACTGAAAGTCAGAGTCAGTTAAGCGATTGGTACAAATGTAGCACCTACTGGGTAACAAGTTTTAGATTCTTTGTCTTCTGAAGGTGAATATTTAGGAAACAGAATTAAGAAGGATGTTAATACAGAGACACTAAGCTTGAACAGAGCTATCGAACAACCTAACTCCACAAGCAGCTACCCTGTACTGCACAGTACAGTGCCAAAGAGATCAGTTCATCACTCGAGCCCTGGGTTCTTAAAAGGAATGAATTTTCAAATATCCTAACACAACACTTAAGCAGCAGCAGTGCTGCTCCATGAAGTTACAGAATACAAAATTAATACACACACACACACAAAAGGCATGTTCCTACAGAGTAACACTGAACAACCAGAAAAGGACACTAGAACAACTCCATTCACAACAGCACAAAAAGAAAATAAGAACTTAGGAAAGAGCTTGTGCAAGGAAGTAGATAATTTCAACACCGACAGCTATAAAGTGCTTAAAGGGAAGACAGTCAGACATGGGAGCACATGTCTTTAATCCCAGCACTCAGCAGAAGCAGGGGATATCTACAGCCTGGTCCACACAGTAAGTTCCAGGAAAGTCAAGTTACACAGTAAAAAAAAAAAAAACAAAAAAAACAAAAAAAAAAACTGTCTCAAAAACAAACAAAACCAAACAAACCTCACATATAGTTTTAGGACAGGTAAAAAAAAAAAAAAAAAAAACCATATCAAAAAAAAAGAAAAAAAAAAAAAAAAAAAAAAAAACCCAAAGTAAATGCAGGCTACTTCACTAGCTTCACATTACCAAATATCCAGATTCTGTTTACATTCTAACAAAGACAGCACAGGGCTGATAGGCATTTCTAGAAGAGAAAGCTATAAACACAGACTAGGAAGGGAAAGGTAGGACCATGTGAATCTAGATCTAACTAAATCAGCATAAACTTCTATTTTAAATTTTGTATTAAAGAGCACTTCAACTACTTGAAAAAGCAGGAAGAGGAGCAGAGAACAAGGAATCCCTATGTAGTTGTGCCGGTTGAGTTTTGTCAGCTTGACACAAATCTCTAGATCTACAAAGTCCACTCAACAACCACACACAACAAAAATCTCTGTGGTAGGGTCCTATTCACAGCCGAGGACATGACTGGCTAGCTTCCAGTTTAGTGTGGTACACAGCCAGGCTTGGCTTGTTACCTTTCCCTGGCTTCTTGAAGACACTGCTTTTGACTACATACTGCTGCAATGCATTTGAGGAGTTGGGGATCTTGGTGCTATTCTGCTGCCGGTTTCTTCCTTTCTGAGGGGTATGCCTTAGTTATTCTGTGTAATTTATTGAGATGGTGGTCCATGTTGAACCGTCTCAACTTGTAAGGTGAATCAATCGTCTGTTTTCTCCTTTCGCTCACATTTCTTTCTGGAGCCCCTCTGACATGGCTGTTATATCTGATCCCCCTCCCACTTCCCCTTTTCCTGTACTACATTTTGGAAGAATTCTTAAAACTTAGAACTATTAATTCATTTGGTGTTTGCTTCCTGCTTCTGCAAATAGAGTGGATTAATAATATAAATAATACAATTAATGTATTTATTATTCATACTATGTTTAATATATGATTACTTACATTCACACTATTCAAACAAAAATATTTTTATTATGTGAAACAATCAGGAATTTGACTTTCAACTTAAATATGTTCATGAGAGTCCTTTAGTAGTAGTCCCCATGAAGAATTTGTCGGTGAATAATCCAATGTCTGAGTGTGAATGAAATATGACAGTCTATAAATGAAAGACTTTAAAATGTTAAAAGTTCCTATCTTTGCAATGGCACAGGAGATCACTTCCTAAATATAACTCCAGTAGCAGATACTAAGAGCAACAGTTAATAAATGGGACCTCCTGAAATGGAAAAGCTTCAGTAAAGCAAAGGACACGGTCAACAAGACAAAAGGGCAGCCTATATAGAATGGAAAAAGAGCTTCACCAATCCCACGTCTGACAGAGGACTGATCTCCAAAATATACAAAGAACTCAAGAAACTAGACATCAAAAGAACAAATAATCCAATTTAAAAAAAAAAATGGGGTACAGACCTAAACAGAGAATTCTTAAAAGAGAAATCTCAAAATGGCAGAAAGACTCTTAAGGAAATGCTCCAACATTTTTAGCCATCAGAGAAATGCCAATCAAAACAACTCTAAGATTCCATCTTGCACATGTAAAAATGGTCAAGATCAAAAACACCAATGATAACTTATGCTGGAGAGGATGTGGAGTAAGAGGAACACTACCCCATTGCTGGTGGGAGTGCAAACTTGTACAGCCGTTTTGGAAATCAATATGGCAATTTCTCAGAAAATTAGGAATCAATCTACCTCAAGACCCAGCAATACCATTGTTGGGCATATACCCAAAAGATGCTCAGAGCAGCATTATTCATAATAGCCAGAGAACCTGGAAACAACTTAGATGACTCTCAACCAAAGAATGGATAAGGAAAATGTGGTACATTTACACAAGGGAGTACTATTCAGTGGTAAAAAATAATGACATCTTGAAATTCACAAGCAAAGGGATGGAACTAGAAAAAAAACATATTGAGTGAGGTAACCCAGATCCAGAAAGACAACTACAATATGTACTCACTCATAAATAGCTTTTAGACATAAAGCAAAGGATACCAGTCTATACAGTCCACAAAACCAGAGAACATAAGACAACAAAGAAAACCCTAAGAAACACATACATGAATCCGCATAGGAAGGAAAAAAAGACAAGATCTCCTAAGGAAATTAGAAGTATGGGGGACAGGGAGAGGGGAGAGTGGAAGAAGGAAGGGAAGTGGGGGAAAATGTATAGCTGAATTAAAAAGTACAAAGTATAAAAAAGACTGAGAAAAGTTCCTATTTTACTTTATTCAATAACATACCGTCACTGATAGTGAAAAAGAGTTGTTATGGCACATACTTCACAAATATGAAAACAAAGAAGCAAACACTTTAGAAATATGAGGACAATCAAGATAAGGAGAAGTCAAAACCAGAAAATTTCATTTCAAACTATGTACAACAAAAACAACCAAAACTAAATCCAAAATTAAAAGCTCTGAGAAACTGATCAAAGAAAGAGTTCCTAATTAACAAAGCAAAGAAAATCATCAAGATGTAAATAAACCAGGTATTGTGGCTTATTCCTGTAATTAATTCCAGGACTTAAGATGCAGAGAAAGGAAGACTGCCAAAAGAGCCAGGACAACCTGAGTAATTCCAGGCTACACTGGGCTACAAGGAAACTCCGTCTTTTCTTTTGTTTTGGTTTTCAAGACAGGGTTTGTGTAATAGCCCTAGCTGCCCTGGAACTCGCTCTATAGACCAGACTGGTGTCGAACTCACAAGTATCCTCCTGCCTTTGTCTCCCAAGTGCTGGGATTAAAAGCGTATGAACCACCCAGCAAATAAAAATTGTTACTCTAAATGTCTAAATTACATATACTAGCTAGACATACAACTATAGCTACTTTATCACTTCAGACATAACTAGAAAAAGCATAGTACAAAGCATACATTTTATTAAATAAGTGTCCATAGCAGAAAAACCCAGACCCATACATTAACGGTGTTAAAAACAGTGAGATTACATTTCTGGTTTTCCTCAACTATAAAATGAAGGTATCAAGTTATCCTCAGAGGTTGGCTGAGTGGATTATAGCTCATACATAAAAGTGCTATTGGGAGACAGGCTAAAGTTAGCAGTTTCCTCGACACAGCAGGCATTTTATGCTTATTAAATTTTATTTAGTGTACATATATGTGACACTTGTGTGCCACAGACTGAGTGGAGGCCAAAGGACAACCTTCCAGAGTCTGTTCTCTCTCCCTATCAGGTCCCAGGATTGAACTATGGTCTTCTTGCATGGCGATAAGAGCCTTTACTAACCAACCCACTTCAGTAGTCCTATTTTAGTCTTACAGGAGAGCACGACCCACAGACATTAACTAAGCAGGGCTCACACAGACTGAAGCAACAATCACAGACCCTAAATGGGTCTGAGTTAGGTCCTCTATATATGTTATGGTTGAATAACTTAGTGGGGATCCTAACAGTGGGAATGGAGTGTGGGTGTGTGTCTAATTCTTTTGCCTGCTCTTGGAACCCCTTTTCTCCTACTGGGTTGCCCTGCCCAGCCTTGATATGCAGGTATGTGCCTAGTATTATTTTAACTTGTGCTGATTGGGGGTGAGGGATGAGGACTAATAGGAGTAAAGGAAGGGGAAATTCAATCGGGGTATAATATATGAAGGAAGAATAAATTAATAAATCAGAAAATTATTTTTCTTTTTAGGTAAAGTGGCATACGCCTTTATTTCCAGTATTCTCCAAGATAAGGAAAGAGGATCCTGAGTCCACGAACCTGTGTTCAAAATAATATAAGAAGGAAGAAAGGAGATTGTTTTCCTTCTGTTTCATGTTTTGGGGTCAGGGTCTCATTATGAAAGTTGACCTCAGGGTTGGAGAGATGGCTCAGAGGTTAAGAGCATTGCCTGCTCTTCCAAAGGTCCTGAGTTCAATTCCCAGCAACCACATGGTGGCTCACAACC
>NC_022019.1:11338733-11348700 GCF_000317375.1 Microtus ochrogaster | reverse complement strand
AACAACAAAAAACATCATCAAGCTATGAAGCTCAGGTCTCTATGAATACAGGCACAGGTTCCTGTGTACACTCATACACTATACACACTCCACCTTAAGAGACTAAGCAAAAGCTGGGCAAATTTTATGGGCAGCAGTTTTCTTTATAGTATCTGCAACCAAAAAAGCTTCACATTTTAAAGCATTTTTTTTTTCATGGTAATAAGCTCTACATAGTAACAAAAATGTTATGGAGACTCTACAGGGCTGAGGACATAGCTCAGTTGGCAGAGTGCCTGCCTAGCAAACATGAAGCCCTGGGTTCAATACCCAGCATGTCATAAACAAGGTATGGTGGAACACACCCGTAATACCAATATTTGGTAGTTTGAAGCAAGAGGATCAAGAGTTCATGACCAGTCTCAAAAAGGAAAAAAGGAGGGAGGGAGACTAATTTTAGGGGTGATATATACTGCTGCAAAACTCTCCAATGCCTGCCCTAACAAGATTCTCTTAACAAGACATGACAAATCAGCATTGAGGCTAAAGAGGAGGAGAATATTTAATAGTTTTGAAGCAGTCAAACTTGACAGCCCATAGTTTCTTAAAGCTCTGCAACCTGTACAGAGAGTAATGGTTTGAACCTTCAGTTCCAAAGTTCTTGCTTACACTTGCTCCAACAGTTTCTATAACATCTCATGCACTGGTCATCTGTACAGTACCACTTCATTCTGGCACTGATTTCCCAAAATGTCGACACAGTTATTACACAGCACAAAATCTACATTCATTAGTGCTACTGATTTCATCTAAAAGACCTTTGAAAACCCAGAACTGTTGAGTCCACTAATAGCATACAAGTCTAGAATTACCGACCTGCACCATTAGTCAGCTCTTTACTTATTTACAAAACCAGATCTTACTACGTAGCCCTGACCGGTATAAAACTCACTATGTAGACCAGGCAAGATTCAAACTCAGAGATCCAAATGTCTGCCTCCTGAGTTTTGGAAATAAAGTATGTACTAACACACCTGGCCTCATCTGTCAGTTCTTGAAATGAAATGAAGAGAGTAGCTAGCTCAGTAAAGAGCCTTACAAAAGTTCTTCCTTAAAAAACAAAACAAGCCAAGTGGTGGTGGTACACCAGGACTCAGCATTCAGGAGACAGAGGCAGGTGGATCTCTGTGAGTCTGAGGCCAACGTATTCTACAAGAGCTAGTTCCAGGACAGGTTTTCCAAAGCTACAGAGAAACCCTGTCTCAAAAAACACACAATACAAATTTACAGACATTAAAACCCATCTATAGTTCATATCTCAGCTTCAAAATGGCATTTTCTGAAAATTCAGTAAAATCTCCAAACTGAAATAATATCAAAACAAAAATTAGGGCTAGTGGGTCAGCAGTAGAATGCTTGCCTAGTACATGCAAGGTCCTCGATTCTAGGTTCCATTACTGGCACCATCTCCTAAACTAAACCATATTGTAAACATAAAGCAAAAAGACCAGTTGTGGTCATGGTGGCCTATAAATCCCAATATTTGATGGACTTCAAAGTCTACCTCTTCCTTGACAAAAAAAAAAATCAATCAAACAAATGCGAAACACTTTCTGAATTAAAACAAGATAAACTTATCTTTTTTGAAATAGGATCTTACTCTGTATCCCACACTGGCATCAAACTCATGGTCCTCTTGCCTCAGCCTCTAGGATGCTATGATTACAGGTAGAGCCAGAGCTCAGGTTGGAGATCAGTATTTGAAATAAAATTACATTATGAAAATGAAGGCAAGATAAGCATCTTAGTAGTTCTACTTGCACAAGATTACAGCTAATACATTAACCTTCTCAACAAGGTCTGCTTACTTCACAGGGGTTTGAGAAGATTAATGAACAAACACACACAAAGTAATGATCCAGGAGTAGTGGCTCTTTGGGAGGCTGAGGCAGGAGGCAGGCTGTTCTGAGTTATAGGCCAGCACAGTAAGACAGTATCCCTACATACAAGAAAAGTAAGACAGACTAGTGAGATGGCTTAGCGGTTAAGACTTCTGACTGATAATATGTGTTCAATCCCCAGGGACCCACAAAGAAGGACAATGACTCAAAGTTCTCTGATCTCCACCATGTGGGTCATCACACAATATATACATAAATGTAATTTCTTAAAATTTATTTATTTTTACTTTATGTTTATTGGTGTTTTGACATGAATGTCAGTTCCCCTGGAACTGGAGTTACAGGGAGTTGTGAGCTACATGAGACTTGTCTCAAAGAATGAATGGAAGGAGGTGAATCCCTGTTGCCTCATTTTTTTCTATTTTGTAGAATTCATACTTTAAAAGCAATAGATGGGAAAAGATATAGTGGTGGGAGTATAAAAATGGACCTCTGTTGATGCCATGGGTGGTACAAGCTCATCATACTACTCCATACACTTCCTATAGAGTTCAGAAGCTCTGTAATCACATTTTAAGATGCAAAAAGATGACATAAAAAATGGGCAGTCAATAATTAGGGAAAATAGGCTGGGCGATGGTGGCGCACGCCTTTAATCCCAGCACTCGTGAGGCAGAGGCAGGTGGATCTCTGTGAGTTCGAGACCAGCCTGGTCTACAGAGCTAGTTCCAGGACAGGCTCCAAAGCCACAGAGAAACCCTGTCTCGAAAAACCAAAAAAAATAAAAAAATAAAAAATAAAAAAAAAAATTAGGGAAAATAAAGCAAGTGATAGCATAGAGCACCCCTCCCATCACACACACACAGGTTCAACAGTAAACATGAACAAGCTGCTAACAATGGAAACAGATGTCCCAACGAACCAGATGTGCTATAACATCATGGCAACTAAGGGCAAAGAGATGAGGCTGATGATAATGTAAACAGCTTAGTCTTCATCTGCTGGAGAGAACTGAGTTGGAAGCATGCAAAATTAATATAGATCTATCATTTTACTATACATACCTATTATTTTACTCCTCTCCAAATACAAATAAGAACAAGGAACATAGAAGTACTAGCGAGAAGAGTTAACACTTGACTTCAGGATCACATAACAGGGAGAGGCCGGTATTATCACATTTCATCCTAAAGTCATTAGCAGAGCACTGGTTTCAAAAATAAACAAAGAAACCTGTATGTACATGCCACCTTCCCCAAAACACTGTTTTAAAATCAAAACAAAAATGTCCAAGTTAACAAAAAATGACAAACATCTATCTATCCATCTTGACCTACCCATCCAGGTCAAGATGCTTGAGGCACCCTGACCTCTTAAGAACTCCCTCCCACCTGCTTAGAGGGCTGCTTTTATGCCAATTAGTACCTTCCTTTTGCGATCTTACCAGCTTCATATTTTTCTCTAATCTACAGTTCAGTCTTCTGTTTGTTTAGACTTTGCTAGTGCACTCAAAGAATGTGTATAGTGAGAGGAGCAAATAAAAACAAAGTACAATGTTACATACATTGAAGATGTCATAAACTCATTACACTGAAGACTTTTTAAAAAGCCCAAGCATGGTGGCACTGGCCTATAATCCCAGCATTCAGGAGGTGGAAGCAAGAGGATTAGAAGTTTAAGACCATCCACAGCTGTATAGAGTTTGAGGTTCCACACATAATATTCACCATGTCTTCACTTTGGCCAACAAAGCTTTAGTAGCTATTTTAAAGACTATACATACTCTATGAGCTATAGAGATGGCTCAGGAGATACGAACACTAGTTACTCTTCCAGAGAACCCCAGTCCAATTACCAGCACCCATATAGCAACTCACAATTGTCTACAACTACAAGTCTAGATTGTCTGGCCTTCACTGACTAAAAGCACACACATAGTACAAAGACGTATGTGCAGGCAAAACAGTCATACACATAATCAAATAGTATCAAATAGACAATCCCCCAGTTTCCTCACACTCTAATTATGCCTTACTTCTACAAGCACTGAAGTAACAATAAATCTTTACAAGGCTCTCAAGAAGGGCACGTTCATGGACACCTGTAATACCAGCAATACCAGCACTGAGGCAGGAAAATCTTGAGTTCCACATCTACATAGACTACACCACAGAAGAATTTAAAGTCACAAGAGACCCCAGTCTCAAAACAAACAAACAGGCCAGTAGGTGGAGGTGGATCTCTGTAAGTTCAAGGCCAGCAAGTTCCAGGTCAGCCAGACCTGCCCGTGAGATCATGTCTCAAAAAACAAAACAAGTCTGCCTATTCTTATAGGCCAAGATAATGTTCTGTTTTATGGGTATAAGCTCATTAACATATCAAAATAGCACTAAGGCAGGGTTTACAGTAAGTCTTTTATAATGGAGGAAGAAGCACAGGTGAACTGACGTGCCCAACACGACAGTGGTGTTACAGGTCAAGGAAAATCAAAGACTTAAATAAAGTGCAGTAGTGTTATAGTGACCTTAAAGACTACCAGAAATCCACAGCATGAGAAAACCAGAACAGAGTTTAGTGCCTCAACTGCCTCTCAAACAAGGAGCTATTCCAAAGGTAAAACACATACGCTGCATGCCTGCAGACCGACGTAGAAGAACAGTATTGTAGCATGGGTGTCCTGCCTTGAAGACCTAAGTGGGTCAAAGATAGCAAGAGCCTGTGGATGAGTGTCAAGCTCTGTTCTGTACTAAAATTCCTGGGCCTCGAGAAGTCAGTCCAGTTAGAACTTATTAATTAAGGTCCCTATCGAGTCAGCATCTTAGGACTTATCTGTAGTAATAATATGGGGCTACCTCTTTTCAGACATTGTTGGAAACTAACAAGAGCAGAAAGAAAACAGCAGAAAAACAGCAGAAATCACTTCATCCAGTCCTTGTCTTTTTAATGTCTAAGTACAGGAACTCAGAAGGGCCCTAATCCAGAGCAACAGACTCCTGACTTCTCTGTATTACAAAGCTGTAAACCAGAAACAGAAAGGCTGCCAAGTAAATAAAATGTTCACCCCCAACTATCCTACATTCTACACCTTTTCCTCTCAAAAACCTAGCAAAAGTAACCGGGCAGTGGTGGTGCATACCTTTAATCCCAGCACTTGAAGGCAGAGACAGGCAGGTCTGTGAGTTTGAGGCCAGCCTGGGCTACAAAGCAAGTTCCAGGACAGGCACCAAAGCTACACAAAGAAACCCTGTTTCGAAAAAACAAACAGGGCTGGAGAGGTGGCTCAGAGGTTAAGAGAACTGACTGTTCCAGAGGTCCTCAGTTCAATTCCCAGCAACCACATGATGGCTCACACCCATCTATAATGAGATCTGGTGCCCACAACACTATATACATAATAAATAAATTAAAAAAAAACAAAAACAAAAAAAACTAGCAAAAGTGACACTGACTTTTACTCGATAGTCAATCCCTACTGTATACCAGGCATTGTTCTAAGCAGAGCAGTTTAAATAGGACATTTGCAGAGAAGCAAAGATCAGTCTAGATCTAGGCTTACAGTGTAACAGTAGAGGTTCAAAGCACTAAATATAGTATTTACTTAACAAAATGCTATAAAAGAGATCTTAAAAAATGATTTCCGCAAGAGGTAATTAAAAGGTTATAGGTGTGACTGAGGATGAGTAGGATTCCGATAAGAGAACAATTGTAGGAGGATGTCAGACATCAGTATGGGATCAGCAAGCTGGGGATGTACCTGAGTGGTACAGCAATTGCCTAACATGCACAAGGCTCTGGTTCAATCCCCAGAACAGAGAAAACAATCACAAGTACAGTGCATAGGGTGTGCTTATACAGTATCAGTTCGGTGGTGTCCTTAGCTTAAGAGAAACCATACTGAAGAAATGTCACATTTTACCAGCGAAATTTAGTTTCTAATCCAATGGATTCAATGATCCACTAAAGATTTCTGAGAAAAATGACAAAAAGGATTGTGTTTCAAATTAACTTAGAAGTAAAACACATGAAAAAAAATTAAGGTGGGCATGGTAGCCACACCTTTAATCCCAGCTCTGGGGAGGAAAAAGCAAGTGGATCTGCGTTCAGACGGCCTTGTCTATGGAGATAGTTCAAGGACAACCAGAACTATGGGGAAACCTCATCTCAAAAAAAAACAAAACTATAATCCACCCAGAGCGGATCAAAACTGGACAAAGGTGAAGGCAGGTATAGAAGATGAAAGCATTACAGGTAAATCAGCATGCCCTGGCAGATGCCTGGCTGCAAGGGGACAGTCACTTATAAGCCACTGACAGCTAAGACATTAGAAGGTATTGTTAGCAGAAAGAGGCTATCTAAAGGTGGAGCTAGATAGAGGCAGTCATTTAAAGATTATAATCTAGATCTATGGGCCCTATATAATAATCATATTCTATGTTAGAAAAGCAAAACTTCCTTTTGATAAACATAGTAGACAAAGATATACAAACTACAGTTTCCAAGAATCTGCAAATCAAAGCAGAATAACTTAAAAACAATGCTATTTATGTACTTGTTAAGACATGGTACTAAAACAAGTCCTGTTCTTCCCGAAGCACACACTCCAAGTCTTGACATTTTAAGATATTAAGAATGTGTTGTCATTACAGTATGTAACTTAGAAAGCTACTTAATGAATCAAGAGTAAAATGAAGCTATTAAGTACTAACAAACAAGAATTAGAACTGATCTGTCATATATATTGTGTGTACGATCAAACTATCACTTGTTCCAGTTAGGTGACTGATGTTCAGCTTAGAAAATCAATTTGTGCCGGGCAGTGGTGGTGCATGCCTTTAATCCCAGCACTTGCGAGGCAGAGACAGGCAGATCTCTGTGAGTTCGAGGCCAGCCTGGTCTACAAGAGCTAGTTCCAGGACAGGCTCCAAAGCCACAGAGAAACCCTGTCTCAAAAAACCAAATAAAAAAAAAGTCAATTTGTGCTGATTAAGTGAGGTCTTCTGCCCCATGATTAACAAGCAAACTGAGTTTCTTAAGGGTAGACAGCACACACCCCAGCTTTCAGTATTCAAGAGACCATAAACAATGCTACCAAGGACTGTTTTCCAAGTACGAAGCACTTTCATAATGTGGTGAGTATTACACAACACAGAATTGAAGATCCAGTATCTGAGTGCCTACTCCTCAACAGGTAATGGAGTTACAAAATCAGTAATGCTCGACTCCTCCCTTGAACATGGGATTTATTTCTTTAAATGAGTTCAAAAGAAAAAGCAGCACACACTGATTGTTGTGACCATCACTGAGTCACTCTATCAAATTCTTTAATTTTTCCAAGTTTCTGGTTTCTCGTGAGATAAATGAATGAGGAACCACCAAAAAAACAAGGGAGGGAGATTCCGTAAAATATGGTAAGTACGCCAGTGACTTTCTATAGGACTCACAGCAGTGAACACACACCAATGACAAATGTCACCACACAAACATCTGGTTAGTCAACAGTCTTCGCCCTACCACCACCTAAAAAAAAATCCTCACAAAAGCACTCAGTGGATAGAAGGAAGGAACCACCTCACCAGAGAAAGGTACAATCTAGAGAAACGGTCATACATTTTCATAGACAACCTTCTAAAACCAAAAGTCCAACTTTAACTTTTCTGACTTCTGTTTAGAAAAAGTCCACAACTGGGCAGAGATCTTTGAGTTCAAGGCCACTCAGGGATACTGTCACATTGTCTGTCTCTCTGTCTCTCTCTCTCACACACACACTCCAATCCTACAAACTTCATAAATATTTCTGAAGAAATAATGTAACCATTCTTTTGCAGATTATCTGTCTCTACCACAAAAGATCATCTCAAAACGAGAGCAAGACCTTCACACTCCAAAACTTCAGAGTTCTGAAATAAATTAGTAAGCTTCTATCTCAAAAAGTGCCCTAGTAAAGTGATTTTCTATTCTATCTTATTGATCTTAACCACACATACAATCCCTGCAAGATAATAAAGTGAATAATTTGAGCCAGCATTTTCTCAGCAAACATGTAACCAACACTACAATCCAAAGTATTTAAGTTCAAAAGAACCTCAGTCTCCCCACAGAATAAAGGATGCTGTCGGAATATTTCTGAGCTAAGTGTTGTTGGCATCTATTTCTACTTAATTATCCAGAGACACAACACAAACATGAAAGTCCAGTTATCTGCACGTACAATTTATGTAGCAGGGAAACCTTAATTACACGAACCTCAGAGCACTTACTGCACACCATTTACTTAACTCAATGAAAAAAATAAATAAAATGACATAAAAAGATATAAAGACTTTTCCAAAAAGGTGATTTTTTTAAAGTGTTGTCCCACCTCTTAAACAACAAACAGAAAACACTCTTCCAGTGTAACAAGCTCAGTTTAGTTTCGTGTTCCTTCAGTTCCCAGAATGCCCAAGTCAGTACTCAGCTGTCATTGTTAAACTTTCTTACCTTCTGCTACATCATCATCTACGGCTCCTTTCACCTGAGAAAAACACCACTGAATGTCATTCCCTCCTCCAGCTCCTGAAGAAGAAAACACAGCAATTAAAGCGGAGTTCTGTTCTGTTTACTCTCATAAGCACAGAGATGGCATCTGAAACTAGCATGACTCCCCACATAGACAGCCACCAAGGAACCCACGGACTTGGAACCAAATTAGGCTCCAATAGTCCGTAGAGCATTAAAAACAACACGGCAGGTATGAAATATTCAAAGACGGTCTATTAAACATTATCATCGTACAGATAGTCAAAACCTCACTTTCTCTGCCCCTTTAAGACAGTCAGAGCCTTTTAAGTAAGACCCACCAGAAAAAAATTAAACACCAAAAGTTAGATCTCCTTCTAAATGTACAAAAGGCCTACAGAAGAGTTATAAGGCTAAGCTACCATGAAAAATAGAACGAAGAGAAAACTTCGGGAACATTACTGCCTGAGAGGAAGAATGATTCATGTGAACCCTACCACCGCAGCATACACACAGCAAACACAACACCCATTTCTTTACATTCATTAGTAGCAAATCACTGGCTGCACACACAGGAAAAGGGGTGGCAATGAAGGCTTAGGAAGAGCTGGTCAGAGGATGCTGCTTCAGCCTCCCTTCACCTAGCAGACAACCCAAAGGGCCCGGAAAGACCAACTTTGGCCATTTATGATCTCCTACAAAACAGTTCCAATTTTCATTTCATTGTTCAGCAAGGCCAAAGGGCACCTTGTTTGTATGGCAAACTGTAAATCAGCCCAACATAACTTCTTTAAAAATCCTAATATCTAAATAAGTATTGAAAAGACAGGGAAGATTGGTTTAATCTCAGAGACTGCCCATAACTGAAGAGGAAATAAAATTGGGGGGGGGGAAGATACTTCTGGATTTCTAGAAAAAAAAAACTGAATCTCAATCTAGAATTACTCTACTAGGTGAAGGACTTCAAGACAAAAACGCACAAAGATAACTGCCTCTCAAAGGCCATTAACCCTCACTTTTCCTTTACCTAGTCCTTGCAAAATTATTCCCAACCAGTAGTCTCCATGCTTTTTCCCCCCTGCAAGCTTTTATGAAATCCCTCTCTCTTTGGCTATTTATATCACTGAACTCCACAACTATTTTAACTCCGAGCAACCCTTCTGGGAAAAGGACGTCTGCACAAACGATCCCGTGCAAAATGCAAAGTTTAAATTACCTGTTTGCCCCCACCCCACCCCAATCCTTACAACTTCTATTAAAGGCCTAGCACCCGGGAGTGGCGGCGAGGAAGTCATGGAAGGGAGCACAATCGCCACGAAATTCAAGCTTACAACCTCAAAACCTCACCTACCCAGAATGGGGTGGGGGGGTGAGTAGAGGGAGGGGGCCCGTATGCCTCCATTGTATTTTAACTTGCAAAGCGCTCTTACCAGCGCCGAATGTGTTTCTACGGGAGGGCACGCAGAAGACGGGGACGAAGGGAACGGGTGTGCGCGGAGGAGCGGAGGGAGCAGGGTGCAGAGGGGATCCATCTGCACGCCGGCACCCGCCCCACCCACGCAGGCCCCCACCCCACCACACCCGTGCCCGGC
>NC_022019.1:11329599-11338633 GCF_000317375.1 Microtus ochrogaster | reverse complement strand
CGCCCGCCCGCCCCGCACTCGGCCAGCGCCCCAGGCCAAGGCCCCAGCCGCCACGGTCGCTAGGGGGTGACGGAGAGCGCGCAGAGGAAGCGGCACCCTGTCAGCCGGCCGAGGGCCGTTTCTTCTTTACCTGCCATGTCGCGCTGCAAATGATGACCCTGCCGGGCTCCTCGGAGTCTCCGCGACCGGGGCTCAGCCCCCTCACCTGGGGATGGGGGGATCGAGGGCGCGGATGGAGGCGGATGGCACCTGAGGGGGGAGGGGACGGGGACCGGGGCGGAAGGGAAGCGGCCCGGGTGGAGAGGCCGGCAGGATGGTGGCTTTCACTCGGGGGCGTCCCCTCTAGTGCTCCTTCTCCCGCGGTGTTGGCGGCAGCAGTAGCGGCGGCGGCGGCGGCGGCTACGGCAGCGACGGCGGCCGCGGCGGCAGGGGCAGGCGACTCCACTTTCAAAATGGCGCCCGCTGGCAGGCCGGTGACGTCACTCCAGGGGGCGGAGCGCCTTTGGGACGGGCCGCGTTGTGTTGGCCACGCCTCCTTCCTGCCGCGCTCCCGCCCCGCCCTGCCCGCTGAGACCCTGCGGAGAGCCCTGCGCTGAGCCTGGGCGGTGGTTAGTTGCTCTGGCGGTGGGCTGTGCCAACTTGGCCCACGGTGCCCACGTGGGCCACGGCCTGGCCTGTCTGCTCCTCACTCTGTCCCAAGCCCTTGCACCAGGGCCGGGACTCGGGGATCGTCTCATTTCTCCGCTTATTCTCACCTACGGGGTGAGCTCTCTCTGGAGAATACCCCTTTTGATGGCTCCAGTGACACTGTTGGTGAGCCCCAGGGACTCACCCACAAAATAAAGGGACAGTGATGCATATTCGCTGCCTGGCCAAGGTGAGAGTTCACAGAGCCCAGAAGGACACAACTGGGCTGGTTCCATCTGGGTGAATTAGGTTACCTTCCCGTGGATGAGAGTTCTTGGCTGCTGCAAGCAGTTAAGAATGGCTCCAGACAGGAAGCTGAATGTGTTGTGAATGGCGCAAAAAAGGCAGCCCGGGTTTGTTTAGATAAAAGTGGTAAAATCAATGATTAAGAAGCCATGTTCTGCTGACTGTGGTGATACATGCCTACAATCTCAGCTGCGCTTGAGAGGTGAATGTCAGAGGCTCCAAATGTCAAGGGTGGCTGACCTGTGTAATGAGTTTGAGGCTAGCCTAGGCTATCAATGAGACCCTGCCTCACATACAATCATCAAACAACAACAAAATTAAACTAAATCTATTTAAATGTAGCCTCTTCCAATCAGACTTCTCTGACAGTTTCTCCCATTTCCTACTCACCGTTAACTAGGTTGGATGCCCTCGCTTGATACTGTCAGGGTGGTGGTGGTGCGCTCCTTTCACAGCGCTCAGGAGGCAGAAGCAAGGGGATCTCTGTGAGTTCGAGGCCAGCCTGGTCTACGGAGCGAGTTCCAGGACAATCAAAAATACACAGAGACACCCTGTCTCATCTGGAGGTGGGGGGGCAGGGATGGGGGAGGAAGGACGAAGTGAGGAGAGAGACTGTCAGGTCCAAAGGAAACTCCAATTCCCCAAACTCCAAAAGGCAGCCCAAATATCCAGAAATGAGCTTAACCTGGACTATAGGAGGATTTCTGGCAATTCAATAAAAAAAATCAAACAAACACAGACAGCATTCCCAAGGAACGTATAAAGTCAGTTCCCCTCTACCAAAAAAAGGTCATTTTCCTCACCTCTGGCAGAAAAGACATATGGCTACCTGTGGTGCCTATCAGCATAGCAGGGCGCATGCTGGTATCATGGGTACATCTTATTCAATTTCAGAGTCCATGTTAGCAACCTAGCCCTTCTCACCTCTCTCCTACCCTCAATCCCTCCATCGCCCAGGGTCTCCTTGCCCAGCTATTCTCTTCATAACCCTGCTATTCTTACCAGGCTCTCTCTAATCTCTATCCCCTGTTGTTCTCCCCTCTCTGACCTTGTTCAGTCTACTTCTTTCTCCTTCCGCTCAGGGTTCTTCCAGATGCTTCTGGCTGTGCTCTCTCTCTCATCTACAATAAAACCCTCCCCTTAACCATACTGTGAAGTGGTCATGTTGTCAATTTATACAAATAGTCTCATAAAGTATACAGCGCTTTTCTGTTTTTGTAAACCACATTAAAATGATCTCAGTCTGTGTCTGTTATTGCAGTGAATACTTTGAGGCTAGGAAGTATGTTCTTCGCCTCCCTATCACCAGCCACATAATTCGTGGGATTAATGGATGAATAAATAAAGTCTTTATGACTTGGGAAGAAAGACCACTTAAATGTCAGCTCTTTGAGGTTTACTATATTGTGAAAGTTTTCACACACTCACCTATTTTTAATTTTTTTTAGATATTATTTTATGTGTCTGAGTGTTTTGATGGAGGTGGGTCATTTGTCTATCTGTTGCTTTCATTGGTTAATTAATAAAGAAACTGCTTGGCCTTTGATTAGACAAAAAGTTAGGTAGGCGGAGTAGACAGAACAGAATGCTGGGAGAAAGAAGCCGAGTCAGGCAGTCGCCATGATTCTTCCACCCAACACAGATGCAGGTTAAGATCTTCCCTGGTAAGCCACCTCGTGGGCTACACAGATTATTAGAAATGGGTTAGATCAATATGTAAGAGCTAGCCAATAAGAGGTTAAAACTAATGGGTCAAGCAGTGTTTAAAAGAATACAGTTTCCTTGTAATTATTTTGGGTAAAGCTAGCCATGAGGGCGGCCAGGTGCCAGGAATGTAGCCCGCTGCTCCAATTACTACAGTGTTTTCCCCTCATGTATGCATGTGCACCTTGTACATACCTGGTGCCCTCAGAAGTCAGAAGGGAGGGCCAGACTCCCTGGAACTGGAGTTACAGACGGTTGTGAACTGCCATGGGGATGCTGGGAACCGAGTCCTGTTCCTCTGCAAAAGCAGTAATTGCTCTTATCTGCTGAGCCAACTCTAACTCCTAACTCTGGAAGGAAGAGCTATATTATAAATCGTCTTGGTGATCTCACCTACATTTATTTGTTTTGGGGGGGTTGTTGGTGGTGGTGGTTTGTTTTGTTGGTTTTTCGAGACAGGGTTTCTCTGTATAGCTTTGGAGCCTGCCCTGGAACTCGCTCTGTAGATCAGGCTGGCCTTGTACTCACCTGACTCTGCCTCCCGAGTACTGAGAGTAAAGGCTTGTGCCATCATGCAGACCTTTTAAGAGACTCTGGTCTCTTAATCATGGCTAATTTCTCAGCTATCGCTGACAAGCTCCTGTAGGGCCAGGGTCTACCCCTGCTCCTGGGGTTACTTGAGGACACTTTCTGGTCAGCCAGCTAAAACATTCTGTTTGTTTTTGTGCTCCCTCTGCCCCGCCTGGTGATTAGCTGTAGGGCATTGTTTACTCCATCTTGGGTGTGGCAATTTCCCACCTGCCTGGGGTTAATTCCTTGTGCAGCCGCTAGGTATATAAGGATTTCCCCAAGGTTGAATAAACGGCCTTTGGCTGTTCTCCTTTAGAATGACCCAGGTCTCTTGTGTGTTCTTTTAATCTCCTGGCACTTGTCCGACTCACGTATTGTACTGTGGCGCGTGAACTGTACCAAGAGGGTAACATAGAATTGGATGTTTCAAGCCCCGAGTACCCCAACAAAACAAAGGTTTCACTTTAACGGTTCTTGCGAAGCACAGCTGATTCTTCAGCCCCAGAAGAATTCGGTTCCCAAAGAAACCAGAACCACAGATTCTTCACAAAATGGCAGTAGAGACTTCGCTTCCCTCTGAAATGTCACAAGCCAGCCTTCCATTGTCTACACTGCTCTCAATGCTTGTATCTTCCAGGCTCCTACACAACAGCTCCCTGAGCTCTCAACACACAATTGCTTTTTCCAAAACTCCAAAGTCTTTCTACAATTCTCCCCACAAGGTCAGGTCTGTCCCAGGAATACCCCCACTATGCTGCCACCAGTTTGTTTTAGTTGGGGTTTTAATTGCTGTAACAAAAAGACATGGTAACTAAAAAGCAAGTTGGAGAGACAAAGGTTTATTTGGCTTACACTTCCCACATCACAGTTCATGACCAAGGGAAGTCAGGACAGGAACTCAAGCAGGGCAAGATAAATAAAAGAGGCAGGAACTAATAAACTGGCCACGGAGGGGTGCTGCTTACTGACTTGTTCCACATGGCTGGCTCAGCCTGCTTTCTTATAGAACCCAGAACTGTTCACCAGTTCAGGGGTGGCACTGCCCACAATGGGCTGGACCCTCCCCCATCAATCACTAATTAAGAAAATGCCCTACAAGCTTGCCTACAATCTACTTCTTTTTTAAAAAATATTTATTTATGGCCGGGCGGTGGTGGCGCACACCTTTAATCCCAGCACTCGGGAGGCAGAGGCAGGTGGATCTCTGTGAGTTCGAGGCCAGCCTGGTCTACAAGAGCTAGTGCCAGGACAAAGCTACAGAGAAACCCTGTCTCGGAAAAAACTAAAAAAAAAAAAAAAAATTATTTATTATGTATACAATATTCTGTCTGTGTGTATGCCTGCAGCCCAGAAGAGGGCACTAGTCCCCATTACAGATGGTTGTGAGCTGGGAATTAAACTCAGGACCTTTGGAAGAGCAGGCAATGCTCTTAACCTCTGAGCCATCTCTCCAGCTCCCACAATCTAATTCTTATGAAGGTCTTTTCATTGAGGGTCCCTCCTCGGTGATGACTCTAGCTTGTGTCAAGTTCACATAAAACTATCCAGCATATATGACCAGAGGAGAATCACTTAAGAGTTATTACTTTACCTGATGAAACAGATTTGGATTGGGATTAATGCAAACCATTCCTAAAAAAAAAAAAAAAGCCAGGGTGGTACTGGCTGCTCTTCCTGAAGACCTGGGTTCAATTCCTAGCACCCACATGACAACTCACAACTGTCTGTAACTCCCATTCCAGCAATTGGACACCATCACACTGACATACATGAAAGCAAAACACCAATACACATAAATAAAATATCAAAAAGAGAGAGAGAGAGAAGTGGTATCCTTTGGAGGCTTCTGTCCTCCAGGTGGTTACAAAAAGAGTGTTCAAGTAAGACCATGAATGTAAGGCTAACAGCTGACATCCCAGACAGCTACTAGGACAATCTTGAGCTCCAGACCAGCCTAAGCAACGTGTGAAAGCCTCTATCTCAAAGATAAAAATAAAAAAAAAAACAATAGAAAATAAAGACATTAATCTGTTTTAAAGCCAAACACAGCAGGGCATACTTGTAATCCTAATACTTGGTAGGTGGAAGCGGGAGGATCAGGGGTTCAGAATCGTCTTTGACTACACAGTGAGTTAGAAGCCAGCATGGACTCCATGAGATCCTGTCTATTAGAAAAATAAATTTAAAGAGAGGGTGAGGGGGAAAAGGAAAAAAAAAGAAGAGGAAAGAGGGGGGGGTAGGGAGGAAAGGATGAGAAGAAAGACAAGGGGAAGGGTGGGGAGTGAAGAAATTACCAGAACCAGGGAGACAGCTCGGTGAATAAAGTGTTTGTCAAGCAGGCATGACAACCTGAGCCTACATCCCCAGCATCTACCTTTACAAAAGCCAGGCCTGGCAGCAGCTTGCATGTATCTGTAACTGAGCACTGGAGGGGAGAAACAAGCAGAAGCTTACTGGCCAGCCTGCCTAGCTGTATTGGTGAGTCTAGGTTCAGTGAGGAAAGCCGGTCCCAAAAAAGAGAGGACACTTGAGAAAGATACCCAATGTCTACCGGGGGTCATTGTCCCTCCATTCCTCCCTTCCTCCTTTTTTCCCCTCTCTCCTCCACAGGCACACAAATTAACAAAGCTCAGAATGCTGGCCAAGCCAAACCGAATGCTTTGAAGGCCTGAAACAGTTGCTAGGTCTTTACAGGAAACAGTATCAACTTTTCACATCTTTGTTACAAACTTGGCCTGGAAGCTGTTCTCCTAAAGCTAGGAGGAGTCTGCACTGTAACAGTAATCCATACAGAGGTATTCAAAACATAAGATTTGCTTTTTCAAAATCACTGGTATTCTACCCAGAAAAGTGTTTCACAAAAACAACAGTGAATCTACCAGGTTATAGTCAAATGCTTGTTTAAAAAAACAAATAAGGAAGTTGCTGAGACTCAGGAACAGGATACAGAACTCGTATACAATATGACTTCCCCAGTATGCACAACCAACTCAAAATCTGTAGATTCCTTACAGGAAGGAAATCCATGACCGTGCTCACAACAACATCTCTAGGCGCAGACACGATGGGTGGTCATTTCCTCCTTAGCCAGTCAGGTTTCTCGAAATAGTGCATATTTAATATGTATCAATGAGAAAGAAGGATCTTAATTTTAAAGTTCATTCTAGGAAAGTCAGATGGCTCCTTCAGTTTATGTCCTTGCCACCTAGGCTGAGGACCCCACTTCTATCCCTCAGACACACATGGTGGAAAGAAGCCAGGTCCTGTGAGTTAACTGTTGACCTCCATACATGTATCAAGGCCATGAGCAAGAACACACACACGCACACACAGATTTTAATAAGCATTTAAAACATAAAAGTTCATTCTACCCAGACATGGTGGCATGTCTCTGAAATTTCAGCATTTGGGAGGTGGAGACAGGAAGATAAGCAGGGATGTATGTGCAAGAGTGTATTTGGGTTTTTGTATGTGTGTGTCTATGGAATGTAGGTGGTATGTGCACCCACACTCCGTTGCTCAAGTGTGTAGGCACTTGAGTGTGATGGTCCGAGAACTCTTTTCAGGAGTTGGTTTTCTCCTACCATTGTGATCAAACTCAGGGCATCAGGCTTGTAATCAAGCTCCTTTGCCTGCTAAGCTATGTTGCTGCTCTTCCTTTATTGTTTTTATTATTACTATTTCATGTGTATGAGGGTTTCGCCTGTGTGTATGTATGTGCACCGCATGCATGCCTGGCATATGCCAAGGTCAGAAGAAAGTTTTAGATTCCCCAGAACTGTAGTTAATGGATGGTTGTGAGCCTCCACATGGGTGCTGGAAATCAAACCTGGGTCCTCTGCAAGAGCAACAAGTGTTCTTAACCACTAGACCCCTAAGATGTTTTTTGAAAAGAGGATTTTAGAAGCTGGAGAGACAGCTCTGTGGCTTAGAATGTACACAGCCTTATAAAGGACTTGAATTCTGTTGCCAGCACTCACATCAGGTAACTTACAACCTCCTGTAATTCCTGTGCCAGGGGAGCCAAAGACCACTTCTGGCTTCCGAGGGCACCACACTCACATGGTACACACACACACACACACACACACACACACACACACACTTTAAAATAAAAAATAAATTTGTTTTTTGTTTTTCAAGTCCGGGTTTCTCTGTAGCTTTGGAACATGTCCTGGAACTAGCTCTTGTAGACCAGGCTGGCCCCGAACTCACAGAGATCCACCTGCCTCTACCTCCTGAGTGCTGGGATTAAAGCTATGTGCCCACCACTGCCTGGCTGAGGCAGCCTATTCTTGTAGTCATAATATTTCTATTGACCTGCCAATATGGTGTCTGCTTTCAGCATAATGAGTTCAAAAGCCCTATTTTAGACTACTTGCTAAAATAGACCGATACATTGGTTGGGAGCCTTTTTCTTATTGGGATGACAAACTAGCCGTGCTGGGATGGATGTGGATAGGAGAGATCAGCTAGCATGGAAACAAAGCTGGGCTCCCTAACAAAGGTTATCTCTGAGCTGTGATCAAGAGCGATTAAAACATGCTGAAGGCCACTGCCTATTATTTCCCTCTAACTGCTAGACAGCCCTTGCTGCCACGTCTTCCCCAGAAGGCAGTCTACAGTTCAGCTCCAGTGGCTAACACCTCACAGGACTGACTTTAACTATTGTTTGTGTTTGACCTCTTTTCAGACATTCACTGCATTAGGCCTATTTTCACTCATATCTAGCTTGGGGTATTCTGTAGCTTCTATACATCCAAATAGCTCTTCCTAAGCCCCATGGCGGGAGAGTCTGCTTTATTCTTCACAGTCCTATTAGGTTGATTGAGAAGCACTGATAAAGCAAAAATATTTCTGTGAGTCCTAAGATATTATCTCTTCACATTCATAGCCATGGGGCACTTGGCCTAAATACTGGATCCTTTGATATGATTTTCTCAGACTTTCTTTACAGTGGTTCTTGTGTCTTGTGGTCTCAAGAATTTAGGAATATGACTGAGGATGTGGTTCAGCTGGTAGAGTGCTTGCCTAGCATATACAAAGCCCTGGGTTCTAACCCCAGCACCTTATAAACCATGTGCAATGGTGCCTACCAGAATCCCAGGCAGTTAAGGGCACTTACTGCTTTTGCAGAGGACCCAAGTTTGGTTCCCAGCACCCACATCAGGCAGCTCGCGACAACCTGTTACTTCAGTTCCAAGGATGGAAGAACCTTTGACCTCTGAGTACGCCTTAACTCATGTGGTACACAGGCACTCATACACACATGCAGGCACACACGAATACACACAAATAAAAAAACAAAACCTTTGAAATATTAAAAATAACAAGCAAACAAGAGCCCTCGAACACTGATGACTACATTCTGGTTACCTTATCCTTGAGACTTCAAGTCGCTCTTTTACACTCAAAAGTTTAGAGTAACAAGCTGTTTGCTTTTCATTTGTCCAAACAGAAAGGAGCCTCTAGCATTGGCTCACATTTTTGTGGGAGATAGGAGGAGACTGGGGAGACTTTGAACTCTGTATTACAAAAACACAATTGCCCTTCATATTATTTAGTGGAATCTGCATGCGGATCTTAATACTAGCTTACTACATGTGTGCTATTTATGGTTTGTTTGTTCTGAGTTAACCCCTTCCCAGCCAGTGTGGCCTGGAGTATTACAAGGTTGATAGTTAGGTGCAAAGGAAACTCCTTTTCCACAAATTCCAAACAGCAGAAGGGACAAATGGCTGTCTGTGGTGTCCATCAGTGTACCAAAAGCTGGCCTCCAGGCTCCCTCAAGGTCACACCTCCTTCCCTCCCCTAAAACTCCCTCCAG
>NC_022019.1:11322691-11329499 GCF_000317375.1 Microtus ochrogaster | reverse complement strand
CTCTCTCTCTCTCTCTCTCTCTCTCTCTCTCTCTCTCTCTCTCTCTCTCTTTCTCCTTCCCCCCTCATGTTTCTCTGCTCTGCCCCTGCTTCTCTCATGGTCGGGTCCAGTCTGCTGGCCATGGTCAGTCTACCACTTTCTCTGCTTCAGACTCTTCCAGACTCCTCTGGCTGTTCTTTCTCTCTCATCTACAATAAAAACCTTCCCCTCATGCCGGGTGGTGGGGGCACACGCACTTGCCTTTAATCCCAGTACTTCAGAGGCAGAGGCAGGTGGATCTCTGTGGTTTACAGAGTAAAGTCTAGGACAGGCTCCAAAAAGCTACAGAGAAACCCCTTAACCATACCATGGAGTGGTCATGTTGTCAGTTTATATAGATCCCAACACCTGAGCTCAGATATCCGCAGAAAAAGAATAGAGCTCAGGGGATGAGAACCACAGAAACACAAGACACCACAGAGTCTCAGAAAGTGGCTAACCACCACTTGACCAGAGAGGCAAGAATGGTTGACTCCCTTTGTCCCCACCCCACCCTCACTCCCTACAAAAGCCTGCTGGCTAGAGGAGAGATGAAAGGTGGGGTTTGGGGGATTTTGTAGGATACATATTGGCTGCCTTCTGAGATCACTGGCTCTCAGAGATCACACAGCTTTAAAGATTCGGTTCGTGTCTCTCAGCTCCTTGACCTTTGTGGTGACAGGCACCAGGAAGTCCTGAACTCTGGCTGCAACTTCACAAAGTATCTCTCAGCAATAGAACCTCTGAAGGCAAACCCCGATCTACTACTGAGCACTGAGCGCCAAGCACTGGTTCAGTGAGCACAGGATATGTGGGGATGGAGGGATGGGGGGGGCACACGGGGGAGGGGCAGTCTTTCTCTACTTCTGAAATTTCAAAGAAGCCAAAGCCTGCTCTTTTTTTTTTTGTTTGTTTTTTTTAAGACAGGGTTTCTCTGTATATCTTTGGCTGTCCTAGAACTCACTCTGTAGCCCAGGCTGGCCTCAAACTCACGGAGATCCACCTGCCTCTGCCTCCCAGTGCTGGGATTAAAGGCTTGCGCCACCACACTTGGCCTCGCTGATTTCCATTACCACAGTTTGCAATTCAAGGATCATCAGCTTATTTCAGACAACAAAGCCAGCTAGCATATTCTGCATTTGGATATAACTTTGTCAGGATGCTTGTTATCCTGGTCTACAAAGGTAGTTCCAGGACAGGCTCCAAAGCTACAGAGAAACCCTGTCTCGAAAAACCAAAAAAAAAAAAAAAAAGATCTTCCCAAAGTAAAGAAGCAAACTAGGGTTTGAAGAGGTAAGTAAGGCATTTCTTGCTTAGTGGGGATAGATAGTTGGAGGGTACCCAGCTAGTTAGAAGCTTGAGAGCAAGGGCCTGTTTGGGACTCCCCATCCACTCAACTAAGCGCTCCCTTCATTGTCCACCATTGTGCTTCTGTCGCCTTTGTCGTTGCATTCCCTAATGAGCCAGAGCACATGCTTAAAACAAATTTTAAAATAATAATGAAGGCCAGCGCAATGGCTCAGTGGTTTGAGGCGCTTACTACCAAGGTCAGCAACTTCAGTTCAATTCCCCCAGAAGCCAGGGGTTCTGAGCCCCCACATATGTGTACCTGCATTTGTATATATATACCAAATAAATAAACATTTTATTTATTAAAAAAAAACTACTGAGCAACTTAGCAGGACCCTGCCTCAAGACAGGAAACTAGGCTGGTGATGTAGAGTGCTGGCCCAGCCTTCCTGAAGCCCTGTGTCTCACTTTCAGCACCTGATAAGCTGCACGTGGTGACACTCGCCTGGATTCCAGTACTCCAGAGGTGGAGGCAGGAGGATAAGGAGTTCAAAGTCGTCCTCCACTTTGACTACACTGGGTTCCTGGAAACCCCACCTGAAAACAAACAATAAATAGATACGAGAGTAAATAAATTAAGGAGCCATGGCTAGAGAGAGCTCTGTGGTACCACCCTTGGCTAGTAAAGCACAGGGCTCTAAATTCAGTCCCCAGCACTACCAAGAAGAAAAAATCCATCAACAATTGTCAGGATAAAAAAAAAAATCTTTGAGACTAAAACAAGAAAACTGATTTATGGGCCACAACTATGTAATGGTATGGCTTGACCATATGCCTTGTCTTTGGAGCAGAATCCCCAGTCACAGAGGGGAAAAGTGATAGATGGATGTACAAGCATTTCAAAATGACTTTATGGAAAATCGAAACTTTAATGAATCAAGTTCGGCTTACCTTTAAGAGCCCAGCAAAAAATAAAAACCTCTGCTGTGGTTGCTTATGCTGGTAGCGTTGCAAGAAGAAAAATGGAATTTAATAGCTTCTAATTCGGAAGCCAAGAAAGCCATAACAAAACTGAAACTTCAAATTGCTTTGGTAAAGAGAATGAGCCGAGACAAAACCCGCAGAGGCTCTTCGCAGCGCCGCCTCCACCATCTAACCTCCTCCACAATGTCAAAGTTCGAAGCCCTACTAAGGAACGTGTGACTTCTTTGGAAGGTCACATGAGGACACTAAGAAGTCCCTGGCTGAGCTCTTTCCAAACCTAGTTTCCCTCAGGCACAGGTGCCCACCCCCACCGTGCATCTTTTTTTGTCACTGCAGGCTTTGTGGCCTCAAGCGAGTTGCCGAGGGGAAGCTGTGCTTTGCCCCTGGGAGACTCATAAAAATCAGGATACCACAATTGAGAGAGGAGTGTGTCCAAGGTCCTGACTCACAAAACACTAAAAGGATATAAGCAAGAACCTTAAAGTAACAGCCAACCAACCAAGACCAAGCTGGTGAGCCTGTGGGATGTCAGGTAACTGGATTAACCAATTGGCCTGTAAGGAAACCCAAAACAAGGCAGATGCACCAGAGAGGACAGTGGGACACTAATAACACACACCCACACACACATGTATATATATATATACACACACACACATATATATATATATATATATATATATATATATATACTCATTTATTTATTTAGTGTTTCTTTTGATGCAGGGTCTCTCTGTGTAATGCTGGTTGTCTTCTTTAGGGTTCTCCACGTAGACCAGGTTAACCTTGAATTTCTAGAGATCCACCTGCCTCTGCCTCCTGAGTGCTGGAATTAAAGGTGTCTACCATCAGGCCCTGTATATGCATTTAGTAGTGCTTGGGTAACTCTAACTATATCCTGTTCTCTCGCTGTCTCTGTCTACATATGTCTATGTCTGTAACCTAAGTTGGTCTTCAATTTACAGTCCTGCCTCAGCTTCCCAGTTCCCCAACATTGTATTGTGTTGAAATGGAGTTTGGGCTAGGAGTATAGCTTAGTTGGTGATATTTGCATGAGGCCTTGGGTTTGATTCCCAGGACCATGTAAACTCGGGGCATGAAGGCACAGGATTCTAATCCTTGTACTTGGGAGTTGGGGTAGCCAGAAGTTTAAGGCCATTCTAGGCTACTTAGTGAGTCCAAGGTCAGCCTGGACTTCATGAGACCCTGTTTAAACAAACAAGAAAAAAAGTGCCAAGAGCTTATAGTAAGAATTCAACATGGAGAGACTGAGATGGGATTTCTCCTATCTCACAGCCTGGAAAGCAACATTATGTTCTTGGACATTGCTTGTCAACCTGCTTTCTAAAAGAACCCAGACCTACCAACCCAGGGTTGGTAGCCTTCCCCACAATGAACTAGGCCCAACTACATCAATCACTAATTAAGAAAATGCTACAGGCTTGCCTACAGTCCAATATTATGGAGGCATTTTCTCAATTGGGGTTCCCTCCTCTCTGATTATCCTAATCTGGGTCAATTTTATATAAAATTAGCCAGCAATAGAGGCATCAGTCCCCCCCCCCCTCCGCCCCCGGAGCTAGAGTTATAGGCAGTTGTGAACTGAGACGTGGGTGCTAAGAACAAAACTCAAGTCCTCTGCAAGAGTATATATGCTTTTAATTGCTGACCCATCTCTCTAGCCTGACTTCATTGTTATTGTATGATGGAGAGGGTTATTTAACTGTACAATGTCCCCATGGGCTCCTGTGTTTAAACACTTGGTCCTTTGTTGATGGGGTTGTCTCTGAAAACTTTTGGAGATATGGATTTGGTTTGGTTAATCTTAGTTGGCAATTAAATCGAATTTAGAATCACCATGGGGGGCTGGAGAGATGGCTCAGTGGTTAAGAGCATTGCCTGCTCTTCCAAAGGTCCTGAGTTCAATTCCCAGCAACCACATGGTGGCTCACAACCATCTGTAAAGAGGTCTGGCGCCCTCTTCTGGCCTTCAGGCATACAGACAGAATATTGTATACATAATAAATAAATAAATAAATAAATAAATAAATAAAAAAATTAAAAAAAAAGAATCACCATGGAAACAAGTCTGGGGATGTTTATGAAGACATATTAAGATTGAAGTAGAGAGACCAGCTCTAAATGTAGGTTTTACCCTTCTGTGAGCTGGAGTCCCCAGTTATGGATAGAAGGGAAAAGGTGAGCTGAGCACCAGCATTTGTCTTTCTCACCTTCTTGACTTGGGAGGCAGTGTGACCAGAGACATCAAGTCCCTGCACTTATGACTTCTTTGTTATGATGAACTGTAGTGAGAAAAAAAAAATAAAACTTTTCTTCTTTTTAAAAATAGTATTTATTTTATGTGTGTGCGTGTGTACCTGAGTGTATGTTCACCACATACATGCAGGAATCTGTGCAGGGCAGACGAAGCATCAGGTTTCCTAGAACTAATGTTACAGGTAGCTGTAGGCCACAGTGGGGATGTTGGGTACCAAATCCAGGTCCTTTGCAAACGCACTCAGTGCTCTTAACCATTGAGCCATGTCTCCAGGTCCAGACCTCTCCTTTCTTAAATTGCTTTTCCCAAGTAATTTGTCCCAGCAACAAAACAAGTAACAAATACAGAGACTTGGCTGTCAGGTAATTGGTTATAGAGATGAGGTTAGAGGTTATTAACCCGGGCTGGTTTCTGCCAGGGTTCTCTGTTTCCTGGTCATCCAAGATATGAGTAGTCTCACGCCACAATCTCACATGAACTCTTACAATTTTTCCTCACTGACTCTACCCTTTCAAACCTTGAGCCAAAATAAACCATCCGCCCTGAAGTTGTTTCCGGTCAGTGCTTGGTCTCAGCAATGAGAAGATAATAACCACAGAGGGAGTCCCAGTCATTTGGGGAGCTCCAAATGCTAAGGATAGTTTGAAATGCTTAAGATGGCTTTCTCCCACCCTCTAGAAATTCTGATAGAGTTGACCAGAGTGTGGTTTGGGCCTGACGAGTTTTGAAAACCTTCATGTGATTCTAGTATATGAGCCAAGACAGGGAAATACTGCAAGAGGAGAAGTTAAAAATAATAATGAGAATAATTGGATCCCGAAGTTCATCAAACCAAGACGTGGCCCTGGAACTTGGCATTTGAAACCGTCACCATGGAGACAAGCCTCAAAGAATTTTGGAAAGAAGCTTCTGTTCCAGAACTTTCTTTTTTTAATTTTCTCATGTCTACAAGCAGGGGAAATCTTAAATTGAGGTCAGTGAAATATATTACATACAGTGTGTGTGTGTGTGTGTGTGTGTGTGTGCGTGTAAATGCGGTCTGTGGTCTGTTCCACTAGGTAGGTGGTATGCATCTGACTTTTGAAGGACTCCATGTCCATAACCCAAAATCTTAGGACTCACTGACTGATTGATAAGGAAGGTACAACGTGAGATGATTTATCTGACATACAGTACTGACCTTGTAAGGTCCTTTGAAATCAGTTCTCACAGCTACAAGTACTCTTGTCCTTTGAACCAGAAACATACCCTATAGGCTCATGTTTTGAGTGCTTGCTCTCCAGTTCAGGGTGCTTTCTGAGTTTTGTTGTTTTGTTTCTGAGATAACGTTTTACTGTTGTAGCCCTAGCTGGCCTGGAACTCATGGAAATTTTCCTACAGGGATTAGAGGCATGTGACACCTCACTCGTCTGTGGTGCTATTTTGGAGTTTTTGGAACCTTTAGGAATTTAGGCCTTGCTGGAGGAAGTAGCCACTTCTTCTAGTTTGATAGGAACATCTGTTGCTGGTGTGAGCATCACCGTGTCGCTTCTATCCTACCGTGATGGACTGAAATCCCTTTGAAACTGCGAGCCAAAGCAGGCCTTTCCTGCCATAGAGTGTTCCTGCCCGGAGGTTGTGTCACAGGTGTGGAAAACAGAATCCTAACAAGTGCCATCTGCCAGGGGCTGTCTCGGTTTTACGAGCCGTGGAGCCAGTCTGCCCCTCAATATGTCACATCTGTCAGCATCACCGGTTTCTATTCCGAGGCCAAATGAGTCAGTGTTTTCAGAGGGAATGGTGATGACCACGGCACTAAGAGCACTTGCCAATTGTGCCAGACACCCAACTGAACCCTGGACAGCGACAGTTGAGTGTGGTTTAATAATGGGAAGCTTTCTGAGAAGGGCGGTGTTAGGTGCTTCTGTGTTCATATCAATATCAGTGAGTGCACTTATGCAAGCCTCAATGCTGCCGATCAACCAACTGATTGGGTGCAATCAAGAGATTCAGCCTCCAGGTACGGTGATGCAGGCCTGTAATCTCAGCCACTTGGGGTGTTGATATATGGAGGATCTTTTTTCTTTCTTTCTTTCTTTCTCTCTTTCTTTCTTTCTTTCTTTCTTTTTGTTTTTTTGAGACAGGGTTTCTCTGCAGTTTTGGAGCCTGCCCTGGAACTAGCTCCTGTAGACCAGGTTAGCCTCAAACTCACAGAGATCCACCGGCCTCTGCCTCCCAAGTGCTGGGATTAAAGGCGTG
>NC_022019.1:11306426-11321113 GCF_000317375.1 Microtus ochrogaster | reverse complement strand
TCTATGCATGTCTGAATTCATTCATGCCTCTCAGTATCCCTAGGGTAGATAGATACACT
The DNA here is from genome assembly GCF_000317375.1 of Microtus ochrogaster. NCBI lineage: Eukaryota > Metazoa > Chordata > Mammalia > Rodentia > Cricetidae > Microtus > Microtus ochrogaster. The sequence goes on along the minus strand of NC_022019.1, from coordinate 11,321,054 downwards.
GTTGCCCTCTATGTTACAAGCAAGTTCTCTCTGCTAATGAGTAGCAAATTAGTCTCAAACCCAGACGTTGCGATTCCAGGGTTCATCTTCAACTTAGCACTCTGAAAAGAGGAGGCAGGCTGGCCAAGGACTAGTGAGTGTCCCGAAGGCAATGTCTTTGAGTATCATTTTTTCATCCTCATTCTAGTCATCAGGGTGGGAAATTCAGGACAACAAAAATAACTGAATGTGTTAGAACAATAGAGGGAACGGGGATCAGGCGCAATGCCACATGCTTTTGCTCTTTCCCTCGCAGACGATTTCAGCGCACTAAAAATTGCTGCTGAGAACACACATTCTCTCTTGAAACACCCCTGGAAGAAACTTTTAAATATAATATTTTATTTTTCTTTATCTTCTGAGAACATCATACAAGTATGCAATGTATTTTGGTTAAATCCACTCCCACTCCCCACCAAAAAATCTCCTCCTGGACCCCCTCACTCCCACATCATAGGAAATGTTTTTTTTTAATTATATTTATTTATTTACCTATGTAATGTGTGTGTGTGTGTGTGTGTGTGTGTGGCTGCACACATGTCCCTGTGATTCTGTGGACATCAAAGGACAACAACTTATTCTTGTTCCATTATGTGTGTCCTGGGGATTGAACTCTGGCGGGTCATGAGGCTTGGCAGCAAGCGCCTTTACCCTGGGAGTCATCTTCTTGTCTCCCTAGACATGGTTTTGAAGAAAAGCAGTACTGAGACAGGAGTTTTCTCCTCAAAGGAAGGAAGTAAGAGCAGGGCCCATGGTGGATCAGGAACCAGTCACGAACACTTGGCAGGTTACCACTCTTTGACTGGCTGAGTAGTGACCAAACATCACCTCTCTTGGTGGTCATTACTCACCCAGTGTCCCAGCTCGCTGGTTACATTCACCAAGAGCAAAGAACAGCTCACTTACTATCAAATAATTTATCTCAGTATTGCTGCCTCAAACCCTGAAGATGACAGGCAGGCTTTTCTGGCTTACCTAGAAGATCCGTCCCCACCTTTGTGACTTCACTGAGTCTCTCTGTAGAAGTCGGAAAGAAGCTTGGGGCAGTGTGTTTATCTCGGCCTCATCAGTACATCAGTAAACGCCACTCTAAGCATGTGGCTTCCTCCTTTGGTTAGTCTTTGTTTCCAGGATTTTGAAACAGGGTCTCCATCACTGGATAGATTGGAACTCTCTACGTGGACCAGTCAGGGTCTCACGCTTGCAGAACTCTTCCTGCCACTGCCTTGGGAGTATTGGGGCTGTGAGAGAGCTTGTGTTACCATGCCCACCTTGTTGTGAAGCTCTGCCTCTCTAAGGACTTTGTCCTTTGGGGTAAATATCAGAAATATATTCTGTGACCAAATTCACAAGAACTTCTACTGCTATCATGTTACTCAGGTTCCTAAAAACAGATAGTTGGGTCCACTGTAGCTTTGCCTTTCAGCACTTGGTGGTTTAAATCCAGAACCTTCTTCAGCTGAAGGCTACCATTTGCTTTGCCAGTGACTTAGTAGAGTCCTCTCTCCAGGACCCTGTTGGGGTGGTGTGAAAGGATGCACTCTTCCCAGTTACCCAGCACAATCTCCTGGGAGACCTTTCGGTTACATCAACATCATCATCATCATCATCATCATCATCATCATCATCATCATCATCATCATCATTTTTGTTTTTTGAGACAGGGTTTCTCTGTGTATCAACCCTAGATCTTCTGTTATTGATTTTGTATGGCTGCATTGGCACCAGAAGCCACATGGTAACATGGATAAAGCATAGTGATGTGGGAGAGTCTTCTGTTTTGTGTTCCGCCGCTCCCACTACAGCATAGGGGATGGAAAGACAGATATACAGCACCTCTCTGTCTCAGAGGGCTTAGGCGTGTGTCTGAAAGCAACAGACACATGCCGAAGCAGTCCATTTATTTAACTTGCTGTGCTGTGAACACCACAGTCTTATCGGTGTTCAGTGACAATGTCCAAGCTACAAAATTTTTCGTCAAAAATTGAGGGGAAAAATGCAAACAAGCACTCTGGATACAGCTCAGTTGATAGACTGCTTGCTTAGCACACGCGAGGCCTTGAGTTCGATCCCCAGCACAGCCCACACTGTGGTGGCTCAGGTCTATCATCCCAGTACCCCAGTACTGGGAGGTGGAGGCAAAGGAATCAGAAATTCAAGGGCATCCTTAGACTTGCAGCAAGTTTAAGGCCAGACTGGGCTACATGAGATCCTGTCAGAGAGAGAGAGAGAAAGACCGACAAGATGACTTCAAGGGTTGAGGCGCTTGCTGCCAGGCCCCAGGACCTGAATCCAACCCTTGGAAACCACATCATGGAAACAGAGAACTGATTGTTTAAAGCTGTCACTACTGTCTGACTTTCATACACATGCACATAGGAAAGGTAAGAGCCAAAGAGGAGAGAAAGAGAGAACAAAGGCTAACTGAATATACTGGCAGAAAGCCCCGATAGCTGTGCCACCCTCACCAAACCTCCACTTGGACGGTATTGGACTTGGCCCTCTGGTATCCATGTGTTTGGTGACACATCTGCACACCGGCTTTGTGTATGTGTACTTGTTGTTGACCCTCCTTCTTGTCTCCTTTGCAAGAAATGGTAGAAAATCTACAGGTTCTCCACTGAGCACTTCCCAGTTTATTTTTGGGGGGTGGGGGTGGGGGAGAAGCACTTCTTACTGGAGGCTCTGATTAGTGATTGAGTGGGTAGGGGTCAGACTGATAACCATGCAGAATAGATCTGCTTCTCTCCTCTCCTCTGCACTTTCGGATTACACAATAGGTGAAGTTCCAAACAGTGTCCTAGGAGAGATAGAAAAGAATATAATGATGGAGGGAACGTGACTGCTTGTCATCTAACTAGCTTGTTCCAAGATCAGAGAGAACTGACGGTGTGCACTTGCATACACCTGTGACAGCATGAACACACACACACACACACACACACACACACACATATGCAGGGGTTTTTGCAGAGGACCTGGGTTCAATTCCCGGTACCCACATCTTTAGCTCACAGCCCTCTGTAGCCCCGGTTCCCAAGGGTCCGACACTGTGATCACAAGACAGGCTCATGGTACACATACATATGTGCAAACAAGCACTCATACACATAAAAGAAATAAGTCTTTTATAAACTTGAAAAGTTGGCATATGAGTGAAACAGGTGGCAAAGAGAAAGATCACAAATTCAGCCCTGAGTCTGATTAAATCTGGCCCCAGACATGGACACAGAGGCACCCCAGTGTCTGGAGGAGACTTGTGGCTTGCTGTGATTCTAAACGGATCACCCCTGGGTGGAGATTTAAGATGCTGATGAGGCATTATCTATATGAAATTGTATGTAGAACTAAACATAATAAAGTGTGCCCAGAAAAGCCAGCACTATATAAGTAAGCCCAAAGGCGTGAACTATGCAAACGGCCACCAGAGACCCTGCCCCAGGACATGAAAGCCCAGTGTGTGTTATAGCAGGAGTACTGGAGCGCTTTAACCTGCTTTCTGCTCCGGCCCACTTCCTGCCTTGGAAATGTGTCTTTTCTAAGCAGCACTCCCCTTCTGCCAGATTCTCAAGCCTTTGTTTCTCAACACAGGAGAATTGTCTGGGCAACATGCAGTGAGATTTTTTTTTTTCTTACTTAGTTTTTATTCATAATCATAAACTTAACTCTGCAATCCAGCTAGACTTGAAGGGGAATGAGGAAAATATGGAACCCAGAGAACTTCAGTGAGAGCAGAGATTACAGGGTACTGCGAGCAGATGGGGCTGGGGTGCTCTCCTGAGCTACCAGGAATGGTCTGGTGGGTAAAAAGCCCGCAAGTCAAAAGAATTAGAGTTGTCCACAGTTGGAAATGGTGATCTTCTTGCTGGTCTTGCCATTCCTGGACCCAAAACGCTCCATGGCTTCCACAATGTTCATGTCTTCTTTCACCTTCCCAAAGACCACATATTTGCCATCCAGCCACTCAGTCTTGGTGGTGCAGATAAAAAACTGGGAACCATTTGTGTTTGGTCCAGCATTTGCCATGGACAAGATGCCAGGACCCGTATGTTTCAGGATGAAGCTCTCATCCTCAAATTTTTCTCCGTAGATGGATCTGCCGCCAGTGCCGTTATGGCGTGTGAAGTCACCACCCTGGCACATAAATCCTGGAATGATCCTGTGAAAGGAAGAACCCTTATATCCAAATCCTTTCTCTCCAGTGCTCAGAGCACGAAAGTTTTCTGCTGTCTTTGTAACTTTGTCTGCAAACAGCTCGAAGGAGACGCGGCTCAAGGGCTCGCCATCGGCCGAGATGTGGAAGAACACGGTAGGGTTGACCATGGCTGCAGCAAGCGGTGAGAGGGGACAGCGGCGTCTGCAAAGCGGGCTACAGTGATATTTTTATGATTAAAAAAAAAAAAACCGCAAGTGTAGTTGCTCACACCTCTAATCCTCACACTTGGGAGATGGAAACAGAGAGATCAAGAGTTCAAGACTAGCTTTGGATCTACAACAAATTTGTGGCTAGCTTAGACCCCAGGATAACTTGTCTCATACAAACAAACAAAAAGAAGAAGAAGAAGTAGAAGAAGAAGGAGGAGGAGGAGGAGGAGGAGGAGGAGGAGGAGCAAAGAAAGAGCCAGGTGGTGATGGTGAAGGCCTTTAATCATTAATCCCAGCACTCAGGAGGCAGGGCAGGCAAATCTCTGTGAATTCGAGGGCAGCCTGGTCCTCAGAGCTAGTTCCAGAATAGCTGGGCTGTTTTGTGAAATCCTGTCTCAAAAAACCAAAACAACAACCCCCCCCCCCAAAAAAAAAACCCAAAAAGATAGTTCCAGGACAGGCTCCAAAGCTACAAAGAAACCCTGTCTCGAAAAAAACCAAAAAAAAAAAAAAAAGAAAGAAAGAAATTTAAACCACCAGGTCCCCACTACTAAGTACAACTAAGTACACAACTGGGCTTGTTGTTTCTCATATTTTAATTCTTTAAAATTACATTTATTTGTGTGTGTGTGAGTGCATGCATGCATACATGTGCATGTGTGTGTGTGTGTGCAATACAAACATGTGTATATTGTGTCACACACGTGGAAGTCAGAAAACATCTTTCAGGAACTGGTTCTCTCTTTCCACCCTATGGGTTCTGGGAAGGGAACATTGGTTATCAGACTAGCAAGCACTTTTACAAGAGGAGCCGTTTCCATAACCCTATTGCTTCTTACTGTTTTGTTTCTTTTTTTTTTTTTTTAAAGACAGGATATGGAGCTCCGTCTGGAATCTGATACATTTAGTGATACTCTCGTGTCACTGAACCTGGAGCTCACTGATTGGTTAGATTGATTGGCCAATGAACCATGGGCATCCTGTGTCTTAGCTGCCCAGCACCAGCCTGGGACTCACAGAGATCTGCCTACCTTCTGCCTCCTGAATGCCCAGACTAAAAGAGCATGCTATTATATTTGGATCATATGAAGTTTTCACATGGGTACTGGGATCCAAACTCAGCTGTTCATGTTTGCAGAGTAAGCATTTCACCCACTGAGCTTTCTCCCTGCCCTCCCCCCCATTTTGCCTGTGGGACTAAGTACATCATTGGTCAAAAGAGAGCCACGTTTGCTAGTTCAGTGACTGGTCCAAGTAATTCAATAGGCATCATAAAGCTATATTCTGGAGATACACATATAAAGGAAGCATTGGATCTAACTTGAAGAAGCATCTAGTTCTAGGTGTGATGGCACAACTCTTTAATCCCGGCATTTAGGAGGCTGAGGAGGGAGAATCTCTGTGAGTTCAAGGCCAGCCTGACCTACGTAGTGAGTTCTAGGACAACTAGGGTTCCGGAGTAAAAGCCTGTCTCAGAAGAAGAGGAAGATGAAACAGCAGCCAGCAGCATTTGTAGTAAAGACACATGGCTCGCAGCTGTAACTGCACTCTAGAGGCTAAGGTGGGAGAACTTCCCTAACATCAGAGGCTAGCTTGGACCACACAGTGAGCTTCAGGCAAGTATGGGCTACAGAGTGAGACATTGTCTCAAAAATCAAACTAAAATAATCACAACAAACCTTAAAAAAAAAAAAAGGCTTCTATGCTAGTAGACCATAGAAACATAATTACAATCCGAACTGGGCCTGGGCAGGTTAGAGAGACAGCAGTGGAGGCCTGCTCTGGGCTGATCATGTGCTTTGAACCACCTTCTTTTTGTTTGATTTTGCTTTGTTTTTCATGACAGGGCTTCTCTTGGCTGTCCTGGAACTCAACTCTGTAGACCAGGCTGGCCTCCAATTCACAGAGATCTGCCTGCCTCTGTCTCCTGAGTGCTGGGATTAAAGGCATGCACCACCACCACCCGGCATGAATCTTATTCTTTATTTTACTAAGTTTTATTATCTTGTTAGTATTGCATCTAGTGATTCTGAGAGCTACCAAAAAAGACTGAAACAATTTTAGCATTTGATGCCAATGAAAGGCATACAACAAACAGCATGAAAATTAGGAAATGGGGGCTGGGGAGAGAGAACTTGCTCTTCCCACACAGTACCCACATGGCAGCCAAAATCACCTATGACTCCAGTTCCAAGGGATCCAATGTCCTTTTCTGACCTCCACAGGCACCGGGTATGCATGTGCAATACAAACATACATGCAGGTAAACCATACATGTAGAATAAAAATAATAAATCTGAAAAGTAAATAAAACAAGCTGGGCAATGTTGGCACACAACTTTAATCCCAACACTTGGGAGGCAGAGGCAGGAGGATCTCTATGAGTTCAAAGCCAGCCTGGTCTACAGAGTGAGTTCCAGGACTGCCAGGGCTGTAACACAGAGAAACCCGATCTCAAGAAACAAAAACAAAACATTAATTAATTAACTAATTAATTAATTAAGGTGTTCCTGTTGTTTTCTAGCTGGCACTGGCATTTCCTGGTTCTTGTCATCTTTATTAAAAAAACAAAAACAAAAAACAAAAAACCCCAAAGGGGCAGGAGCAGTGTCTCAGCAGTAATGAGTGTGTTGTGTGCTACTTTGCAGAGGACCAGGGTTCAGCTTCCAGAACCCATGGCAGGGGGTTTACAATTGAGATCTGACACCCTCTTTTGGTCTCTGAGACACCCCCCCCCCATTCCCAGATACACTTAAAAAAAAAAAAACAAGAAGTGCACACACATGGAGCAAAGAAACCAGGCTAACAGGCTAACTCCAGCTCCATGGTATATACTCTGAACGTGATGACTGACTAGAACGTGACACTTGAGGGCAACTTGAACCATGCAGCACCCCCTAAGCCTTAAGCCCTGGCCAAGGCACACTGGACAGCAGAGTTCAGACGAGACTCTTCCACAAGGAGTCTAGTTCCTGCAGCAAGATTACCGAGGAAGGACAAGTAGCTGCTGCAGAGGCTTGCTCCATTCAAGCAGGAACCATGTGTCACTTCCTCCCTGGCTCCTATATAATTTCTCTCCAGAGGAAGAGGGGGTGGAAGGGATGGGAGCCTTGAAAGAATTTAGAATGGGTCTGGGTGGGGGGGAGGGGAAGGGCAGGCCAATGTGAAAAGCCAGTCTGAGTGGAAGAGGAGGATTTACCCAGCTGCGGCTACACCCAGTTTAAAATCCCCAGCATATTTTTATTTCTTGGCTCCTTCTCAGCCTCCCTTTTAACTGCACCCTCATCCTTTTTTAATTCAGCGCCGAGAGCTTGGCTCACTCGCTCCTCCCCCACTGCCTTCTCCTCCGAAATCTCACCCCTCTCTTGGTTGCATGGGTTTTTGGTGTCTTTTTTTTTTTTTGTTGTTGTTGTTTTTTTCTGCAAAGCTGAGAAACATCAAGAGCAGGCTGAATACTTTCCTCTCTCTATCCACCAAAGACAGAGTCCTTGCCTCATCTCATAGCAGGGCACACTCATGCGTGCGCACACGTACATAGACACCCCCCCACACACACACACACTGCATAATTCCCAGGGGGTGGCTATTTTAGAGCACTGATTTATCCAGCAGCTTTCTCCCTTGTAGTCTCGGGAGAGCAACGGAGAGCAAGGGGAAAGTGGGGTCTACGGTTCATCTGCCGGTCTTAGAAGGGGGAAAGGCCATTGCGTTCAGTGCTTCCTTGTTGTAGATGAGAAGACAGAGGGTCTGCAGAGATTAGGGTCCTGCTACTTAGGAGCAGCACCCAGGCTAGAGATGTCAGTGGGCTTGGCTGGCTGTCAAGGATCTGCCACGATTGGCTCTCTGGGGCCCCCACGTTCATCTCGGTACTGTCGGGGCTTCTGTGACATTCAAAGGTCTTCCTTGAAAGCCACTTCAGGTGAGAGCTGTGTTCCAGCTTTTCTGGGAGCTGGTGTGTGACCAAGTGCATTCTGAGTGTTACACTTAGACACCCCTTTGACCTTGTGCCTTTGACTCCGCCTAGGCATGGGCAGTTTCCTTATTTGCCCTGTTCCTTATCTGGAAGCAGCCGAGCTTTCCCCAACAAGTCGTGACAACTCTAATTGGCAAGGTGTGTGTCAACAGTTCTAACCTCACAGGCCAGGCAGTGTGAGCTGCATTGTTCACCTCTCACAGTGGTTCCAGAAAAGAGAGCAACTCCCTTCCCAAGGCTCACTCGATACCACACACACCCAGCCCAGGAGCAGAAGAACTTGAGCAAGGACAATTTCCTTTTGTGCTGATTCATCTCCGGCCGCGAGATGGGAGGCAAGCTTGTATTTTCTTTTCCAGCTTTCGGGAGACTTTTAAATTCAGGTCTCTCTGAGGAGAGGCCAAGCGTGGGCAGCTGCCTGGCACTTAGTAGGGCCACATGAAATAATAGTAAAGGCATTGAGGGTGCCCCAGCTAGTAGTGAACATGTGGGTGGAAGTCACGGGGCTGCTTGGGAGTGGAATAGAGTTGGCCGGGAGGGTGGCACCCAAGGATGTATTTTTTGGGCCAGCTGTGACACAGCCATCTAGCCCTGATCTCACATCTGCTCTCCTGGCCAGCCTGAGTCTAGGGAAACCTGATTCAGATGAGGAAAGAGAAAATACATCAGTTAGTAGTCTTGTATTTTGGGGGTCATGGAGCCAGACTTCTGTTACAAAGATGGAAATTTAGAAATTTAGAAAGATTAAAAAACAAAACTACAGCTGGGCAGTGGTGGCACACGCCTTTAATTCCAGCACTCAGGAAGCAGAGACAGGAGGATTTTTGTGAGTTCAAGACCAGCCTGGTCTACACAGTGTTTGAGAACAGCCAGGCTACAAATCCTGCCTCAAAAAAAAAAAAACCAAAAAAACAAAACAAAACAAAAAAAAAACAAACTGTATTAAACAAGATTTCAACCAATCCATCCTGGAACTAGCTCTTGTAGACCAGGCTGGCCTCGAACTCACAGAGATCCGCCTGCCTCTGCCTCCCAAGTGCTGGGATTAAAGGCATGCACCACCACCACCCAGCTGTTATTTTAATCTTTTGTGATATTTTATTTATTTGTGTATGTGTGTGCACGCGCATCTGTGAGAGTGCTGTGGAGGTCAGAGGACAGCTTGCAAGATTCGGTGCTCTCTTTCCACCGTGGCTGTCCCAGGCATTACACTCAGGCTGTCAGATTTGACAACAGATGTCTTGACTCACTGAGCCACCTTTCTGAACGTCTTGTCTTATTTTTATTTTTTATTTACTTAGATGTTGGTATGTAACCCAGGTTTCCTTTGAACTCGCTATCACTATGTAGCCCAGGCTGGCCTCATTTCCCATCTTCTGCCTCATCTACTCGGTGCTGAGATTGCAAGTGTGGATGACCACCCTTGGGTTTGAGACAGCCAATTCTTCTCTGAGCTTCTTGTCTCACCACCGCAAGACCGGAATGGAGGGCTACCAAAGGGTAAACAAGCCGGGAGGCTTTGATTTACAGGGATGCCAAGATCTGGACGTGACAGTGGATACTCTGAAACCCTCAGTGGCAGCCAGTTTGCCAGCTGAGGGGCTGGGAAGATGGCTCATGCTTTGCCACCATGCCTCACCACCTGAGTTCAATCCCAAGAAACCACGGAGTGGGAGGAAAGAACAGGTTTTCCCCAGTTGACCTTTGACCCAAAGGTACCACTGGGAGGTCCTGTTTTTGCAGCAAGGTGCAGTCCTTTGTTTTTCTGCTTTATTGTTGCACTCTGAGATAAGCTGATTCCATGAGATCTTTGGGACTTTTCATTTCAGCCTTTGTAGGCAAAGTTTTACATACTGTATCCCTTTGTGGGAATCATAGAGGCTCATCACACACACACACACACACACACACACACACACACACACACATACACATACACACATTAACTGGAAAGTTTGGAAAATAGTTGCTTTTTTTTTTCTTTTTAGTTCCCTTTTAAGACGGGGGTTTACATAGCTCAGGCTGGTCTTAGACTCACTATTTAGTAGAAGCTGGACTTGAACTTTTGACCCTCCTGCCTCAACATCCTGAGTGCTGGGGTTCCAAGCCTGTGTAGTGTTCCCAGCTGGCATAGCTGCATGTTTTTGAGGTTTCTGTCTCCCCTGTCAGTGCTGGTATTCTGGTATTTCTCCTTCAGTCAGGCTTTTGTGACTCATGTCATTTTACTTCACACTGCTCCTGTGAAGTCATGAAGCTAAAATAAATACAGAAGCTGGGAATGGTGGTGCACGCTGAGAACCACAGCAGTCAGGAGGCAGAAGCTGGAGGATCGGGAGTTCAAGGTCGTTTTTAGCTACGTAGTGAGTTTGAGGCCAGCCTGGGCTACACGAGGCCATATTAAGAACAAACCCCAAACAGAGGCTAGAGAGGTTGCTCAGGAGGTAAAGGCATTTGGCACCAACCCTGACTGCATGCATGCAATGCTTCTTTCCTTCAGCTTACTGCTGCAGCTACAGTAAGATCTTAGTAGGATCCTTGAGTGGGCTGGCCAAGACTTTCTGGGCTTTTGTGGTATTGTTCTGTGGCCACAGTGTCCAGGTCCCTGATGTCCTCTTGAGTCTCAGGTTGGTACATGACCATGGAGGAGACTGTCTGCATAGCTGAAGAGCCACGTTCCACAGGCTCAGGGCAGTGGCATCATCTCTGTGAGTAAGGACACAGTCATGTCCTTGGCTTTCCTCCAAATGTCCTTCCACTCCCTCCAGAAGGAACCAAGAATAAACGAGGCTTTTTCCAGAGAATTCTCTCATTTGTCAGTCTGAATGTTGATTCTCTGAGGGGACTAGGCCAGAGGTCCTGGAGTGAAAGAGCACGAGAGCCCTTACACACACACTTGCATGGAGGCAGAGGAACAGTCCAGAGCTTGATCAAGCCTGGCTCACGTTCTGGCTGGAACCCTTTCTTGCTGACACCCTGGGGGAGGACGTGCCGGACACGTCATAGACACTCACTAGCCAGTTGTGAAGAAAAAAGCAGCGTATTTTCTCATGTGGCCTTGGACAGCCCAGTTGACCTCGCCAGGCTTTCTGTTTCCTTTGCTGTGAGGTGCCGGAACAGGCCAGCATGGGCTCTGGTTTTCCTCTCAGCTCGAGTATTTTTTGGGTCGAGAAGGAACTTTCTAAATTTAACTGTTGCTGCTTCCATGTCAGCATGTTCTGGATAGGGATAAGTTCCAAGAGAACAGCCTTAAGAATTTTTTCTTTCCCAGAGAAATAGGACTTTGTTTTCTCAGGGTAGCATTTAAGAGCCAAGGGCTGGGGAGGGAAACGACAGAGTCATAGAGATTGCTCACCACCTCGAATTAGTCTTCGGATGACTGCCTGTCACAGCGTCAGGTAACCGTGACATTAGGAATATCTTGGGGAGGAAGACAGAAATATGCACTGGAAAAAAAACCCCAAAACAAAACAAAATAAAACCTGGGGCTGGCGAGGTTGATCCTCAGGTAAAGGCACTTTTGGCAGAGCCTGAGGACCAAGACATCTGTGGTAAAGCGAGGACTGAAGGTGCCAAGCTGTCCCCTGACTTCTACATGCACGCTGTGGCAGGCACGCGCCCATACAGAATTTTGATCCCTTTGTGCCTAAAAGGCAAAACTTAAATCCCAAAGTGGCTCTGTGACAGGGAGTTTTTCTTCTCGGATAAGTGAGACTGTCCTGTGAAGTGCCTGGGTCCCTTAATAACTCCTTGCTTACCGCTGCCTTCCAGGAGACAACCTGATGTGGTCAAGTTTGATGGGAGGGGTGGGTTTGGTGGAAAAATTAAAGCATCAGAATAGCACTGTTGTTTTCATCCCCAGAAAGGGCCTGTGCTTCTTATAAACTCTAAGAAAGATCCAAAGAGCCAGGAGTAAGATTTAGACAGCCAGGAGTACTGATTTGAGCAGATTTTCTTTTCTGCTTGACAGAGGTGGGACAGATGTTAAGATAGTTGGTACTTAAAAGTACACAGATGTTGTACTGGGAACAAAGTCTGGTGAAGGGGAGATAATTATATATTTATTATATGTTTCTGTATATATATGTAATATGGTTTTTTAGTGATTTATTTTTATTTTGTGTACACTGGTGTTTTGCCTGCATGCATGTCTGTATGATGGTGCCCAATCCCCTGCAACTGGAGTTACAGAATTGAACCCCCATCCTTTGGAGGTTCTGTCAGTGTTCTTAACCACTGAGCTATCTCTCCAGCTCCCTGAATATATATTTTTGTGGTGGTAGTATATGATTTTAATTCCAGTTCTTGGGAGGGAGAAGCAGGTAGAAACTTTGTGAGTTCAAGGCTAGGCTTGTCTGCATAGAGACTTCCAGGCCAGCTTGTTTATGTGTTTGACTTCTAATCTTACTTTGGGATTAGCTATTTCTGTAAGCTTATATGATATTTTTAAAGTTTTTTTTTTGTCCTTAGTATTTATATAATAGTAATGTTACTGATTAAAAATTATAGCTGAGCATGGTGAGCTAGCCTATAATTCCCAGGACTTGAGAGGCAGAGGCAGGAAAGTTGCCTATGAGTTCAAGGGTAGTCTTGTTTACCTGGAGAATTCCAGGTCACCACTCTGTCTGTCTGGCACTCACTCTCTAGACAAAGTTGGGTTTCACTATGTAGCTCTGGCTAGGCTTGGAACTCAGATATGTAGACCAAGCTGCCCTCAAGCTCTCAGAGATCCACCTGCCTCTCTGCCTCCTGAGTGCTGAGATCAAAGGTGTGCACCACTATTTCCCGCTAGTTTTATTTTCTCCTCCTCCTCCTCCTTTTCTTCTTCTTCTTCTTTTTCTTCTTTGAGATAGGGTCTCATGTAGTCCAGGCTGGCTTCAAATTTGATACTTGGCTGAGGATGTTCTTAAACTCTTCATCCTTTCTTTCCGCCATAGTGCTAGGCTGACAGGAAGGTACCACCGCATCAGGTCTCTTGGGTGCGGGTGATGGAGCCCAGAGCTTTACACCCAGTTAGCAAGCACTGTATCAGCTGAGTTTCATCCCTGACTTCTATTTCTTCACTTTTTATTTATTTACCTATTTTGGTTTTCCGAGACAGGGTTTCTCTGTAGCTTTGAAGCCTATCCTGGAACTCACTCTATAGACCAAGCTGGCCTCAAACTCACAGAGATCTGCCTGCCCTGCCTCCCAAGTGCTGGGATTAAAGGCGTGTGCCACCACCACCCAGCCACACACTAAGTTAAAAAGGAAGCAACAATAATAGGAACAAACCTGAACACTCAGCTTTGGGGGTGGGCAAAGGTCTTGTAAGAGACTGAACTAATCACATTGATTTGATGAGCAGTTAACTAATAATAGATCATTAGGAGGTAGAAGCAATAAAGAAAGTAGAGGTGGGGCTCCCTACAAGAGCATTCAAAAGGTGTGGAAAGTGAGCTGGGGGTAGAAATACCTGCATAGAAGAAACCTCAGCCGGGACCTGCAAGTGAACCTACAAGAGAGGAGTTTCTCCTATCCATGTTTTTTGGGGTTTTTTTTGTTTGTTTGTTTGTTTGTTTGTTTTCGAGATGGGGTTTCTCTGTATAACAGCCCTAGCTGTCCTGGAACTAGCCCTTGTAGATCAGGCTGACGTTGAACTCACAGACCAGGCCTGCCTCTGCCTCCCGAGTGCTGGGATTAAAGGTATGCACTACCACTGCCCGGCTCTCTCCTATCGATTTTTGTTTTGTTAAGAGCCCTCGCTAGAGTTGGTTCTGACTCACAGCAGGATTTAGAAGGGTTACTACCAAGTGATAATCCACAGAGACTTCACGGCAGGTGCATCCAGAAAATGCAGCTATTCTCGGGGCGAAATGTGACATCTGCTGGCAGTGACGTCAGCACCTTCCTGGGTGTGGTGATACATACTTGTAATCCCAGCACTTGGGAGTAGAGGTAGGATGAAGGGGTTAAAGGTCATCTTTGACTATCTAGGGAAGTCAAGGTCAGCCCAGGGTACTTGACAACTTGATTTAAGAAAAAAGTATGGTCCTTAAGGTGGGACACCAGGTGTTAACTCTGAGATGGTTCAAGTGGGGCAAAAGGCCTTTCTAGACAGGCCAACTAAGGCAAGAGGTGATGTGGGAGTGTCATATATCAATCTGTTGATTTCATTGGTTAATAAAGAAACTGCTTGGCCCTCATTGGTTAAAACATAGGTGGGAGGAGTAAACAGAACAGAATGCTGGGAGGAAGAGGAAGTGAGCTAAGAC
>NC_022019.1:11284512-11305810 GCF_000317375.1 Microtus ochrogaster | reverse complement strand
ATACAGATGCTTTGTCTGTATGCCCACAGACCAGAAGAGGCCATCAGATTGTGAGCTGCCATGTGGGTACTGAGAATTGAACCCAGGACCTCTGGAAGATCAGCAAGTGCTCCTAACCTCTGAGTCATCTCTCCAGCCCCGACCAGAGGCTCTTGAGTACTTCATTTGGCTGCCATTGCCTTGTGCTGATGGACAGGTTATTTGCCTTGAAGTCCTTCTTATGGGCCTTGCACATAATAACAATAAAACCAACAGCCTTTGGCATTTGTATAGCAGTTTGTAGTTTCTTATGGGCCTTCATAGCCCTTAACTGTTTGACTTTCCCAGGGCAACCCTGTGATAAAATTCTGATTATTATATCATTTTGAGGCACGACATCTCTGCTCAAGGCTCTTGTCCCTAAGAGACTCCCATACAGAAGGCCAGCACCCTGACTCTGCCCGAAAGCTCCACACTTCTTTGTTGAATTAGAGAGATGCTGTTAGCCTTGGCCAGTTCCATCAATGTTTATGGGCAGAAGGAGGGAGGAGCCAGCCTTGTCGGTTGATACATCTTCTAGCTTTTATTTTTTGCTCATTAAGTATTAATCAGTTCATTCTTAAAACAGACAACCACTAAGGGCTGGCTCTGTTCCAGGACTAGGCTCTAGGAACGCACGGGAAAGGGAAGAATGCCATCCCTCAGTTAGTTACAAAGTGGGAAATATAAAGGCTACATTTTCTTTTTTTCTGTTTAAATTGATTTATTCATTTCATGTATGAGGGTGGACTGGCATGTGTATACATACACTATATGTATGTGTGCTGCCCTCGGAAGTCAGAAGAGGGCACTGGATCCCTTGGATCTAGAATGATGGACGGTTGTGAACCACCCTGTGTGTGCTGGGCATTGAACTTGGGTCCTCTACAAGAGCAACAAGTGCTCTTTCCCACTGACCCATCTCTTTGACCCCAAAGACTACACTTTCAAGAGTCATTCTTACAGTTTGCAGGAAAGAATTTGTTATGGAGAGCAAACGGGCTGTGACATATGTCTGGGATGTCACCTAAGCCTTCCTTTCTATTACATGTGTTATTCATTTGCTTATTGTGTGTGTGTGTGTGTGCGTGTGCATGTGCGTGTGTGTGTGTGTGTAAGTCAGGACCATGTGGGTCTCCAGTTGTCAGACTTGGAAGCAAACACCTTTATCTGCTGAGCCTCCCGTCTGGCCACATCAGTAAAGTTTTCTGAACGCATACACATTCTGAACAGTCTTGAAAAGCAGCGGGAGGTAGCTAGGGATTCTTCTTTTCTCTTCCTTATGTAGGCCATGCTGGAGAACTTGGCGCATAGCCAAGGATGACCTTGAAGTCCTCTCCTCCTGTGTCTACCTTGAGTGCTGGAATTACAGGTATGGACCACTACACCTGTAATTATGGAGAGCCGGGGATGGAATCCGGGGCTTTGTGCATGCCAGGCAAGCACTTCATCAATTGAACTACATTCCTAGATTCCAGTCAGGGTTTCTTGAGGGAGGGTGATAGTCTCACGACGTCTTGAAGCTTGTGGGACAGTGGGACTGAGCATGGGATAGACAGTGAAGGGTCAGATTTGCTCAACTACATTTTAGGGGAATGGGTGACAGTGTCCACTAGCTCAGGGCCCCTAAATCCGAATCGCTAGTCTGCCCTTAATGAGTGTGTGACTTTGAGCAAGTAACTTACATTCTTTTCTTTTCTGTGTGTGTGTGGTTTGTGGTGCTGGAGAGGTAGCTTAGCATGGCCTGACATGCATGAGAGCCTGGTCCATTCCCAGCACCGTAGAATTGTATGTGATGATGCATGACTATAATCCCAGCACTTCCGAGGTGGAGGCAGGAGGGCCAGGTCATCCTTGCTACATAGTGAGTTCAAATCCTACCAGAGCCAGAGCAAGTCAGTCCAATGACTCTCTGTTTGTGATTTCAATTTCTCTGGTACATTCATCCCACGCCCGGACGGTTGCCTGGCCTTACTTTACAAAGCCTGGCCCATGAGTCTTCACCAAACCTTAAGCCAGTCTTGGCATGATGCCACCAGACGAGGAAGGCTGCTGCCCATGTCACAGGTGCAGAAGCAAACTCAGCCAAAACCCCAAACAGAGCTGTGCTTGTGACCAGTTGTCTGTGATCCCAGTATTCAGGAGGCTGACAAGCATGCTGGGTAGTATGAGGTCTGTCTGGTTAGATGTGAGTACCAGACCAACCAGAGCTACCCAAAGCAAGACCTTGTCTCCAAAAGCCAACCAAATAGTGACTGTTGTAGCTCATTCCTTCAATCCCAGCACTCCAGAGGCAAAGGCAGGTGGATCTCTGTAAGTGTGACGCTAGGTTCATCTGCACAGTGACCAACATAATGTGTCCCAGGTTTGCTAGAGCTACTCAGTGAGGCCCGTCTCAAAAACAAAACAAAACAAAAGAAAAACCCTAGAAGCAACAACAAAAAGACAACGAAACAAAACACCCCACAATAAATGGACTCAGGAAGGTAAAGAGGGGCACTGCCGGCTGTTTGTACTCACAACAGTTGAGTCATTTCCACGCAGAGCTTCCCACTCTAATATCTGAGGTGGGTACACCAGGCAGCATGTTGGCACATCCTATCAGGGGAGGTTCCTCTCATCAGGAGGAGGAAAGCAAACGTGCTCTCCATCTGTCATCACTGCGTTTCCGGCTCTCTAAACACATCGGCTGCTAAAGGCGGCAGCCGAGGAAACAGTGTGGGAACGAAAGGGGAGAACTCTGAGCCAACGCTGACCACAAGTATGTGGGCTCGAAAAGCCTGTCTTGGTGGAAATGCTCCCGCGTGCACCCCTTCAGCTGGTCCGAAGGTGCTTCCAGACTGTGATTAAAGACAGTTCCAAAGCATCATGTCCGCAGCCCTCCACGGGGGACAAAACCACCGACAGGGTCCTTTCAGGTGCGCATAGTGACTGCCTATTTCTGGGGCCCTCGTTTATGTTCAGTGCTAGCCACAGTGCCGAAAATGTGTGTCTCACCAAGTCCTCATTGCAAATCTGGGTGTTCAAGAATTCTTCTTTTGAGACAAGATCTTTGTTTTTGGTTCGGTTTGGTTTGGGTTTTTTTGTTTGATTTTTCAAGACAGGGTTTCTCTGTGTAACAGTCCTAGTTGTCCTGGAACTAGCTCTGTAGACCAGGATGCTCTCGAACTCACAGAGATCCACCTGCCTCTTCAACACAAGGTCTTACTTATCATGTAGCCCTGGCTGGCCTGGAACTCACTAAGATCTCTCTAGCTCTGCCTCTGCATTCTGAGTCCAGGGATTAAAGATTTGTGCCACCATGCTTGGCATAGGCTTCTTCCCCCTTTTTAATTACTGTTGTTTATTTCAAGATAGTTTCTCTGTGTAACAATCTTGGCTGTCTTGGAACTCACTTTGTAGACCAGGCTGGCCTCAAACACACAGAAATCCGCCTGCTTCTGCCTCCAAGTGCTGGGATTAAATGTGTGTGCCACCACTTCCCGGCTTTGGTTTAAGTTTCTTAAAATTATTATTATCTCAATTTACAGGTGAGGAAACTAAGCCTTGGGGAGAGAGATTGACTTCTTTAAGGTCTGTGCATGGCTATCTCTAGTCTACTTATTCAGAGCTATTTTTTGAGACACTTTTATTTCTGTGGACCAGTTTGGCCTCAAACACACAGAGATCCACCTGCTTCTGCCTCCTGGGTGCTGGGACTAACAGTGTGTACCGTGACTCTCAGCCAGTAATTTGTTTTACCCTTCGGTAGGTAAAGGTGGTTTTTTGTTTGTTTGTTTGTTTGTTCATTTGTTTTCAAACAGGGAGTCTCTAATTCAGGCTGGCTTCCAGCTCCCTATGCAACCAGGGATGTACTTGAATCCTGCTGACTACCTCTTGAGTGCTAGACTTGAAGACTCCTGCCTCCAAGCCTGATGACCCGAGTCACCAGGGACTCACACGGCAGAAGAACTGACTCCTACAGGTTGCTGTCTGGCCTTCATATTCATGTGTGGCGCACAGGCACCTGCGCTCCTTGAAGGGACACAAGTTTGTAGCTCTGGAAAGCCTTGCTCTTCCCCCATTCCCTCTGCCTTGCTAAAGGTCATAAGATTACAGTCCTAAACTAATCGACAAGATTTACTCCCGATTTTGGCCACTTCTTCCTCCTGAGGTTGACTACCAAGGTCCAGTTATCAAAAGCCCTCTTTGGTTTACCTAATTAACAGGTCTAATTAAAATTAGGCACCTCACCCTAACATGGGGTTTCCCCTTTTACCTTTATAAATTGCCATTTGCCTATGAGTCAAGTCTGTCTCCCCTCTATCCAGAGGGAGTCCTTTGTCGTCCCCCCCTCCCCCCCGGGAAACAAATACCCATTTCTCCTTTCCATTGGCCTTGCCCCTTCCCCTTCTCCCTGGTCCCTGGTCTCTTTTACCATTACATCCTAGCCCATTCTCACACAGACCTCCCCTTCACCTCCTCTTAAAAATGACCCCTGCAAGGTCATTTACTACTGTTTTCCTGTTAAAACGGTCACTTTAACGTCTCTTCCCTGCTTAATAAAGGATCTCTTGGGAAAACAGGTGCTTGGGTGAGGTTTGTGCCTAATCTGGAGTCCAGGAGGAAGCCCCACTGTGTGTGTGGGTCTCCTTCATTCTCACACACATAATAAAAAATACACATTTTTAAAACCCTGCACCTTCTTTCAGCCCCTCCACCCAGCCTTCTCTGCTAACCTCAGAGCCACTTGGGACATGACTTTTGGGTCCTTTACGGCCGCTCACAGATGACGATCTGTTTGAAAGGAAGCTTGTTGCCTGGGAGAGAGACTCTATGGACTTCTGTGAATTGGAATGTGGGGCTCAGCGAATGGAATAATGGTGGTTGGAGCAGGCAGCAGAGATCACACACGGGTGGCAAAGTGCTGTTCCCTCCCCTGATCTCCTGTCTGTGGAGCAGGCAGCAGAGGGCATGGTGGGCGGGCGCTGTCCCTTACCCTGGTTCACTCACGAGGCCTTTCTTGGAAAGGAACGGGCACAGTTCTAGTGTTTCTCTCCAGCTGGCTCGTCCCGTGACCTTCAGAAGGTTCTCTCTCTGCTCCTTTGTTTCTCTCGGAGCAGTGAGAAACGGGGCTCCGGACACCACCTACGTGGTTCCTGAAAGGGAGATATTATAAGACAAGCCCCACCGCAGGGGCGGTGACTCAGCCCTTAAGAGCCCTTACAGAGGAGCTGACCTTAGTAGGATTGCCAGCACCAATGTCTATCTAGTCCTTGACAGCTGCCTGCAGAGGAAACAGAGGCAGGCTGTGGCCAGAATGGAATGCACTATGCTAACCAGGCTGGCCTTGACCATCAGCCATTATCTTCCAATTCTGGGATTAAAGGCAAGCCCTACCACTGCAGGGTTTACCTGTGTATTTTTATTTGTTTGCTTGCTTGTTTGTTTACTTACTTATTTATCTATTTATATATTATTTTGGTTTTTTGAGACTGGGTTTCTCTGTGAATCCTGGCTGTCCTGGAACTCGCTCCATAGACCAGGCTGGCCTTGAACTCACAGACAGGCACCTGCCTCTGCCTCCCAAGCGCTGGGATTAAAGATGTGTGCCGCCACTAGGCGTATTTTTTTTTTTAATATTTATCTTTGCCCTTTCTTTCTCTGCTCCCCCCTTCTGAAACAGTGTCTCATGAAGCTTGAGCCAACCTCTAACTTGTTAAGCAGCTGAGGATGGCCTTAAACTCCTATCTCTCCTTCTACAGACTCCTGAGTCCTGAGACAACAGACATGTGTCATCAGATCTGGCTTTCCAGATGCATATATAGCTTTTAATAACATATTCTTACTAATTCTTTAAAAATTTCATACAATATTTTGATGATATTCATTACTGACTCCCACAATCTACCCCACCTCCTCCCATGTTTTCTTTTCTTTCTTTCCTTCTCCCCCCCCCCCACCTTTTAAATTTTCTCTTACAACCTGCCAATTATCAACCTACCAGGACCACATTCTTAAACTGACTCGGGACAAGGCCAGCCTAGTCTACAGAGTAAGTTCCAGGACAGCCAGGCCTACAGAGAAAAACCCTGTCTCAAAAAACAAAAACAAAACAAAAAACCCAAACTCTGAGTTACAGAGTTTAAAAACACAGGCATGGTGGCAGAGCCTTTAATTCTAGCAATCATGAGGCAAAGGTAGGTGGATCTCTGTGAATTGCAGGCCAGCCTGATGTACAAATCGAGTTCCTGGACAGGGGCTACACAGAGAAACCCTGTCTCAAAAAACAAACAAGCAAGAAGAAGAAGAGAAAGAAGACGGAGAATTAAAGAAAGAAAACTGGTTCTTCCTTGCCTTTCTCTCTCTGTCTCTGTCTCTCTCTCTGTGTGTGTTAATATGTTTATATATGTGGAGGTCTGAGGGAGTCACTTCTCTTTTTACTGTGTGGGTCCTGGGACTTGAACTTGGGTAATGAGTCTTGGCCCCAAGATTTTTTTTTTTTTTTTTGGTTTTTCGAGACAGGGTTTCTCTGTGGTTTTGGAGCCTGTCCTGGAACTAGCTCTTGTAGACCAGGCTGGTCTCGAACTCACAGAGATCCGCCTGCCTCTGCCTCCCAAGTGCTGGGATTAAAGACGTGCGCCACCACCGCCCGGCTGGCCCCAAGATTTTACTGAGTTATCTTGCCAGTCCCTACATATATATTTTTTTAAATTAAGGAGTGCAATGTATCATAACATCTAACAAAATAGAAATTTAGTCCTTCAGGAACCACAGAAGCTTAGCATGCTCAGTTTATGATATATGCTTGGGGAACAATATAGAATAATTATTTGTTACAGAGTTTTAAAACAATAGTGATAGGTTTCTGTAGCCTGATAATAGGTTTCTCTGCCAAACCAGTAAGCCAGATCAAGCCAAATTAAAAAGTAAAAGACCAGGTTTATTTGGGCAAAACACTCCCCAGGTGACGCTCTAGCCAACAGAGAGTGAGGTGGGGGAAAGGGACAAGAGAAAAATCACAGCCCGTCTAAAGAAAAGGACTTAAATACCCTGCAATCAAGGGATGTTGAATAACGTGTTTGCCATAGGCTGAGTTTGTACTCAAGTATGGTACACTTTTAGGCAGGATCTCGAGCAGCTGACTGCCAGCTAGTTTTTTTATGATTTTTCATTGTTGGAGATTCTCTGAGGGCAGGGTTTGGAGAGAGAAAGAGAAACGGAGGCTTTCGCAGGAGCGAGCCGTAAGTCCTAGCCGAACAAAAAGTTAAAACACATTTGCGAGAAACATCTTAAGCGTTACTATAGATACCAGCTACTAAAATGACCTTATGACTTGGCCTTTTCTGGTTTTTAGAATTGTGTAAGAGCTTGTTGAGATGACTCAGTCACTAATGTTTTCATCTTATAGTGTGGGGATTTGAATGCACTTTTCAGAACCTGAGTGAAAGCTCTGGGCATGGTGGCGTGCATTTGCAATGCCAGGGCTGGGAAATGGAGACAGGAGGATCTCTGGGGCTCAATGGACACTTAGTCCAGCATAACTGGTGAGCTCCAGGCCACTGAGAGATGCTGTCGCAAAGGATGGTGCTCGCCAGGTGGTGACACCTGACCTTGTCCTCTGGCCTCCACTTACAGCAGGCAAACATGCACACACAAATGGAAAGGGAAAAAACAACTTTGTACGGCATTATACTCTATATAAAATATGCATGCTATAATTGTGTTACCGCTTTATTTTTAGAATTGTTTCAAATATGCCTTCCCATATTTAGACTCTCTTGTTTTGTTCTGTTCTTATGTCTTAATAATGTTTCTTTTAAGAAAAACAAAAAAAAAATGAAATACCTTCCCAGGGTTTATTTATTACGTGTAAGACCGTTTCGCCTGTATGTTTGTATATGTACCAGATGTGTGCCTGGTGCCTACAGAAGTAAGAGAATGGTGTCAGATCCATTGGAACTAGAGTTACAAGCGGTTGTGAGATACCATGTGGGTGCTGGGAATCGAACCCAGTTCCTCTGCACTTGCAACAAGTGCTCTTCAGCACTGAGCCATCTCTCCAGCCCCCTTGTTTTGCTTTTTGTTTTGTTTTATTTTGTTTGAACCACAATTTCTCTATGTAGCCCTGGCTGACCTGTTTCTGTAGACCAAGCTACCCTTGAATTAAGAGAGCTGCCTGCCTCTGACTCCCAAGTACTGGGATCAAAGGTGTGTGCCACCATTGCCCAGCTCAGCCCCCGTTTTTAAAAGAAAGTATACAAATTATTCATTTAAAAAAAAATTAAAAACGTTTTCTTCATGTGTATACACACGTGTCTGTGCATGTATATTACCCGTGTGCTACTACCTGCCGTGGGTAGAAAAGGGTACCAGATCCCTTAGAGAGGGAGTCACAGCTTGTTGCCAACTATGCAACACGGGTGCTGGGAACTCTGGTCCTCTGTAAAGCAAGCAAGCTTAATGACTAAACCATCTCCCTAGCTCACTAGTTCCGTTGATTGTTTAAAGCAAGGTCTCATTTGGAGCAGGCGGGCCTGGAAGTTACTACGTAGCAGAGAATGATTGGACCCTTGGTCCTCCCGCTTCCCCACTGGCTCGCACCAACATATTTGAATTTGACGCGTGTTTGGGAATTCAATGTTGATGTTACTTACCTGTCCCACCTGCACAGTTTATTCAGCTGGTTTCCAATGATTGGAGCGTTTCAGTAAAATTCAATTTTTCATTACTACACAGGGCCTATTTTTAATCGCATGCAGATTCCTACCCGCCACAGAACCCGCTCTTGGCTTGGCTCCCTCTGCTGTCAGTTGATATATACCCAAGGAATGCCAACCCATTTTATTATTAGCTTGTGCGAGACCAAATTAAGAAGGGACCACAAACATTTTATTTTTAAAACTAGGATGTGCATTTATTTCAAAAGGCGTTTGGGAATGATTTCTGTAGGGAGTGACTGGAGTTGGGACCCTTGCACCGTGGCTTTCATAGAGGAGGCAATGCCAATGCCAGGACATTGCCCGTCTGTCTTAGTTTTCTATGCTGTGAAGAGGCACCATGACCAAAGCAATCTATAATGATTCCTGTGCGGCTGGAATGGTAGGATCTTGATGTGATGTCCCTGATCAGGGTCGGAGGACGTCACTAACCAGCTCAGAAGGCAGCCTGGGGACTCTGCGTTTGTAAAGATCACCTCTGCTGCTCAGATACTAAAAAACACGCCCTCTACAGGACTGAAAGGCTACTACACTCTGAAGGACCCAGCAGTGTCTTAACCTAAGTGGGTGTCTTCCAGGGTACTTGGGCAATCCTTTCCCACTCTTTTTGTTTTTTATTTTTCGAGTCAGGATTTCTCCGTAGCTTTTGGTTCCTGTCCTGGCACTAGCTCTTGTAGACCAGGCTGGCCTCGAACTCACAGAGATCCGCCTGCCTCTGCCTCCCGAGTGCTGGGATTAAAGGCGTGCGCCACCACCGCCCGGCTCATCCTTTCCCACTCTTAAAAGCAGTATCAAGCTTTGGAAGCAAGGCAGAATTGGAGAAGCACCTTCTCACCAAATGGAAGAACGTGTTTCTTTGATGCTACTTGAATATGTTACGATAATAAACTTTCATAAACTAAGAGGCATGCAGGAGCCACTCTGTCTTACGGGGAACCTTTGGAAGATGTACTAGGGTAACAGTCCCGGGACCTGTGGGGTGTAGCCTGGAGATTATGGTGGAGGAAGAGCCAGCCTGGAGAAGGATGCGCCATATGTAAAAGCCAAAAAGAAATTCCTTGGAGAGAGGTTGGGCCAAACTCTAGTACCTAGTCTGAGCTGGAGTAAACTTTAAGACAAAGATGGAAGTGCCAGCTGCACTCACCATTCAGAGGGGCCTGGCGACACCGGCTTTCCAGCTGGTGTTGGTGTTGTTTTGAGCTTTAACGTTGCCACTAATGTTGAGCTTTAAGGACTGTGGCCGGACCCTGTTCTCCTATTCCTGCTTAGTGGCTCTGATTAGCCATGCCTTGTTTTTTTTTTTTTCTCTCTATTTACTTTTATTTTACCTGCATGAATATCTGTGCACCACGTGTATACCTGGTGCCTATGGAAGCTAGAAGAGGGTAAAGGTTCCCTGGAACTGGTAAGCTCCTATGTGAGTGTTGGGAATCAAACCCAGGTCTTCTGGAAAAACAGACAGTGTTCTCAACCACTGAGCCATCTCTCCTGTTTTGCTTTTCTGTCAGCACAAGCTGAAGTCATCAACCTTTTTTTAATGTTTATTTATTTATTATGTATACAATATTCTGTCTGTGTGTATGCCTGCAGATCAGAAGAGGGCACCAGACCCCATTACAGATGGTTATGAGCCACCATGTGGTTGCTGGGAATTGAACTCAGGACCTTTGGAAGAGCAGGCAATGCTCTTAACCTCTGAGCCGTCTCTCCAGCCCTGAAGTCATCAACCTAAGTGGAGAAAATGCCTCCGTCAGATTGTTTATGGGCAAGGCTGTGGGATATTCTCTTGATTAGTGATGGAGACGGGAGACCCTAGAACACGTAGCTTGTGCCAACCCCCGATAGGTGATCCTGGGTGCAATAAGAAAGTAGGCTGAGCACGCCATGGAAAGAAAGGCAGTAAGCAGTATTCCGCCACAGCCCCTGCATCAGTTCTTGGCTTGAGTTTCTTTTGTTTTTGTTTTGTTTGAGACAGGGTTTCTCTCTGTACCTCTGGCTATCGTGGAACTCACTGTGTAGACCAGAATGGCTTCAAATTCACAGAGATTCAAATTCACAGCCTGCCTCTGCCTCCCAAGTGCTGGAATTAAAGACATGTGCCATCACCACCTGGCCTTACCTTGATTTCTTTTGGTGATGGACGGTGACATGGAAGTGTAAGCCAAACAAACCCTTTTCCCCCAAAGTTGCTTCTAGTCATGATGTTTTGTTATTACAGTGGGGACGGAAGACCGACCAGCTGCCTCACACTCAGGTTTACCATGCTTTCTCACCAAAATACTGAAATCCCTTGAAACCATGAACCAAAATACACCCTTCCTTCCCTACACTGCTCCTGTCGGGCACTGTGCCAGCATAATTAGAAAGGTAATCTAGAAGTTGAGGGAATTTGGCTCAGCAAGTAAAACTCTTGCTGCACCATCTTGAAGATGTGCATTCAGACACCACAAGAGTATGGCCTATCTGTAATCCCAGTGCCTGGGGGACAAAGACAGGAGGTCATCTCCAGTGCCATCTGAATAATATGGCTAGTCAAATTGATGAGCTCTGGATTCAAGTGGGAGACCATGTATCAGTGCAAAAGGTGGAGAATAATCGAGGAAGCCATCTCAATATTCAATATTCAGCATCAACCCGTGGGCTCCACATGCATGCCCGTTCATGTGCATGTGCGTTTGCATGTATTTTGAACATATATACTCATGTGCACATATCACACACACACACACACACACACACACACACACACACACATACACACACACACATACACACGGTGATGGAAAGTTTAGGACTCACAGCAGTTAGAAAAAGCTAATACAGAAGCTCGGAGGTAGTGGCGCACGCCTTTAATCCCAGCACTTGGGAGGCAGAGGCAGGCAAATCTCTGTGAGTTCGAGGCCAGCCTGGTCTACAAGAGATAGTTCCAGGACAGGCTCCAAAACCACAGAGAAACCCTGTCTCGAAAAACCAAAAAAAAAAAAAAAAAAAAAAAAAGAGGGAAGAAGCAAAAATTGCTTAACAATCTCTCTCAAGATCACACACCCAGTGGTTTAAGAACATCCTTTTTTTCTTTTTTTTTTTTTTTTTTTTTTGGTTTTTTGAGACAGGGTTTCTCTGTAGCTTTAGAGCCTGTCCTGGAACTATCTCTTGTAGACCAGGCTGGCCTCGAACTCACAGAGATTCGCCTGCCTCTGCCTCCCAAGTGCTAGGATTAAAGGCGTGCGCCACCAGGCCTGCTTCTTCCCTCTTGTCTTTGTGTTCTTCTCCTTTTTCCTAACCCTGAGGTAAGTGGTTTACTTGATCACACACTCTCCACCAGTACCCTCTCATGACACCTAAAGCAACGGGTGTATCTGATATTAGACTCAAATGCCCCCAAAGAACCTTTGCTCTTTCTAAGTTAGCTAGCTCCGGTTTTTGTTAAAATCATGAGAACGAAACACTATTTCTTGACTCAGGACAAGGTAAACTTCTGCAAAATATTTTACTATAGACAGTATTTGTGTAGCTGTAAAAATCAAACTGCTTTAGAACTTAAATTAGGACTTGGGTTAAGGAGGTAGCTCAGTTGGTAGAATGCTTACCTAGCATACATAAAGTCCTGGGTTCAATCCTTAGCACCCCATAAACTGGATGTGTTGGCATGTACCTGTAATCCCTGCCCTTGGGAGGCAGAGGCAGGAGGGTCAGAAATTAAAGATCATCTTGTTTATCTAGTGAATTTGGGCTAGCCTGACCTACATGAGACCTTACCTCAAAAGAGAGAAAGGGGAGAAAGGTGGCTGGAGAGATGCCTCAGAGGTTAAGAGGGCTTGCTGCTCTTCCAGAGCACCTAAGTTCAGTTCCCAGCACCATATCAGGCAGCTCACAACTGTCTATACTCTAGCTTTGAGAGACTCCTCAGGCTCCCTTGTATGACCTATTCACATTTTCTCTTCTATTCTCCCTGCCTCCTCTCTCTCACCCAGGCTGGCTTCAAACTCACTAGGTACCAAGGATGACCTTGAACTCCTATCTTCCTCCCTCCACCTTCTCAGTACTGGGACTACAGAGGTGCCCCAGCACAGCTGGCCATATGTCTCTCCCGGTAGTGTATACTGCAAAGCCATCTTTGTATCAATGTGGTCTGTACATCTAGTCTTGCAGCCAGTTAGACAGACAGATTGGCAGCATTTGCTGCTTACTTAAACTGTGCCCTCAGGAAGTTACTGGCTCTCAGCTTTCCTACCTGGAAAATGACAGTAACTATATTTACCAAGTGGTAAGATTACAGATAAGAATTCTATAAAGTGCCTGGCTGGGCGCAGGGGAGCACTCCATAAAGAATAGCTGTTATTATGGATATAATTGTCTTAATTTTTACAGAGAGGTTTCTATAATGTCATAATGTCTCTCTAGAGCGTTTGGATCCTGTCTTTTGTATTGCCTTGTAGTTCTGAGAGCTGAACTAGCGGTGCAAGTCAACCCTGCCTCTTAGAGACTGTTATTTCTGACTAAGTATATTTCAAAGTTTGTTCCCTTAATGAATTGCATGATTTTAAGAACTGACAGTTCTTTGATGCAATTTGCTGGCAGATTATGCAAGAAATAAATATTGTATTGAAATCCCAAAGCTAGTCAGTTCTTGCCTTTCTGCCTCCTCTCTCTCTCCCTCCTTCTCCTTACCTTCTCACTGCACCTCAGCTCTGCCTGCTCAGAGGTGGAAGGCACCCACCAGGGAACCATGGTTTGTTTCGGATTCGGACCCAGAAGCCAGGATCTTCAATACGTCTGTGTACTTGTTCTTGGCCCTGGCTTCTCTACCTGTTTCTGTAGTGTCCTCTCTAGCAGCAAACCTCTTCTCTATGGTGTCTGGCACTATGTGGAATTCCCAGTACACTCTGTGAGTCAGATGGCCCAGCAGGGCAAACTGGGGTCAAACTGGACACCACTCAGGGCAGAGGGAAGTGACCAGAGCTTCCTCCAGCTAGAGGCAGTGAGGCAGATGGGGGGAGGGCTCTGGGATCCAATGGGCTTTGGCTAGCTTGGCAGTACTCTTTTTGTCCTCCCTCCAAAAGATGCTCCTGGGAGCCAACCGGCAAGCTCTCTGTGTTCACTTTGTATCCTGGGAGTGAGCACGGAGCCTTGGCAAGTTGTAAGGCAGTTCTCGGACATTAAAGTGCAAAACTATTTTCTGTGACAGCTTAAAATTAATCAGCCCTGCTTGCTGCCATAGATACCTCTCCTTTATGCGGTGCCAGCAATAGGACCACTGTGGAGGCTGCCACATGGCTCTCAGGGAAAGACAGGAATTCCGCAGAGAGGTTCCACACAACTGATCTTCTCCACATCCGCTTTTGTTCTGGCAAGGCGTGCTTTATGCAAACACAGTGTGCTGAGACACTGGTAATTGATCACGCGAACAAGCCGCCATTGACAGTCACGGTGAGATTACAGATGCATCTGGAGTTCTTGGTGACATTGATGAACCACCAGAGACTCCTGCTGTGCCCCGGAATGCTCCGGAAGTTATTGCTCATGGTCTTTGAACTCACAGCGAGGGAGAAGAAAGGAGCCTCTGCATCCATCACCTTGTCTTGCTGACGGAAATGAATAATCAAACAAGCAAAGGCAACCCAGATAAGCTCAGTGCAATTATTCAGAGTAGAATTAGATTTAAACTTCTGTTAATATTGTTTTCAGTGCTGTGGATTAAAACAGGGCCTGCACACACCAGGCAAACCACTGAGTTACAGCCCCAGCCCCTGCTTATTTCCTTATTTCTCTTCCAAAATTAATTCATCTTTATGCTGATGAGTTCAAATTGTCTTGGAGGGTAAGTGGTAGCTGTGGAAATTGTCACTTACCCTTCTGATTTCTTAGTCCCTCTCTGGGGAAGGTAACCACTTTCCTGCATTCTGTAACTTTAGAGGAGTTATTCCTTTTTTTTTTTTTTAATTTTTGAGGCAGGGTCTCTTTATGTGGCAATGGTTGTTCTGGAACTCACAATGCAGACCAGGCTTGCCTTGAACTCACAGTGACCCACCCTCCTGTCTCTGTCTCCCAAGTGCTGGGATTCAAGGCATATGCCACCATGTCTGTCAGAAATTGTTCTTAAAATGGGAGTGATGCTCAGACCTGTGATCCCCAAACTTGAGAGGTGGAGGCAGAAGGACAAGTATTCAAGGTTATCCCTGGGTACATAATAAGTTCGAGGCCAGCTGAGCTTCACGAGACCCTGTGTCACAAACAAAATAAGGGGCCTACAGATGGTTCAGCAAGTAAAAGCACTTGTCTCTTGAGCCTGCCAACTTGAGGTCGGTGCCTGAAACCCAGGAAAGATGGAAGAGGAGGCTCAGCTCTGCAAAGCCATAGGCTGAACTCCACTTGCGTGTGGTGGAAATACACACAGATACACACGCTCACACAAGGAAGAGTAAAAATTAGAACCAAAGACACGACTTATGTGCATGCAGTTCATGTGTGTTTTGTGTTTCACCATCCCTCTGTGTTACAGCTGGCTCTTCCAACTTCTCTACAGGATGTTACGGGCCATCTCCCCACAGCAGGACCCAGAGATCTGCGGTACAGTTTAGAATGGTACATGACATTTCCTGATGTTCACTCGTGTGTCTGTGCTGCTGACTCTGGCAGTTTAGGGATTTCAGCTTGCTTGGTTTGCTATTCCAAGCCACACCAGCATCTGCGTGTTTGATACTTCCCTTTTTGTACACTTGTGCAATCTTATCTGTAAGA
Organism: Microtus ochrogaster; assembly: GCF_000317375.1. NCBI lineage: Eukaryota > Metazoa > Chordata > Mammalia > Rodentia > Cricetidae > Microtus > Microtus ochrogaster. The sequence continues at coordinate 11,290,355 of NC_022019.1, read as the reverse complement.
TAAGTTCCTAGATGAGTACTATTCAGGTCAAAGGGTATGTGACATTTAATTTTGGATGATCATTATGAAATTGCTTTCTCCATAATAAATGTACCAAATGCTTTGCTCTGTATAAACTATAAACATAACAAATCCATGTCTCATATGTGTAAGTATGAAGGCTAGAAGCTTCTGTGTGATCCTTGGGGCCTAGAGATACGGCTCAGTGTTTAAGAGCACTTGGTTTTTTGCCTGAAGACCTGGGTTCAATTCCCAGCACCCACGCATCAATGTAAAAACGTCAATAACTCCAGTTCCAGGGGACCTGGTGCCTTTTCTGACCTCTGAGGGCATCAGGTACCTACATATATATACATACATGCAGTAACCTAAACACATAAAATGAAAGTGTTGGGGGGGCGGCCCTGAAACAAGAAATATCATTGGTTGAGGAAAAACTTCTGTGTGTCTAAATTAGGAAGACACTGAGATCCTGGCTATGTGGGCTCAGTTCTACCGTGGCTGCTCTACTTGGCACTGGAGTGAGGAGCAGCAAGGCGGTGACTCACGCTGCTGCGTGGTAACAAGGCTGCACGGAGACTGAGTTCTAAGTGCTTTAATAGACAAAATCTTCAGAGCAAAAGTTAATGTGTGCAAGAGCGCAAGAAATGCTTGCTGACTTAGGGGGAAGGGGGCTCGGGAGACTGTAGCTCCTGCTGGGAATGATAAGGCTTCGCACTGATGGAAGCTGGCCAGCAGGGGCTAGAACTGCTGGTTCCCAGTTCCTTTCTCTTCCCAGTTCCCTACCTAGCTCCTCTGATTAACTGGGGTCCCCTAGGATAGAAGGTTTATCTAGGCTATGGGTCAGAAGAACTAACAACATGTCTAGATGGGCCAAACTGTGCTGCGTGGCTGTCGAAGCTTGTGTGACCTGTGGCAACATCTTGCGTGTGTACCTGTGACCTATCAATGCTCGGTTTTCAAAGTGTCGGTCGGGATCTGGTATGCCTGAGTTATGTGGTACATGTTTTCCCTCTGGAGGTATCTTTGTTTGTCTCAGGGTACCAAACACCTGCTTAGTATAGTATGTCCATTGAGCGCTGGTTACTGGGGGCAGGGAGAATGGTCGCTGAATTCATCCGCTGCCTCACTGCTGCTGGTGAAATCGGGCTCCCCTCACCCCTGCAGATGCCGGTCATCTCTGCTGGTGGTGCTTGGACAGGGCTCTCTTAGGGGAGGGGTTGCCTCAGCTTTGGACTCTGCATTTGCTGCTCTCCCCTGTCTTCTCTGAAATTTATTTAGCATTAAATGCAAATATTACATTTTAAAAGTTTATGTATCCATCTATTTGTCTATGTATATGGGCATACATATGTCACATGTGTGTGTATGTCAGAGAAGAACTTGCAGGAGTCAGCTCTCTCCATGTGAGCACTAGAGATCAAACTCAGATTGTGAGCCTTGGCAGCAAGCACCTATACCTGCTGGGCCATCTCTTCTCCCTTTCCCTCCCCTTCCCCTCGTGTGTGTGTGTGTGTGTGTGTGTGTGTGTGTGTGTGTGTATGTATGTATGTATGTATATATATACATTTATGGAGGCCAGAGGAGGTATCGGGTGCCCTGATCTATCACTTGCCACCTTATTCCCTTGAGACTGTTTCTCATTGTACCTGGAGGTGAGCTGGCAGCCAGCGAGCCCCAGCAATTTTCCTCCCTCTATCCCGACACAGTGCTGGGGTTCCAGGCGTGTGTGCTGCCGTGCTCTGCTTTTTATATATGGGCTGGGGATTTGAACTCAGGTCTTCATCCTCTACCGAAAGCACTGTTATTCTCTGAGCAATAGCTCGGCTGCCAGAGCGCTCTTCACTCACACTTCAGTGCCGTTCTGAAGCGTGACCGCCACGCCAAGGAAGCTGGATCCGCAGGTGTTGCACAGTGTTAGCCACGTGCCTAGTGGGGCACACGTGCAGCCTCACGGGCTTCGCTCCGCCTGGATCTGCCCCCACCTGTCTTCCCGGCATATTTAGTCACATCTGAGTCATTGATGGAGCGTAGCCTTGAAGGATGTTCTGTGGAGCCATGTATGGCTGGCTCCACAGTATGGGAAGTGCTAAAACTGAAAAGAACAAGGCAGCAGGGGAGAAAATAGCATTAGGTAACTACTCTAGATTTAGCAGTTAGGGTAAACCTCTCTAACGAAGTGACATTTGAAAAATCTCAAACTTTATGGAAAGTTACAGGGATGCCACAGAACTCCAGGGTAGTCTTTTCCCTACTCAAGGGCCCGTCCTTTCTTCCTCCTCTGTTTTCCTTTTTTTGTTTGTTTGTTTGTTTGTGGTTTTTTGGTTTTTGTTTGTTTGTTTCAGGGGGATAAAGTATCTTATAGTCGAGACTGGTCTTGAACTCATTGTGTAGCTAGGCTGGCTTAGAACTCTTGATCCTCCTTTCTCTTCCTCCAAATACAGACCTAAGGCCTGCCTTTCTTTCCTTCTCTCTTTCTTTCTTTCTTTCTTTCTTTCTTTCTTTCTTTCTTTCTTTCTTCTCTCTCTCTCTCTCTCTCTCTCTCTCTCTCTCTTGCCTGCCTTCCCTCCCTCCCTCCCTCCCTCCCTCCATCTTTCTTTCTTCTTCCTTCCCTCCTTTATTTCTTTTCTTCCTTCCCCCCACTTCCTTTTCTGTGTGGGAATTGAATTCAGAGCCTTACCCATGCTAGACTATTGTTCTGACAGTAAGCAACAGCCTCAGCTCCCCGATAGTGACTTTCAATGTTTTATATCATCTGTTTCCCTCTCCACCCCCTTCTTTCCTCCATAGCACACACAAATGATGCTTGTGTGTGTGTGTGTGTGTGTGTGTAGGGACAGAATGCACAAGCCATGAGGTGTGTGTGTTTGGAAGTCAGAGGGCAGCTTGCAGTAGTTGGTTCTCTCCTTCTGCTTTTACGAAGTTTAGCCTTGAACTAGTCAAGTAGCCGAGGCTGGCCAAGAACTCCTTATCCTCCTGCCTCTCCCTCCCCAGTGGATTACAGGAGTGCATCGTCACGCCTGCCTTCTACAGTCACTTTAGAAATTAATGCAAATCAGGTGTGAAAGACAGAAGTCAGTGGCACACTAGAGTCTTTGCAGGGGAATGGGGCCGAGAGAAGAGAGGGAAGAAGGAACAGTGACACACAGTCTGAAGGAACTTGAAGAGATGGTGGATTGAAGACTGTGGTTGGAAATAGCCCTAGGGGGTGAAGGGACTCTGTCTTCCTTACAGACGTGGGTATTGCGGAAGACGGATAAAAGGGTTTGATAGTGGGAAAAGTGTGGTCTGGGGCTCCTGTGTTATGTATTAGGAGAAAGGAAGTTGGCCAGGTGAGAATGGAGGGAGATGTGGAGAAGCTTACATAAAGCTCCCATGGTGACAAAGAAGCTAAAAGTCACATCAGAGTTGGGTGTGGGGGCTCACACCTGCCATCCCAGCACTTGGGAGGCAGAGGATGGATGGCCACAAGTTAAACGGCATCCTGGTCTACAAGTTAACTTCCAGGCCAGGGTTGTATGAAAAGACCCTCTCTTATAACCAACTGATTAACCAAGCAACAAATAAACAAAAGCATACCCTTGTTGGTTTTTATTTCGACACATCTGTAAGACATGGTTTATTTATGCCTGTCTGCATAAACAGGCTGTGTGTGTGCACATATAACAGTTCAAGTATGGACAGCAGAGGAGGACTTGTGGGGATCGGTGCTCTCTTCCACTGCCATATGGGTCTGGGGTATTGAACTCAGGTAACCAGGCTTGGCAGAAAGTGCCATTACCAAATGAACTTTCTGGCCACATTTTTCTTTTTTATTTTATGATTATTATTATATTTTATGTGTATGGATGTTTTCCTGCATACGCTGGTGCATCACAGGCATGCCTGGTGCCTGTGGAAGTCGGGAAAGGACACTGGATGCCCTGGACTGGAGTTATAATAGCTCTGAGTTGCCATGTGGGTGCTGGGAATTGAACCCGAGTCCTTTGCAAGAGCATCCAGTGCTCTTAATCACTGAGCCATCCATTTGCCCAGCACCCCACATTTTTCTTAAAAGAGTTTAGAGTCTTCCCCCAGGGTGGTATTGTTCGTATTTGTCTATCAGTGAGTGAAGAAGGAGGATTAATTACAATGGCAAAATTCACCCTTGCTCAGTGATCCAAGGAAAGCCATGGAAGAGATGAGGGAAAGGCCCAGACACTGGGTATTTCTGTTTCTATTTACCAGTTCATGTCTCCATGGAGAGAAGCTCAGAAAACTCCCATCAAACAGATGCCAAACCCATGCTCTATTCCTAAAGATTCACATGGGCCGTGTTCATTAAGGCTGGCAGCACTTTCAGGGAGCCTGGCATGTTGTGGGTGGGGGCGTGAAAGACGAGATAATTTTAAAGTTGGAAAGCCTCTTATCCCACCTTGTGAGAGGCTGAATCCAGTGTAAGTTTGGAGCTTTCTCGATGGGAATTTGTCTGCAAAATCTCTGGACCTGGCTGGGTGCAATTCTTTTCTATCCCTCTGTTTTCTTTCTTGTGCTACAAACCAGACCAGATAACCTCAGCAGATCCTGGTGGTGCATGCCTGTAGTCTTAGCACTCAAGAGGTGGAAGTGGGAGTTCAAAGCCAGCCTGAACTACATAACAAGTTCAAAGCCAGTCTAGGTTACAGGAGATCCTGTCTCAAACAAAAACCAGACCTTGCTCTTTGCTGACTTGCCCTCACTCTCGCTGGCAACATCACCTCTATTGTTGGTATGGCATTCATTCTTCTGTCAATAGTAGAACCAACTTCTTTGGGATTTCAATGTGCCCTAAAGACCATCAGCTCTCCAGGAATCCTCCTGGACTCTACACCTGGTTGGGACTGCGGAGACACCCAGTCCCGATGTTCAACCTCTCTAGTGTGAGACAGACATTGTTGGACTATCCGGATTGCATCCCGTGAACCATCAATCCATGCACATGTGTGTGGCATGTGTGCACGCGCACATGCGTGTGCACATTTTATCAGTTCTGTTCCTTTAGAGAGCCCCGACTAATACAACGTGCATGGGTGTTTTTCCTTCAGTTATGTCTGTGTACCAAGGTGAGTGCCTGGTGCCCTCTGAGCCCTGGAGAAGGTGTTGATGCCTTGGAATTGGAGTTCCAGGTGGCCGGGAGCCATTGTGTGAGTGCTAGGAACCCAAATAGAGTTCTCTGCTGTCTCAGGGTTTTCATTGTTCTCAAGAGACAACATAACCATGGCAATTTATATAAAGGAAACCATTTAATTGGGTGGCTTACAATTCAGAGATGTAGTTCATTATCATCATGGTGGGACATGGCAGCACGCAGGCAGACACGGTGCTGGAGAGGTGGCTGAGAGCTTGACATCTTGCTCACGTGACAGGAAGTGAACTGAGACAGACACGAGGCATGGCTTGAGCATATACGATGTTCAAAGCCCACCCCTACAGGGACACACTTTCTCAACATGGCCATACCTACTCCAACAAAGCCCTACCCCCTAATAGTTCACTCCCTATGAATTTATGGGGTCTGTAAATGCATCAAGTGTTCTTAACAGTTAAGCCATATCTCCAGCTCTAATTCTGGAACATTTTTCTCAGTGTCCTGTTTAATGCTGTACCCCCAAATACATCAAGCAGTGATGTAAACATAATAGGTGTTCAATAAATACTTTGAATAAATGAATGAGTGTGTACGGTTTACTTACTCCACAGTGTGTACCCAGGGTAGTGCTGATAGCTCAGACTTACTAAATTATTTGTTATTGCATTGTTTGTAATAGCCAGAACCTGGAAACAACCTAGATGCCCTTCAATGGAAGAATGGATGAAGAAAGTAT
>NC_022019.1:11282242-11283718 GCF_000317375.1 Microtus ochrogaster | reverse complement strand
AAAAAAATTAACAAAGGAAAAAAAAAGAAACAGTGGTTGGATTATGTCGTATGAAAGAAAATTTTACCTTCAATAAAGATTAAAATGTTTCCCTAAAAAAAAATTATTTGTTATTATGTTTATATGTGAATATATACCATGTGCATGCAGGTGCCTCTGGAGGCCAGAGGAGGATGTCAGATTCCCTGGAACTGGAGTTACAGGCAGATGTGAGCCGCCCACCATGGGTACTGGGAACAGGGCTTGGGTCCACTGCAAGAGCAGAGTTGTGTTCTTGCCATTAAGCCATCTCGTCAGTCCCTGACTAAGTCAGTTTTGACTAATGAACTTCTAAGAGGCTGAATAGGAAGTCATTGACAGCTAAAGTGGAAACAGACATTCTCCATTAGCCCCTGAAAACGCTCTTAGCAAGCAAGCAGGCGGGAAAACCAGAGCCCTCTCAGTATCTGAAAGCTCGACAAACATTTTCGCCTCCCTGTGTGATTAAAGTGTCATCTGGCCCCGCCCCCGGAATAGGAGAGAGAATTCATTAAGGTCTCATCAATTTGAATTTATTTTCAGCGTGCAAAATTCAATCCGTCATCTTTAGAGCTCGCTGGAGCTCACAGGCCCGAGCTGTTTGATTATGCAGCCTCTCCTGGCCCCTGATTCCTTCTAGTAATTGGTGTCGTTGAATTGGTCTCATACACAGCCCCAGCAGGAGAGTTCAGGAAGCCATGCCTAGCTTGAAGGCGGGAGGGCTGTGTGGTCTTTATGTGAGGAGCCAGGAGAAGATGAAAGATGCCTGGAGAAAGAGCAAATGAAAAAAAAAAAATCTCATTTTTAGGCTTAAATTTTTAAACATCACATTTATTTGTTAATTTTGTGTGTGTATGTGTGTGTGTGTGTGGGGGGGACCACGCATGCAGAGTTCAGGGGACAACTCGCAGGAGTTGGTTATCCCTTCCCATGACATAGCTCCTGGGATTCGAACTCAAGTTGTCAGTCTTGGTGTTGAGCACTTCCACTTGCTGAGCTACCTCACTGGCCCCGTTTCTTTTAGGCTTTTATATTTATGTTGCCGTAATGCTAATGGGAGTTCAACTGTTTTCTTCGTGGTTCCATTCATCTATGTATGAAAACCTGCAATTTGGGCTTCAGTGTCAGATTATGCCCACTGCGTTCTTTCAGATAAGGAGGCCATAAGCAGCCAGGTATTGTGCTGCAGGCCTGTGGTCTCTGCACTTGTTAGATGGTAGCAGGAACATTTTGAGTCTGGGCTGGGCTACACAGTGAGGCTTTGTTTTAAAAACAAACAAAAAAGAAAGAGTTCGGGTGATAGATAAATCTACGTTCAAAAGGGGGGATTCCATCTCTGAGAGGTGTGCCGAGAAACACCTCTTCAAGAAATGGCTGAAAAATCCAAAACTTTACTACAGTGCTTGATCAGCTGAAGGATTTCTTCTTTAGATGTTTTAGACTGTGTGTGTGTGTGTG
>NC_022019.1:11274496-11275589 GCF_000317375.1 Microtus ochrogaster | reverse complement strand
CCCTGAACATTATTTTTGAGACATGTCTCTATATCCCAGGCTTGCTTGAAACTCATAATATAGCCAAGGAAGACCTTAAACTTCTGATCGTCCTACCTGTACCCCCTAGTGCTGGGTTTCCAGGACTGTCTTGCTAAACAGGTACTCTATCAGCTGAGCCACATCTTCAGCTGTTAATATTTTGCTTTTTGAGACTCAGTGGAACAGCCTCATAAAGCCCAGGATGACCTAGAACTCACTATGAGCCATAGAGATCAGAACCTGACCTTCCTGCATCTCCTGCCCAAGTGCTGGGATCACAGATACGTGCCATCGCTGGGAGGACCAAACTCTTTCCTTCTGCTGCTTCGTGCCTAGCGTCCAGAGCCCGTGGATTTCCAAGGCTGTAGCTCTCTGGGGTGAGTGGGGGTTTTAAGACGGAAGCTTGGGAAATACATGTGGGCTGGGAATGTAGGCTTGTAATTGTTCAGCTTCCCTGCGCTATTTAAAGTTGCCCGAGTGAATGAGCTCTGCAGAGGAGGAAGAAAAGAGGGCCCTCGTGGAAACTATGAGAATCCCTAATGTTCTCAGAGGAGCCCGAGACAGCGGGGGCCACAAAAGAAATCTAAGAAGGGGAGCCTTTTAGGGGGCATGCTGCTTGTGGGTCTGTGCTGCATAGGTCTCAAAGACGAGGAAGGCGGATGGATGGACGTTGGCTTCGGCAATATGACGAGCAGCGTGCTGCTGAGAGGGTCCCAGAAATGAAAGGAAGTCAGGGATGGGAGGGTGAACGCAGGCCTCCCTGTCACTCTTCAAACCCTTTAAGACAAAAAGGCATGCTAACCGGAGGAGGGTTAGCGTGGGTAGAGCACCGGCTTTTTCTTTAAGATGGATTAGCATCTGGAGACATTTTGGGAAGAAATCAGTATCTGAGGCTGAAGACACAGAAAAGAAATTGGAGCTAGAGGGCCTCTGAGGTGACAGCTAGGAGAGGGGAGAATTCAGTCATTATGCTGGCCCGTCACCTGGCTGGATGAACCCAGGCAGTCTCCTGGCCAGCCCAGGGTCCTATGGCTGCTAAGTCACTAAGTAGTCTGTAGGTGCAAAGGTTCTT
>NC_022019.1:11241543-11273561 GCF_000317375.1 Microtus ochrogaster | reverse complement strand
CCAAGTGCTGGGATTAAAGTTGTGCGCCACCACTGCCCGACTTCTTTATTTTGAACATTCATTTTGTGAGGATGTGTGTTACGTGTCTTAGTCACTGTTCTGTTGCTGGGGAGACACCATGACCACGGCAACTCTTACAGAGGAAACCAGAACTGGGGCTGGTTTACAGTTCAGAGATTTTTTTTTTATCTTTAAAAAGTTATAAACTATTCTTTATTCTCTACATTGAAAGAATCATGAGTCTGTTTTTTCAGAAAGTGTTCTTTCATACAGTTCAGAGATTTAGTCCGTTATCATCAAGGCAGGAAGCATGGTGGCATGCAGGCAGACATGGCTTTGGAGAAGGAGCCAAGAGTCCTACGTCTTGATACACTCAGGCAGTGCAAAAAGACAGTGAGACACCAGGCCTTGCTGGAGGTTCTGAGGCCTGAAAGCCGGCCCCCAGAGACACACTACCTCCAATAAAGCCACACCTACTCTGACAAGGCCATGCCTCCAAATAGTGCCACTCCCCTGTGACCAAGCAGTCAAACCTAAGTCCATGGGGGCCATTCCTACTCAGACCACCACAGTCTACACAGCACAATTTGTGTGTGTGGAAGTCTGAGAACAGCTCTGGGAATAAGTTCTCTCTTTCTACCATGTGGGAATTGATTTGAGGTTGTCAGGCTTGGTAACCAACACCTTACCCACTGAACCCATCTTGCTGGCTGCTTCCGCAGGGTACCTGGACTCTGAGGACACAGATTAAGTTTCAAGCCTCTGCATGGTGGCTCAGAACTGTGTGTAACTACAGACCCAGGGGAGCCAAAGTCCTCTGTTGGCTTCTGTGGGCACCAGGCACAGATAGGGTACAAAGACATTCCTGTAGACAAAACACCCTTTCATATAAAATAAAATAATAAATTAAAAAGGAAAAATATAGAGATGTATTCCTCATTTTGTAATTTTATAAAATTAGTTATTTGTGTGTGTATGTGTGTACATATGCACAAATGTGCACGCACAGGTGCCAGCATGCACAGAGCATGTATGTTGGATTGGGGACAATTTTAAGGAGCTGGTTCTCTCCTTCCTTCGTGGATTCAGGTGGTGAGAGTTCCATGGCCATCTTGCCTGTACTGCCTTGGGATTTTTTGCTGCAAGGAGATGGCTCTTGCACCATCATAAAATTGAAAAAATACAGGTTTAACTGTTGGAAGTTGGCTCACTATGTACGTAGTAAGTACTTATGTGGTGGAAATATTTTTTCTGAGCTGGGGTTCCAAAGACAGTCGTGTACACACAACATGTAAAATGATATCATTTAAAGGCTACGGAAAATGTACACACAGAAATTTCCCTGGAGGGCCAGCGATGGTTCTGAAATGAGCATGGGATCTGGGATGTGAGCAGGAGGAGCTGGCTGCTTGTGTGTTCATTTAACAAACAGCAGCCAAGCAATGGCTAAAGGGTCCATTGAGTGTTTTCTGCAAGCAGAACAATGTAACAATTTAGTCTCTATGACATCACTTTTTAAAAATAGCCGCTTTCAGCGACCGATATGGTTCATAATGAAAACGTTTTTTCATCTCTTTTGGGAAGAGGGCGGGGGACATTTGGGGGCAGGCGTGACCAGTGCCTAAGTGAGATAAATGTTCTGATTGTACTCTGTCTCCAAGTAAATAGAAATGTAACTGGCACCAAGCTGAAAGGTCACGTGATCATTCTCTCATTAAAAATATTAAGCAAAAAAGTCCATTCCATTGTTTGGCCTTACGGTATTTTATCATTCGTGGTGTTTAGGAGATTAGAAACAATAGGCGGTAACCAGACAGTCTCTATGGCCGCTTCCAGAGGCCTTCCTTCTGTGGGGTTGCAGAAGGTGTGGTCAGAGTTGAGGCCTGGGCCAGGCTGCGCTGTGCAGCTGGCTCGGTGGTTGCCTCCCACCCTCTGCTGCCTCCTGCAGGACAGATGGTCCCTAGGCTTTCAGCCCTAGGCCCACAGCCTTTCGTCCAGCCGCATGCAAATTCCCGAGTCGAATAACAACGCCGGAATCTTGTTGCCAGGGAAAGGTTTAATAGGTGGGGTCCTGAAAGTTTCTTGGTCTAACTGTTCCCCCACAGGGCCATTCTCAACCCAGACCCAACACCAGGTTCTAAGGGTGCAGCTGGGAAGTCTTGGATGGGCTCCAAGGCTTAGAGCTAGCTCCCTAAGAGACCATTCACAGGCTACTGCTGGAGCGCTAGCTAAGATCACCCGGCTGCTTCTATTTCAAAATATAAGTCTCCCTGAAAGACAGGCTGGACATTGAAGTTCTCATCCCTCCCTCTTTTTTTTTTTTTTTTTAAATTAATTTGGTTTTTCAAGATAGGGTTTCAGGGTTTCTCTGTAGCTTTGGAGCCTGTCCTGAAATTAGCTCTTGTAGCCCAGGCTGGCCTCAAACTTACAAGGATCCGCCTGCCTCTGCTTCTCAAGCGCTAGGATCAAAGGTGTATGCCACCACTGCCTGGCTCCTCCTTCCTTTCCTGTCTCCTTCTCTCCCTGCCTCTCTCCCCCCTCCCTTTCTCACCTTCTCCCCTCACCCCCCACCCCAGCAAGCTAACTGTAGTCCTCTATCTCACCATCTTTCTGCATAAGCTTATGAAGCGCTGTGGTCACAGGGATGCGCCGCCTTTCCCAGAGTTTTTCCCCCCTCGCTTTCAGACGTTATGGGAAATTATTGGCTGGACATTGTGTCAGCCGCTGGGTATAGACTGACCAGAATTCCTCCATGACAGGCAGACCTACGATCTGGCTGGTGGGAACCAATGCACTATGCAATTCCTATTTATATATTCTACGACTGGAGACTGTACAAAGTGCAGCAGGACTCTGGAGAGTGCTTCGTTTCACCCAGCATGGGGTTGCACTGTGAATCAAGCTCAGGGAAGGTGCCCGTTGTTATAGATCCATGGGAACCGCCTGTGTCTGAATCCACGTCAAGTGACGTGTATAAGCAGCAACAGTAAGCTTTTGTTGGGCATGTTCTATGCCCCAGGCGCTGTTTCAAAACCACCTAGTCCGTCCTTCATTGAGCATCCTGGTGCACACCTTTAATCCTAGCACTTCGGAGGCAGAAACAGGCAGATCTCTATGAGTTCAAGGCCAGCTTGGTCTACGCGTCAAATTCCAGACCAGCCAGGGCTATATATAGTAAGATCCAGTCTCAAAAAGCTAACCCAACTAAACAAACACTTTCTTCTCCCCTTCTCTTTCACTCTTTCCTTTCCTCCTCCTCCTCTCTCTCCTCCACCCATCCTCCTCTTTTGATGGGAGCCTCACTATGTAGCCTAGGACGGTCTTGAACTCATGATCCTTCTGCCTCCATTTTGACACATGTCTTGTCATTATTTTTACAGAGTAATGGAATCATCACTTGCACAGCATTTATATTATGTTAGATATGTTATAATCCAGAGATAGATAAGTATTTGGGAAGATGCGTGTAGGCCATAAGCAAATATTATGACATTTTATTGAGAAACTTGGCGCCTCAGAATTTTGGTGTCTTCAAGGCGTGCCCAACTAATCCCTTTATTTTTTCTTTGTATGAATGTTTTGCCTGCGTGTATGTCTGTGCACCACCTGTGTGCAGGGCCCTTGAAAGCCCAAAGATATTGGATTCCCTAAAACTGGGGTCATAGACAGTTGTAAGCTACCACATGGGTGCTGGGGATTGAACCCAGGTCCCTTGGAAGAGCAGCTAGGGCTCTTAACCACTGAACCATCTCTCCAGCCCCAGCTAATCTCATTTATAACAGAGGTAATGAGAGCATGGAGTTTCCAGAATGCTGCTGTCGGAAACATAAGAGATCAGCTAGTGGATGCCCACCCTCCTTTGTACTTCAGACTTCTCAATGACCTGCGAGTTCCAACGCAATGTAGATGCCTTGCAAGCATCATTACACGGTGCGGTTTAGGAAATGACAACATCCGTACACATTTGCTAAGAGACAGGTTTCTGCCAAGTATTTTCAGTCTGTGGTTGGTCCAATCTCTGGATGCAGAATCTGCAGATACAGAGGGCCCACAGTGTTTCCAGGGAAGTCAGCTGTTCTGTGCGGAGCCTGTCACCCCAGTGTACTGGCTTGGCAACAGCTGATTGCCTCCGAGCACAGAAGTAAATGTGCCGTGAAGAAATTTTCTGTAACCAATTCCAGTAATAATTGGATTAGATTCTTATTAGATACAGATTTCAATAAAGCAGCAATGTTAACTTTGTGTTTAAGTGAACATGACTGTTGGCCGAGATCAAATGACACCACATTAAATTAGCACTGGATATTGCCCCCTGGCCAGACCCAGGTTAAATGTGAGGTTAGATTATCTTGAACTAGCAAACAAAGCCTTGAAATTATGAATGACACCGTGCACATCATACTGTGTAAACAGAGGCTCTCTGACTTGCTTTTATAGACTCCAGAACACACAGACGAATATAAATAAAAAGCTGGATTTGAGTCTTCAGAATCTTAATTTTAAATCTATGATGGATAACCAGAAATGGTGGTGCAGGCTTGTAACCCTACCTACTCAGGAAGTTGAGGCAGGAGGATTTCAAGTTCAAAGCCTGTTTGGGTAATTTAGAAAGATCTTGTCTAAAAATAGAAAGTATTATATATAAAAAAGAGAGTTGGAGGGCTGGAGAATTGGCTCAGGTTAAGAGCACTGGTTGCTTGTAGGAAAAGGAAGCTTTTTTGTTCCCAGCTGCTCAGCCCCAAAATCAAAGAGAAACCATATTATTTGCAATACTGTTTAGCCAATAGCTTAAGCATATTTCTGGCTAACTCTTATATCCTAAGCTAGACCATCTCCATTAATCTATGTATCACCACAAGGCTGTGGCTTACAGGGTAAAGTTCTGGCATCTGTCTCAGGTGGAGCTACATGAGTCCTGAAACTTGCTTTGTAGACCAGGCTGGCCTTGAACTCAGAGATCTGCCTGCCTCTGCCTCTCCAGAGCTGGGATTAAAGGTGTGAGCCACCACTGCCTGGTTACTCTACCTCCTTCTTCCCAGCATTCAGTTTAGTTTTCCCCTACTAGCTCTGCTCAACCCTATCACAGGCCCCAAATAGCTTCTTTATTAACCAATGGTAATCACAGCATGCAGAGGGGAATTTTACACCAGTTGCTTTTCCAGAGGACTCAGGTTCAACCCCCAGAACTGAAATCTCACAAAACTGTAACTCTAGTTTCAGGGTATCCATTGCCCTCTTCTGGTCTCCAAGGTGCACACACGTACATGCATGCAAAATACCCATACACATAAAAAAGAGAGTATGTAGCTCAGTGGTAGGTTAATGCCTAGTAACCTCCCACGTAGTGATTTAATTTATTCTAATAGAACTTATCATAATAAATTATTAACTGTATTAGTTACTTTCCTAGTTGCTCTGACCAAATACCTTAAGAATCACAGGTGAGGTTTATTTTGGCATACCTGTGCCCACGGGGATAAGGAGGTTGGATCCTCTGGGCCTGGGGTTACAAACCATTGTCAGAAACCTTATGGGTGCTGGGGAATTGACTCCAGTCCTCTGGAAGAGCAGCCGGTGCTCTTACCTGACGAGCCATCGCTGCAGCTCCACCTGTCTTTTTAATTTTAGAGACAACATCTCTGTGTGGCGCTGGCTGTCCTGAAACTTGCTCTGTAGACCAGGCTGGCCTTGAACTCAGAGATCTGCCTGCCTCTGCCTCTCCAGAGCTGGGATTAAAGGTGTGAGCCACCACTGCCTGGTTGGTTCCTCCTGTCCTTTTTGTAGTGGCTCCTCTCCCTGGTATTGGAACATTACAGTCAAAAGCTACACTTTCACCTCTGAAGTGTGCACATAAAGCAGGCAAAAGCGCATATGGGCTTCAAATGGCAGTGACACGAGCCAGCTGGGAGTGTGGGAAGGTAAGCAGGTTGGGGAGCAGGTAGTTCCATCTAGAGAAAATCAGAGTGTCGCTGGTAATGAGATGGAGATGGACGCTGGTGAGGAAACCAGCAGTGGGTTACCTGAGCACAGAAGAAAATGTCAGTTAACTCCCTCAGCCCTGCTTCTTGCCGGGATGGGACCCCAGACTTGTGTACACAAGGCGAAAGCTCTCCCACAGAGCTGCGACTCTAGACTTGGACCAGCATCCATTCTCAAACTCTCTTTTTATCCATCCTTCCTGGCCCATCTTCTCTGTGCCTCAAAAGCAGCAGTGTGCTGACAACTGTTTAACAGTTGCAAATAACTCCGCTGTGGGGGATGCCAAGCTCCCCTGGGATATCACAGGAGCAGAGCATTGGGGAGGTGCCTGGTAGCACTATCCACAGGGATTCCCAGAAGAAACGTGCAATGGGAGCTTTAAGAGGGCTGCTCTGGGCGAACGGCTGAGTGGGTCTGCTAAGGGCAGCTGTCTCCTGTGCAGCTTTAACAGGTATTTTTCTGAATTTGCTGAAATCCAAGCTCAAGATGTCAGTCAGCAGGACCCTGGCAGTGGTGGCACATGCCATTAATCCCAGCACTCGGGAGGCAGAGGCAGGTGGATCTCTGTGAGTTCGAGGCCAGCCTGGTCTACAAAAGCTACAGAGAAACCTTGTCTTGAAAAGCAAAAACAAACAAACAAAGATGTGGGCAGGTTTGACATCTACCTAGACTCCTCTCCCCCCGTGGCTCACCCTAGCTGAGGTATACAACTTAAAACCCTGGGGGCAAGTAGGCACTGTTAGAGAAAGAGGGTGGCAGGAGACCCTTTCCTGCTAAGCCAAGGCATCTTTAAATCTAAGGATGACAGATCTGGAGAGTCATGGCTAGGGGTGCCAGAGCTGGGTCGAATGGCTGCCTTCAGGTGAGTGTCACCTGGGGACAATCATGT
This sequence comes from Microtus ochrogaster, assembly GCF_000317375.1. NCBI lineage: Eukaryota > Metazoa > Chordata > Mammalia > Rodentia > Cricetidae > Microtus > Microtus ochrogaster. Next base: position 11,266,693 of record NC_022019.1, on the reverse strand, counting down.
CGCTCTCAGCTCTTCCGTTTTTCTTTCCTCACCCATAAAATGCAGCTCAGTCTGGAGCCAGTTAGTGGAACCATATGCCCTTTTGTGTAGCCTTTAACACGGTGCCGGGCACAGAACTGAAAAGGACCCACCCCACCCCTCATTGTGTTAGCCACCTCCCCTGCAAGCTTCTCCCTGGAGCCATGCCAACCTGGGTGAATTTGTTCTCATTCCCTGGGTGGGAAGAGAAGCCATCTGTCTCTAAAATCTGGAGTCTCCGTCTTCTATCACCGAGGGCTTGGATTTCGTCCTGGTATCTTTTTCTACAGGCTATGGAAACCTCTTATTTGAAGAGGAAATAAAAAGAGAAGTAAAATTAGGTCCACAGAGAGGGAAAACTGACTGAACTGTGGGGCGACGCCAGGAGAACTTGGAGGATTGGGGGCAGGAAGGAGGACACCAGTTCTCAGAGGTGCCTGGCTCTCCCCGCTGTGCTCTCCTGGCCAAGAATCTGCCAGCGGGCACTGCGGAATAACATCAGGTCACCTGGAGGGACATGGAGTTGCACTGTGATGGTCTTTTCCTGGAGAAGATCCAACGTTCTAGTCTGCTCACCCTAGATAAGAAACCCGGAATAGACTAAAGTTAGGAAACCATCATCGTCCACCTTGGTGAACAAAGGGGTCTAACCGGGGTCACTTACAGGAGCAGTCAGGGCCCACCCTAGCTGGACACCTGAGTACACTGCACAGACCGCGGAGGGCTCAGCAGGCTGGAGAGCGTCCTCTCCAGGCGACTCAGATTTGTTTCTCCTAGGCAATTTTGCTGCTTTTTGCTCCTTTCAGGCAGCCTGGCTGGCCTCTGCTTGTCCCGGATGGCTGGGTCCATGCGACAGTCTTCTTTCTAGCCTGGCTGGTCTGAGTCTAACTTTATAAACTCCTGAGGAGGGAGGAGCCTAATGACTGGTCAATTTCGGGGACTTCCTGAAGCTACTTTGAGTTATTTCCTGTCTTAAGGAGCTTCCTCCTCAAGATAGAGTGTTTCACCTACTAAAACATCCTGTTATCTCATGCCTTGTAAGCAGCCTGTCCTAAAATATCCTGGTACTTCATATCTCTTTTACATCCTATGTCTTCAGAAGTGTCCCTGCAAGATGGAAGGCTTTAAGCTGGGAAGAAACTACTGCACACTACACCCCGCCATATCCCTTTTTTTTTTTTTTTTTTTTTTTTTGGTTTGAGACAGGGTTTCTTTGTATAGCTTTGGAGCCTACCCTGGCACTCACACTGTAGACTGGCTTCGAACTCACTAGGATCCTCCTGCCTCTGCCTCCTGAGTGACGGGATTAAAGATGTGCACCACCACCGCCTGGCTACACCCCAACACATCCACAGAGCCAAAGGACTCTACAGACAGGAATCCAGCAGGGCGGCAGAGGTAGGGTGTCGGGAGGATGGATAATATATGCTGCCCCTCTTCTGGACCCAGACTGTTTGAGACAGGTGCTGCCTCCTCAGGGAATCTTACAAGTAAAAAACATCTAGCCCCCCTTTCTGTTATGGGCAAGGACACTAATTCAGGAAAGGCTGATACACAAAGTCTGTTGAAAAGTAACCTGCTTGACTAAAACCTGGGGTCTTCAGACAAAGGAGAAAGGGAGACTGGATAGATAATGCAGGAAGATTGCAGGCTCTCACATGGCTTTCCTTCTGGAGAAAGAATATAGCTCTTTTCCCTTCTGTGTTGCTCCCACCCCCACGCAGAAACTGTCACCAGTGTCTTCCCATCTTAAACTGAGGCAAAGTGACGATGTGTTTTTCCACCCCAGACCAAGACGAAGAAACAGCATCTCCCCCCACCCACCCACACCCTCATGCTCATTTTGTCCCCCATTCTTTTTTTCATCCTTCCCAGCCCCATCCCCTCTCCAACCATACACATGCACAGAGGGCTTCCCTCTGAATTTGAAAACAAACAAGCCTTTGTTGTCTCTGAAACTGACCACCAGGCCTGTGCAGGGCTTTCTTCATAGTCTCTGCAAGCAAAACGAGAGTGTTTCTTCTTTAGCAGTTTCAAGGAAAGGGAACCACTTCACATAAGGGGTCTGCCTAGTGGCTGACAGGGTTCTCAACAGGATTTGGATGGTATTAATTTAGCTGATGATAATAGAGTGGATAAATAAATACTCTTGTCTCAAGAGACCCAGAATAATTGGAATTTGGAGCACCAAAGTCACTTTTCACACAGAACGTAAAACTTCTGATCTCTGAACCAAAAGGTGGAAATGAAGACAGCTTTTGGGTGTAGCGAGTTCAAGGTCATGGCATTTTGTGGGATTGTGATATATTTCAACCTCCTTGTTACAGAACTGGCGAGGGGGAGCTGCAGGCCATAGGCAGGGCGAGGGTCCGAGAAAGGTGACGGAGTGTTAAGGATCTAGTCAAACCCTGGTGGTGTGTTAGATTTGAGGGGGGAGGAGCTGTGTGTTCTCGGCTTTAGTAAGACCATGAGGATGCCATGCATAGCAGGATTTTAACACTATATATGACCATGTGCAGGGAAGCTCTTTATGTTAGATGTGGCATATAGCAAGGACTTGGTAATGGGTGCCTTTCCAGAGGGGAGGAATGGGGAGTAAAGGGGAAACATTGGAAAGATGAAAGGAGCCAGAGGAGCCAAAGTGGAGGTGAATTTAAACAGGTTCGTAGCCGAACTCCATTACCAGTCTTGACAGAAAGCAAACTTGTTATCCATTCTGCTTGATCCCACCCTGTTCCAAGACCAATTCCGTTCAGCAAACATAGCTTATTTGTAACATGTTGTTAGAGTAGGAGAAGCTCCTTCAGGTGGAGAGAAGAGAATCTCCGGCCTGAGTAGAGATAGCTAGCATTCCAGTTGGACTAGGTCAATAGTTTGGCCAAGGGACCACACGCAGGAAGGGAAGCTCCCTGGAAGCATCGCTAAAAAGAGGCAGAAGAATTGGTCCACAGTATAGGGATCCTAAGTCAGCCTGCTCTTCTGAATTACTCAGAAAAGCATAGCCTTTTGTCTTTCTCTTTTCTAAGCATGCTTCCCATATCACTTTGGGTTATCCCGATATTCTGGGTGTGGTAGTTTGAATGTAGTTGGCCCCCATAAGCTCATAGGAGTGGCATTATTAGGAGGTGTGGTTTTGTTGGAGCAGGTATGGCCTTGTTGAGGGCTCATCATATACGCTCAAGCCACTCCCAATGTTTCAGTTCACTTCCTGTTGACTACAGGCCAAGATGTAGGACTCTCAGCTCCCTCTCCAGCACCACGCCTGCCTGCATGCCTCATGCCTGCATGCCACACCATGATGATAATAATGGACTGAACCTCTGAAACTGTAAGCCACTCCAACTGAATGTTTTATAAGAGTTGCCATGGCAATGGTGTCTCTTCACAACAATAGAAGCCTAACTAAGACACTGGGCTTCATTATTCTTCCTCTAAAGCCTGCTCCTTGCCTTGTGGCTTCTTGTCCACCATCTTACCAGCTTAAATGGTGTGGCTTTTCCCCCTTCTGTCTTCCTCAGTCAGCTACTGAGAGTCACAGCTTGCCTGCCTGGGGAATTTCCTTTTAAACTCTAGTAAAATTGTCTGAGCTTCTGTTTATGAGTCCATTCTTAATTTTTTTTTGTTAACAAGATAAGATGGACTTTGGATTTGGTCCATATTTGACTGTTGTGAACAAGGGAAGCAAGGACCTCTAAAATGTACTGATCCATTTCCTTAAATGTACCCCAGTGGGATTGTTGGATCATATAATACTGTTGCATTTAATGTGTGTGCGTGCATGTTTTTATAGATATAGATACACAAGTGAATACAGATGTGTGCAGGCATGGAAGTGGTTGGAAGCCAGAGACAACCTTTTGTCTTTGGCGCAGAGTCTCTTGTTGGCCTGTAATCTTGTCACATAGCCCGGACTAAATGCCTTCCTCTGTTCTCTGAGCTTCCAAGGATCCACCTGCTTTTACCTCTAGTCTCACTACTTTTTACACTACAGACATACACCACCACGCCTTCTTTTTATACAGGCTATGGGGACCAGAACTCTGTTCTCCATGGAGGCCCAAAAATGTGAGCCCAGGCCGGGCGGTGGTGACGCACGCCTTTAATCCCAGCACTTGGGAGGCAGAGGCAGGCGGATCTCTGTGAGTTCGAGACCAGCCTGGTCTACAAGAGCTAGTTCCAGGACAGGCTCCAAAACCACAGAGAAACCCTGTCTCGGAGAAAAAAAAAAAAGAATCCAAAACGGTGAGTCCATTTCCATCCTGACAGATGGTCAGGATATGCAAACATACTCTTGCTCCTCCTTTTGTAATTGGAAGTTACCTGTGGAAGGGCTTCCTTCAGGATACTTGGTCTAGGGTAGCTTCACTGCCTAAACAACAGAATGCTAATGACTTGATGCCTCGAAGTGTTAAAGCTATTGACTGTTTTGAGTAGTCCTTTGTATCATGTTAAAGAATCTTTCCTTGGCCGGACGCCTTTAATCCCAGCACTCGGGAGGTAGAGGCAGGCAGATCTCTGTGAGTTGGAGGCCAGCCTGGTCTACAAGAGCTAGTGCCAGGACAGGCTCCAAAGCCACAGAGAAACCCTGTCTCGAAAAACAACAACAACAACAATAACAACAAAAAAGAAGCCTTTTGTTGCTTTCTTCCCCTTTTGTATTGGGGAATAAAAGTATATGGAAAATTAAAACAGATTTCAGTGTTCACTGGACTGCCCTCCCGGTACTATTCTATGCTTTCTGTTTTATTATTTTCACACATGTGTTTGTATTGTTTACTAATATTTCTAAATCCCCGCACCCCTACCCTGGCAAGCGGTGTTTTTGTCAAGGCTGATCCCCGACAGGTCTCCATGTGTATGACTAAACCATTTCCTTAATCCCTACACTTAGTTTTTGAGGAACCATCTTAAAGCTGTATTTTAAGGCTCCATGGTATAATTAATTGTACAATGATTTGGTGATAATTTGATTATCTTCCCACACTGTACAAGCAGGGATCCTGTTTATTTTTGCTGCCTTAACTCCTCTGTCTCAGTATGTGGAGTAATGCCTAGATAGGGTCGTCAGCAAACTACCTGATGAATTAATCAGTGAGTCAACCTAATGTGTACACAGCATCGTGTAGACAGTCTCTGCACTTAACGAGCACGGATTAGTTGGTGACACACACAGGCTGTAAGTAAATAAGGAAGGGATATAATTACGTGTTATAAATTGTGGTTCTGTTTATAAGCGTTGAAGGAGAACAAAAGGGAGAGGCTTCTGTGGGTGGGAGCAGCCGAGGAGAGATGGGTAGCTTCGCAAGGAGGGGAGGAAGCCAATTTAGGCAGAGGAAACAGTTTCCTCCCTACCCGGCTTTACCGAGACATAAATGACAAATAAAACTTATACACAGTTGAAGGTATAAAGCATGAATCTTGCTATGCATATGCATTTTGGAATACTTGTCAGTTAGCCGACAAGCATGCAAAATACCACACTTACTGTTTGCTTTTGTGTGTGGTGAGGACACTTGAGAGCTAATTCATTAGTCAAGTCCAAGTTCACAGGACAGTGTTGCTATGGCCACCTGCACACTGGACATTCTTCTTCTGTAACCGAAAGTTTATTCCCCTGAGCCAGCATCTCCTCGTTTATCCCTCCCATCAGCCCTGGAATTGTCATTTTATTCTCTGCCTCTACGAGCTCAATGTATTCTCTAGACCCCACCTGGATATAAAAGCATGAGATAATTGTTTTTCTGTTTCTAAATTATTTCACGTAGCTCATTGTCTTCTAAATTCAGTGCATAGGTGAAAATGTCAAGATTTCTCCTTTACAGTCCTCCTGAACAGGGGGACTGGAGAGATTGCTCAGTGGTTAAGTGTCCTGGCTATTCTTACAGAAGACCTGGGTTCAATTCCCGGTACCTACAACTGTTGACAACCATCTGCTTCTCCTGTTTCAGAGAATCGGATGTCTTTTTCTGGCTTCCAAGGGCACCAAGCACAATTGTGGTACACAGCCATACATGCAAGCAAACACTCATACACATAAAATAAAATAAGTCTTCGAAGCAAAATAGGATTCTGTCCCATATATTATGACATTTTCTTTACCCCTTCGGCCATTGATGAACATTTAAGCTGCCTCTGTGTCTTAACTGATGTGAATGATGCTGCAATAAACACAGGAATTCAGATTCTTTTCCATTTAATTTTTCATTTATTTAATGTGGGGTGGGGGTTGAAGAGGGTCCTGCATGCATGCCCGGGCACATATGGAGAGAGGAGAGCTCGCAAGAGTCAACCTTTTTCTTCCTCCATGCAGATTCCTGGTACAGAACTCAAGTCATCAGGCTTGGCAGCAAGAACCTTTGCTCTCTAAGCCAGGCTCAGTAGTTTCAGCTTTAAATTTCTGAGGAACCTCTAGACCATTTCTCTACAGTGGTTCTGCTAATTTTCATTTCTACCAACCATGCATCAGGGGAGGAAACAGTCTTAACGGGAGATTCTTCCTGTGGAAGGCACTTCGGAATCTAAGGCTTGGTGAAGGAGCCTGAAGACTCTGGATGGCAGTAGGTTAGATATATTTAGGCACAAGTTGACTAGAAGAAGCTGCCTGAGGAGCTTGAGTTCCAAAGGACACGGTCAACAGGGATACAGAGAACAGCCCCTTTGTCCTGGTTTCATTACTGTTTGTTCATTTTAGGGGGGTTTCCAGACAGGGTTTCTCTGTGTGGCCCTGGTTGTCCTGGAACTTGCTTTTGTAAACCAGGCTGGCCTTGAACTCACAGAGATCCACCTGGCTCTGCCTCCCAAGTGCCGGGATTAAAGGTGTGCGTCACCACCGCCTGACTTTTTTCTTCCACCTTTCAATTCCAGGTTACAGTCCATCTTCACGAGGCAGGAACTTAAAACAGCGAGTCCATCACACCCTCAGTCCAGAGCAGAGAGAATGAATACATGCATACTTACTGCTCTGCTCACCCTCCTCGCTCTTATATATCCACAGCCCAAATTCAGGACCTGGACCTACTCATCCTGGGCTGGGTCTGCCCACATCAATCAGTTTTACTGACGACACTACCCCACAGATGTGCTCATAGGCTAACCGCATCTAGAAAATTCCTCACTGAGAATCTCTACCCAAGTGATTCTAGATTGTACCAAACTGATAAAAACTAACACCCCCCTCTTGATAATTGAGTAGGCAGCCAGAGAAGTGAAGTATCACTTAGCTCTCTATAGCCCGAACTACAAGAGTCCAATGTGGGTGGAGAGACAGACAAAAGCCATTCTGCCCCAGTCTGGCACTAATTGGCTGAAGGTTCTTTTCCTGCATTCAGTGTCTTAGTTCAGCATCCTGGAGCTGCCTTTTGTACTTTGTAGCTTGGGATGTGGAAGCCCTGGTGTTTGAGCTCTTTGGTACCTGGAGCTGGTAACTCTTGGTGGCTTTCTGGAATTCTCCCAGAGACCTAGCATCTCTTGCAATCTTGGCTGTTTATAATTGTTCATCTCTACAGTCTCAGCTCGCTCTCTCTCTCTCTCTCTCTCTCTCTCTCTCTCTCTCTCTCTCACCTTCTCAGCACCTGCGCAGTCCTTTGCAGTCACAACCTTCTATGATCTCTGCTCCCATATACTCTTTGGAGCCACCTGGCTGACTCCGGGCTGTTACTCCTGGCCGTGCCTGGGGCCTGGGCATTAACTGCTCTCTGTGTTAGGAGCTCAGCCCAGTCTACCTATGATAAGGACGACAAGGTGGTATTGAAACGTTTGGGTGAGTTCTTTCCAGAACCTTAACTCAGGAGTAGCAGTAGGGGGCTAGTGCAAAGCAGGGAGATCCTTTGTTCTGCTCCAGAGAGGAGCCTGCTAATAGAACTTGTCAAGGATGCGGTCCCTTGGCTGCGTAGATGTCCTAGTTAGCACTAACTCTGGAAGGAGTCTCAATGGAGGAACTGCGTAGAGCAGATTGGCCTGTGGTCATGTCTGCAATTGTGATTGTCTTGATTGTTAACTAATATAGGAGGGCCCAGGAGAGTGCCACTATGGGTGGCACCATTCCCTACGTAGGTGATCCTAAACCCTAAGAATGTTTGCTGGGTGTAAGCCATCCATCATGATGTCTGCTGGGTTTCCTTGGTTATGAGTGCATTTTCTGCTTAGAGGTAGTGGTACGTGGAAAAGCAGGTAGACTGGATCTCACCCAGGTTCCTACCTGGAGTCCCTGTCCTGACTACCCTGACAATTGACTTGACCTGGAAGCTGAACTCAAATCAATCTCTCCCCCTTCAAATTGCTTTCGTTCAGAGTGTTTTTTTTTTTTAAATCATAGTTAACAAGACAAAACCACAAGACTGGGAGAGGTCCTCTCTGACTGGATTTTCAGACTCCTACAAAGTGTCCAGACCCACTGTCAGAAGTCTTGTCTGGATCTAGCTACAGGTGAGGTCATATAGAGGTCACCTGAAGGGACCCTGGCCTCATTGATGCCTCCCCCAGGCAAAGCCAGGTTTGAAACCCTAGTCATGACAGGTGCAGGGTTTCCCCTGACTGGACTGGGGTCTCTTTTAGGCATTGGCACCTGGCTGGAAATCTCCAGCTCTTGGCAGCTGGATCAGAATCTTTTCAAGCAGGCACAAGTTGTTTAGTCTAGCTGTCATGATGACAGCTCCAGAAAACACTAGAAAAGAGGCTGCGTGACTGACAGCTACAGCAGTCTTCCTGGAAATGGAAGGGCTGATCTCATCACTGTTGTGGCACCAGTGGACCCTCAGGAGAGGCAATGATATCATTGAAGCCCTGTCAGACTCGGGAACAGCAGAACCAATTTCAGTCTGGATTCTTCTGTCTCTGCCAGGCTTTGGGACAACACCGTTACCCCTGGACAGCTGCCTCTGACCTGAGCAAAGAGAAGGGTCTGAGAGTCTTCAGCTGCACATGGCAACCCTGATAGTTTCAGCCAATTAAAAGGAGAGAACAAGCAGGTGTGTGTCTTTTTAATCCCAGCGCTCGGGAGGCAGAGGCAGGCGGATCTCTGTAAATTCAAGGCCAGCCTGCTCTACAGAGTGAGTTCCAGAACAAGTTCCAAAACAACACAGAGAAACCTTGTCTCAAAAATACCAAAACAGACAAACAAATAAATAAATGGAGAGAACAAAGGAGTGCTTGTGGTAAAGATTTGATCTAAAAATTAACATTCTTTGTTTCTTTTCAACAGGATCCCTGCTGAGATCAGGCTGTACTCTAAGACACTCCCAATCGTGTAAAATAGTAGTTTTCAGGCTGCGTGTTTCTCTGGAGACCCCATTTTATTTCAGTCTTTTGAGACAAAGTCTTACTATGTAGCCTTGACTGGCCTAGACCTTGCTCTGTAGACCAGGCTGGTTCCATACTCACAGAGATCTGCCTGCCTCAGCCTCCCAAGTGCTGGGATAAACGGTGTGGACCGCGATGCCCAGCTAGAAGACTGCATTTTCTCCAGCAGTGTTTCGGTCCATGTTGAAGGAGGATGGCAAATGTGCCAGGCCTAGAAAAAGGCATAACTCTCTTCCTTACCTGGCCCCACACCACTGTTCAATCAGATACCTGGAGTATGCCTGAAGGACCAACAAGCAGAGGACTCCCCAGCTATCCCTGGACCTTTGGCTTGGTTTGATCCCCTGCTTTGATGTGGCCCACTTGACCGCGTGCCCCTTCACCTATTTGCCACCCTGGACCAGATCTGTTGTTTCTGTGTTTGCCCTGGTTCCTGTTTGGACCTGGCTTGGGCTTTCACCTTACAGCTGAACTCTGTAGCATCTATCTTAAACCCTAACTCAGCATCTCCAACAGCCTTCTCCCTGCACTGATCTGGGTCACTATATTAATATGGACTGTTTCTCAACTTCCTTATGCAACTTCTTGAAGTCTGCCACAGGCTTTTTAGTTTGTTTTTACTCTTGTAAGCCATTTATGTGTGTGTATGTATATATGCACATAAATTTGCAGATAGACATATAGATATATTTACTGTGTGCTGCATAATATATGATGTGAGAGTTAATATTAGTAATTAAAACTGGAATAAAAGAACTTGCATTTATCTTAGCCAGGTGCCAAGATGGATGAGGTTATATGACAAGTTACCGTCACCAAGACCATTGGACTTTGTGAACTGATGGTATTCAATAAAGTCTGACATTGTAGAAATACACAAATGTGTCAGTGTTTCTGTCATAGGGCATGGCAGTCCCATGGAGCTCAGGTGGACCTCTAACTCTCTACATAGTCAAGAATGAACTTGGTCTTTTGAGTCCTCTGTTTCCGCCTCCAGAGTGTTGGGATTGCAGGCGTATGCCACCATGCCCTGTTTAGGTACTGCTGGCTATCAAATTCAGGGTTCCTTGCATGCTAGACAAGCAAGCACTCTACCAAGTGACCCACATCTCCAGCCCAAACAGATTTCCTACAACCTCGTTTAACCCTAGGCAAATACTCTTAGGGAGGATTGGGTCCTTCTGCTCTGACTCAGGGCTGTGGACAGAGACAGGGCAGGGGGAAGTAGTGGTGGTGGTGGTGGTGGTGGTGGTGGTGTTATTAGTGATGGGGGTTGTTCAGATTATAGTTTCATCTACATAAGTCAGGTGTAAAATGAGAATTAACCCCTCACAGTCTGAACTTGGTCCCTTAAGCTTGTGTCTTAGTTTCTATTGCTGTGAAGAGACACCTTGACCACGGCAACTCCTATAAAGGAAAACATTTGATGGGACAGCTTACTGTTTCAGAGGTTCAGTCCATTACCATCATGGGGCAGCATGGTGGCGTGCAGGCAGATATGGTGCTGGAGAGGTAGCTAAAAAGTCCTACATTTTTGATTCACTGGCAACAGGAAGTTGTCTGTCTCACTGGGTATAGCTTGAGCATCAGAAACCTCAAAGCCCATCCACACACTGATGCACTTCCTCCAACAAGACCACACCTACTCCGACAAAGCCACACCCCCTAGTAGTGCCACTCCCTTTGGGGACCATTTTCTCTTAAACCACCAAAGCTTGCAACACCACAAACACACTCAAACGGAAGCGCTCTTCCCATAAAAGGGTACAGCCGTGGGAGTAAAATTTGCCCATCAAGTGGAGCTGGGTTTTGCTGCTGGCAAAGGGTTGCATCTGAAAAGAGGAAGAGCCATCAGCCTTACTGTGGAGACACGAGAGAGAATGGCAGGGAGCAGAGAAGCGGGAGGCAAGATCAGTGTCCAAAGCCCAGGAAGCCAGGGATGTGAGTGAGTTGAAGGCATAGAGAAGAAGCAGGTTGGAGAAGAGGGTGAGGTGAGACCAGAGCCGAGACTAAGGAACGAGGCCAGTGGGGTGGGGTGTGGAGAGGCCGAGCAGAGATGGCTGAGACAAGCAAAGTCCTCCCAGGTCCCTTATCTCCTTAAGTGGGGGGAAGAAATCATTACTTCAACATTTCAGTTTAAGAATTCCTAGGGGAGACAGGGATCTATTTAACCAACACCTTGAGGGCCTCACTCGAATGTGAAAAAATAGCAGTGCAGGCCTGTTTGGCCAGAGGCAAAGCGTGAGTCAGCCACACCTCTGCTAAAGAAACGAACAGATATTTTTGTCCACGGGAGGACTGTGGAAGAAGGCTGAGGGAAGGGGTATGTTTTCGTCCGTCTGGGCACAACAAAATACATGTACTGAGAAGCTTGTAAATTGGAAATGTATTCCTCATAGTTCCAGGTGCCGGGAAGTCCACGGTTGGCATCTGGTGAGGGCCTGTGCCTTGCCAACTGATGGCACCTCTCCCTGTGTCTGAATGTGGCAGAAGGGACCAGCTAGATCCGTGAGGTCTTCGCAAGAACGTTAATCCTAAACACAGGGAGAAACTCTGATCACGTGGTGTCATCACCTCCGAATACCATCATTTTGTGGGTTATGATTTGAGTGTGATTTTTTAGGAGGAAACAGACATTCAGATTGTCAGTGCTGGCACAGGGACAGACACCAGCAGCTTGAGGCGGTCCCTCCCCACCTAGGGGCCTCTAATGGGGTAAAGCAGGATCCTGGACTTCATCGTAGATCATGAGCAGAGTGAAGCAAAGTCAGTGAGCTTGGTAAGGTTTTAGAGAGATAGGCAGGCAGTAAAAGCACCCTATACCACCTCCCAGCTCAGGCACAGGGCAGACTTCTCAAGAAAGAGCCGTTCTTAGATGCCTATGGCTCTCTAAGTTACATTTCTCAGAGAATGTAATTTCTAATAAGGTTTATAGTTTAGGCAAAGTTTGAAAACTTGAGCTAATTAGTTTCTTTTCTTATCTTAAAGAATTTTCTTTCGCAGATGAAAATGTAAGGGTATTGGGATCAGGCAGTGCCCTGCTCTAACCTTCAGCTCTCAGGCTATGTCTTGTCCTAGGTGACTCCATTTTCCAAGTAGTCCTCAGTAGTGTTTTGAGTGTCAGTGCACAGGCAGGATGACTCTGCATCCTGTTGTGTCTGTGGGTACCACCACCTGTCCTGCACCGCTCGTGAGGCACAAGCTGAAAAATAACCCACTCCTAACAGTGAAAAGGTCCCAGCTGTAAGCTTAGCGAGGTAGAGAGGGCTCATATAAGCACAGGTGTGCATTAAAACCTTCTCAGCAAAACCAGGCCTTCACCTGGACTCAGTAAAGAGGAGGACGCCTGCTGAGGTGATGGTCACAGCTCCCAGTCACCTGCCCACTGACAACTCCGTGTGTCTTCAAGAAACAATAGGAAGAGAACTTGGGAACCCTTCCAGGTTCTTCAGTTAAGCTTGGCTCCCACAGATGACGCTGCCAACTTGAACTGCCATCTCTCTGTCTGTCATCCATTGGATCCTTCATGTGGACCTGGTTCTGTACTTTGTCTCAGTGGTCTGCAGTCTTCACCTCAATATTTCAGTTCCACTGAACCCGGGGGCCAAGCTCAATACTGTGACCCTGTAGCTTGGGACCTGGGTATCTCCAGTAGCCCTAAACTGGCATCATTGTCATAGTGACTGTGCACCTGTATCAGCCACCGCCATTGCCACATCCACTTCCTCTTTCTTGCTTTAGAAAACCTCTTGGAATTCCATGAGCTCTGCTGTGGATGCTTTAATTAATCATTCTGTGGCCAATCTGTAACACACACACACACACATATATATACACACACACACATATATATAGGTATATATATCATTCATATATACACACACATATATATGTAAGTATATATATAAAATTCATGACATTATGGAAAGACATACCTGTATCCATCCAAATTTCTGACATAGCCCACTTCAAAATAGGTGGTTTTATGTGGTGTAGTTTAGAATCATGGGTAAGAAAAGAGTGTCAATATAATGAAACTCAGAGTTGCACACATCTGGTCAAAGGCAAGCATGTTTTAGACATCCTTGTTTGAGATGTCTTTTGGAAGACACACATCAGCTCTGCAGGCAATTTCGGTTTGATCAGTTGTGTTAAAATTTCTTGACTCTGTCAGCAAGAAGAAGAGATGATATCCCAGGGGAGAGCCTTGTCTCTCTTTAACAACCCCGTCATGTGTCGTTTTTCTGTCATACCTCAAGACTGCAACAAGGAGGAGATTCGGGTCCTTCTGTCTCGAGGAATGCTATGAGCTTGTTCAGGGCTAAAATGAGGCCTAAACTTTCTTCAGCTGGGCTGGAATTATTGAAGCTCCTCCTCCATCAATTGCTGTGTTACTAGAGCTTTAGAATAAAAACCCGGCCTCTGACTCTTTAGATATTTTGCTGCCACAGTGGCATGCAAGCTGCTCCAGCTTGAGCTTTCTTCACATCTGTGTTGCCAGCACAGAGAAGATACCCAGTTTGTTGAGTCCCATGGCTGAGTGAATGCATGACATCTTGAGTGGAAGGGTCACTGTGTGCACTTTGGGCTACTGTGGACCCATTAGCAGCCTGCAGGATGGAACGGATGAGATCGAAGATGCGTCTTACATAGGAAAATGGTGGGCTGGACTCAGATGAGGATTTTAATGTCCTCTATAATTTTACCTTTGATTTGCTCCACCGAAGAGAGCCTCTTATACAGGGAAGAACATCGTTGAATCAGGTCCCCTCTCATTGGCCCTGTACGGATGAGAAGCTTCTCAACAGGGTCATTCCCACAGGTCCCAAATTTTAATGTAAGAGGTACTCACATCTGGACCTCCAATTTAGTGTTATTTGATTCTAATATGATAATAGCACCTTGTGGTTTTATGGCTTCCTTTCATCTTCAAACCTCAAAGCATCTTCTGTTAGTAAACTTGCTTGGCTTCAAGGTTTTGCTGCCCCTGGACTACGTCTCTGCTGAGTAAAGACACGGTATTGGGTTGACTCTCTAATCAAGTGGATGGATAGATTTAAAGACATCTTTCATTATGAAGTATTTTTAATATATAGAGTTAGGTCCCACAGCATAATGAACATCAGTATGTCACCTACTTGTCCTCCATGGCCTATTTTCTTTGCCTGATCCCACCCTCCTGTTACTTGAATAAAAATGGTAGTAACAAAGAAGCTTCTTTGGCCTATAGCAAGGCAGAATAAAGCCAGGTGGCAGGAAAGCCAAACAGAGATACAGGGAGAAAGAAGGGCGGAGGTATGGAGAGAGAGGTGAGCTAGCCACCCCAAAAGCAAGATGCCAGCACACTGGAAAAGCCATGGCCATGTGGTGATACATAGATTAATAGAAATGGGTTGATTTAAATGTGAGAACTAGTTAGTAATAAGCCTGAACTATAGGCTAAATATTCTATAATTACTATCAAGCCTCTGAGGGATTATTTAAAAGCAGTTGAGGGATGGGACGGGACAGAGAAACCACCGTTTACACTGGACGTCCCTTTTTAGATGGATTCTGGGAACTCAAACCCAGGCCTTTATGTATGTACAAGTGCTTTTGCACATGGAACCATCTCTCCATCTAGTCTTGCTTTCAGAGAGTTTCTTTCTCTATTTCCTGGCTTGTCCTGAGACTAGGTAATGCAGATTGGCTTTGAACTCAAGGCAATGCTACCACCTTGAGTACTTTCTTAAGCGTTGGAGGGTAAGTGTGATCCATTAGTGATAGGCCTTTAGGGAGTTAGTTGGGTGTGTGCTTGTTTGCTTTCTTTGAATGTATTGGTGGGATTCTTTTCTTTAGTGGACCCTCAGGGTTACACAAGTCCCTGTCTCAAAAACCCAAACCTCTTGTTTTCTAAATACCATACATTTAAATATTTTGTGTTTTTTAATCAAAGGCTAAAAAAAAAAATGGCTATTTATTATGGGTCAGTTGATTTTTTTTTCTGTTTCTTTCAAATTTGTGGTTTCCTTCTTGTTTGGTTTAATCTTAGTAAAAGTCTCTCCACCGGCACAAAGAACTCTAATCAAACCAGATTAGACCAAATTAAAATGCCCATGTTTAATAAATGCGGCACTCTCGGGTGAAGTAAGACAGCATTGCGGGGAGAAAAACCCATTCAAACCCTCTTTCCAGTGCAAGCCTAAAAAGCCTGTGGGAGTGGTCCTGACCCTCCCGAGGGGAGGGGTCACCACTTGGCAGGCTGGGAGTTGGAGTCTGGACCAGGGCAATTCCCAGGCCAGGGGCTTCCAATCATCGCAGACTTCTTGGATATAGGGGTGTTAGAGGGCTGGGGTGACACTCCCAACTTAATATTACACTTCTCACACTCTCTCGAAGTTTCTTTGGGTAAAGGAATTCAAGCTTTTTCCCAGAGGGTGCTTGGGATAGGTTTATCTCGCGGTACTTCATGTGTTACCCAGCATATTCCCCTGTATTTCAAAGAAATCGGTAGTTAGTCCTGGAGACTGAGCCAGATGGGATTTGATTTGTTGCTTTCTTTATTGCTGGCAGGCGGCAATAGGAGGGACCGTGCTTTCTTCAGGAAGCAGATGAGGTCTGCTTGGTCTCTTCTCATGGTTGTTTTGTTGATCATCTGTGCCTACAGTCATTAATTTATTATGGATTCCCTCATTACATATTAATGGAGAGAGAGAGAGAGAGAGAGAGAGAGAGAGAGAGAGAGAGAGAGAGAGAGAGAAGAGGGAGAAAAGAGGGGGAGGAGAAAAGGGAGGCAAGGGGGAGAGGGAGAGGGCAGGGACGGGGAGCAGGCAAGGGGAAGGGAGCGGGAGCGGGAGCGGGAGCGGAAGAAAGAATTATGTGAAAGACTTGAAGAAGAAATGTTCACTCTCGGGGCTCTCGGCTCTTAAGTGCTGGCTCTCAGCCTCTGCTGCTCCAGGGGCTGAAGAGGCACCAGAAGGGAAGACTGGGTTTTTGTTTCTCAAAGCGTGGGAGTTTCCACTCTAGCCAAGGGCATCCCATAGAACATGCAGAGAAGAGTCCCAGGAACTTACAGGAGGAGAGGACCTTGGTTGGGGTTGGGGTGAGGCTGAGGGAGCAAGGCCAGGGATGGGGGAGGGGACAGGAGGTGGGGTGTGGTGGGGGCAGGGGTGGGGCTAAGAAGGCAGGGCTGGGGCTGGGGCAGGGCTGGGGTGGGGAGGTGGGAGGAGGCGGGGGTGAGGGAGTGGGGGTGGGAAAACTTTCTAGAAGAGGGTGTAGATATAACCACCAGCTTGCTTTAAGTCTGGGACATCCTCAGCTCTGCCTAAATTATCCCAGACTCCTGGAAGGCAGATGGGGAGAATCGACTCCTATAAGTTCTCCCGTGACCTCTATACACCCGTGTAAACATGCAATAAATAAAGTAAAAAAGACAAAAAAAGGAAAGAATTTTAATTTTTGAGACAGGGTCTCACTGTGGCACCTTGGCAGACCTAGAGCTTGGTATGTAGACCAGACTGACCTCATATACACAAAGATTACCCCCTGCCTCTGTCTCCCAAGTTCTGAGACTAATGGCATGTGCCACCACATTCAGGCTTAGAGCTACATATTTTAAATATATGAACTTCATGTCAGGGTCTCATTATGAATATGTTGCTTTGTTTGGTCTGGAACTCGCTATGTAGCCCAAGAACCCTAACTGGGTTCATGAATGCTGGGATTATAGGCATGCCTTCTGAGCTATATTAATCTATATATCTATATATATATACACACATTTATACATACATATATGTGTGTATATATACGTGTATACCCATATGCAGACATATGAACTGTACATAGCATAACACACACACACATATATATATATACACACACACACACATTGGAAAACAGGTATTTACACTATGATTCATAACAGTAGCAAATTACAGTTATGAAGTAGCAGTGAAAATAATTTTAGGGTTGGGGGTCACCACTGTTACAAGGAGCGAGCTGCTTGTTTATCCCAGCTGCATTTGTTTTGGGTCCAAACCAGTGCATGAAGCAGAGTGGAATTCAGGAAAGCAGGCTTGCTGCTCCGGAACCACTGAAGGGGCCCCAACACGAGGAACTGTATTAAAAGGTTGCAGCATTAGGAAGGTTGAGATCCACCATTCTAGAGGAAGGGCGGGAGCCTGCCTTAATAAACAAAATCAGGTTCTCTGGATGAGCATTGCCCGTAACAGCATGGGCTCAGTGCTGGATGGACAGATATGTTCCAGAGTGATTACTGCTACAGAGCTCAGTGTCAGGGACACATCCTCTCAGGTGTCCCCAGAGGTCCTGATGCTGTCATTTCAGAAATGACGTCATTGGGTGAATGACCTGATTAGAAGGGGTGAACTGCCCACCTGGAGGAAGCATTCACATGTACGTCTTGGAGGCTGGAGGGATGGTTAAGAGCACTTACTGCTCTTGAAGAGGACCTGAGTTCAGTTCCCAGCACATACACATATGCAGACATACACACTGCACATAATTAAGAGGAATGAAAACAATCTATCTTTAAAAAAAAGAATCTAGACAACTCAACTCGGGCATCCCCAAGTTGATGGGGGGGGGGATCTCCAAAGGTGTTGTGGGAAATATCAATGTGGATAGAACAACATGTGTCTTTTGAGCCACATAACAAGTGAATGTGATAAGCTCAGACCTCCGAAGTGCACTTTCTTTTCTGGCCAGGTCTCCACTTAAGCTTCCAGGTTGGGTCCCTGTAGCCACTGATAAAATCAGGGGCAACTCCAGGGCCTTTTCCCTGCATTGTTCTGGATGTCATTGATTTGAGGCAACTGGGAAAGGAAATGTAAGCCAGGGCTCACAAAGCCTGGGAGAACCAGGCTTCGAGTTCATGACTTTTAATCCACCAGCACAAACCCACAGGCATTCTAACTGACTAGGTGTGTGAGAAAGGCCTTGTTGCCTTCCTGACCTGTTCTCATTTTAATAGCAAAGGCCCTTTCTAATTAATGTTTTTGAAACTCACTTTAGTGCAGGAAGAGGCTTGTTCCCATGCATTTTTGGTTCAATGCCTTCCAACACTATAGTGGGAAAAGTATGTGTAAATAAAGCCTCGGGGGAGATCAGATCTCATTAACCCTAAGCCTGTTCAACTCAGAGAGCGTTTATTAAGCACTTGTGTGTTGGAGGTAGCACAGAGAGGGGTGGGTAGGGAAAGAGGAGCAAGATAGCATGACTGCCCTAGAGTAACCCGAACCTTGATAGCATAATAGCCAAGTACACGTGGCCTAATAAGGGGCTGACAGGCAAAAGAGGCAGGGAGTAGGAGCCGCCGTGGGAGAAGACTTGCTGGAATAAATGGTGCTTTATTAAATCTTAAAAGACAGATCAAATTTTAATTGAGTTAGGGATTAGAAGTCAATGGGCCATCCAAATAGGAAAAAGAATGATTTATGTCCTAGAAAATGAAGAAGGTAGAGATCAAATGTGGGCGAATCAGTCTCCCTGATTACTGCGATGCGTGTGCACGTGTGTATGCTGTATGTAAGTGCATGTATGTACATGTGCATACTTGTGTGTATGGGGATATGGCCACAGAGAGAATAGAAAAGAGACAACATTCCAATTTGTCTTTCCTGTTAAGCAACACACACACATATGTACACACACACACACACACACAAATTTATGTGTATGTGTATACATGAGTTTATGTGCATCATGTGCCTAAGACCAGGAAGAGGGCTTCTGATCCCTGGAACTAAATTAACAGGCAGTTGTGATCACTAGATGTGGGTGCTAGGAATTAAACCTGGGTCCTCTGTGTTTGGTTGAAAGTGTCACCCCAGCCGCCTGGCACCCCTTTATCCAATGAGTCTGGGGTGTTTGGTTGGAAGCGTCACCCCAGCCCCTGGCATCCATTCTAAAATGCTTTGGGTGGAACTTTCCACCCAAAGTCCCCTCCCCTGGGAGTTGCTGCAGTCCAGACTCCACCTCTGAGAAAGCCCACCAAACGGTGACCCCTCCCCAGAGAGGGTCAAGACCACTCCTGCTGTGGAATAATGGTCTGTACCCTGTCATTTGTATTATTTTTAATACAATGCTGATTGGCCAGTAGCCAGGCAGGAAGTATAGGCAGGGCAACTAGGCAGGAAGTAGAGGCGGGGAGAGGAGAACAGGAGAATTCTGGGAAGAGAAAAGGTCAGTCTGTAGTTGTCACCCAGCTGCAGAAGAAGCAAGATAAGAATCCCTCGCTGATGAAAGGTACCAAGCCACGTGGCTAACATAGATAAGAATAATGGGTTAATGTAAGATGTAAGAATTAATTAATAAGAGGGCCTGAGCTACTAGGCCAACCAGTTTATGATTAATGTAGGCCTCTGTGTGTTTATTTGGGACTGAACGGCTATGGGACCTGGTGGGACAGAAACCTCAGTCAACAGCCTCCCACAGGCTATCTAAACTGCCCCCCAGAGAACGGACATATGGTCTTTCCAGTTTTCCTCTCTCTCTGTGTTTTTCTGGAGGGCCACCCGGGAGTGCTGGCATCATTAAACCTGGGCTTTTTCTAATTTGGTTTGATTTGGTCTGATTTGGATTATTGCATCAGTGGAGAGGTTTATTGGGCCAAAACAGCTTTACACTCTGCATGAGCAGTATATGGTCTATCCACTGAGCCATCTCGTCAGCCCCCAGCCCTGGCTCTTACTAAGTGCTCATTCCTACCCCACACTGTCCTTTCAATGCTTTTTTCAGCAACTGGTTCCTGCTAGGTGATCTGACACTCTGTCTTAGCTCTCTGGCTGGAGAGATGACCCAGCTATTAGGAGCACTTGATGCAGAGGATGGGGATTTTCTTCCTAGGGCCCACATGACAGCTCACAACTGTAGCAGGCTTTCTCTTAGGTCACCAACCAGCTCCCAAGTAGAGACTTGGAGACTTAATATTAGCTATGAATGCTTGGCCCTAGCTTATGCTTGTCCCACGAGCTCTTATAACTTCATAAAACCTGGTTTCTCCATCTATATTTTGCCTTGAGGCTTTTTACCTTTTTTTCCATTCTGTATTCCCTACTCTGTGTCTGTCTGTCTGTCTGTCTGGCAGCTGCCTGATTAGCCCCAGGCATCTCTCTCTCTTTCTCCCTCATTCTCTTCTTCCTTTTCTTCTCCCAAGCCTAGATTCTTCCTCCTACTTATTCTCTCTGCCTGCCAACCCCACCTATCCCTCTTCTGCCTATCTACTGGTCAGTCAGCTTTTTATCTGACCAATCAGGTACCTCAGGCAGGCAAAGTAAAACAGCAATGCATCTTTTCAGAATTAAACAAATGCAACACACTTTCTGATAGTTAAAGTAATATTCTGCAATATAAGCAAGTGTAACAGATCTTTACAGAGTTAAAGTAACATTCCACAACACACATCCCACTCTAGGAGATCTGACACCTCTGGCTTCTGTAAGCATCTGCACTTACATGCTAACACACACATAATTAAAACAAAATTTTGTTAAAAAAGACATCTTAGTTCTCTCTAACACACACACATGTGCAAGAGAATATTTTCAAAAGGAAAAACTGAATGACAGAGATGGGGGCGCAGATAAAACAATAAGCAGTGTGCCCAACTCCTTACAGTAGAATTCACAGATGAGACGCGTTTCCTACAAAGAACACATCTGGCCAGAGAACGTGGCTGGAGCCTGTGACCTCACTGCAGGTTAAGTGTTCATCAGCAAGTTTGCCTTTGCTGTGTGTTTGGTGAGGGGAAGGGATGCTGCTGACGGTCTGAGAAGGCTGATCAGTTTTCAGGGTCTTGTCTTCGAATGCTCTCCTGCATCCCAGGCTGGCCTTGAACTTCTGCCCTTCCTCCTCCCAGGTGCTGGAATTACACCCAGTTAACGTGGTGCTGGGGCTCGGAGCCAGGGCACCGTGCATGTCAGGCAAGCGCTCCT
Organism: Microtus ochrogaster; assembly: GCF_000317375.1. Lineage (NCBI taxonomy): Eukaryota > Metazoa > Chordata > Mammalia > Rodentia > Cricetidae > Microtus > Microtus ochrogaster. The sequence goes on along the minus strand of NC_022019.1, from coordinate 11,245,442 downwards.
CCTCTCCAGACTCTCTTCACCTAGTCGTGATGCCCTCTAGATTCATTCTTCTGTGCCACTTTATTGATGTGGCCCCTCTGGTTTTTTCCGCTCCCCACGTAGTAAACTCCACCTGCCTTTTTTGAAGGGAACGCCGCTGCACATACACAGATGGCTCTGTGTCATCATTAAGCAAAAACAAAACCCTCTTTATGCCTCCTTTCTCAGACCCTTTCTTCTGCTGCTACTTAATTTGCTTTGTGGGACTGTGGGAGAGGCTCACATAGCTGGTAGACTTTTCAAAGAACCCTAAAAACAGTGCTGGATTAAAGGTGTGTGCCACCACTGCCTGGGTTGTTTTATTTTATGTGTATTGAATGTTTTGCCTGCATGTCTGAATATGCTCCATGTGGAGGTCAGCAACGGGCATCAGATCCCCTGGCGGTGGAGTTACAGATGATTGTGAGCCACTGTGTGAGTTCTGGGAATTGAACCTGGGTCCTCTGCAAGAACAAAAAGTGCTCTAAATCACTGAGCCATTGTTCCAGGCTCCTCTTTATATTTTTTTATACTTATTATGGCTTGAATTGTCCCCACCCCTGTCCCCAAACTCATATGTTGGCTTCTAGTTCCTAGTATCTAAAGAGTTGCGGTAATTGGACTTGGTGTTTTTTTTTAAAGAGGTGATAGGGCTGAAATGGGGTGGTGGGGGTTGGCCCTACTCCACCATGACTGGTGTGACTGTATTAGCAGCCTTCCTGCTGCTGTGACAAAACGCCCGGCAAAAGCATCTTAAGGGAGGATTTATTTTAGAGCAAGTTTTCAGAACTTTTAGTCCAAGACAGCAAGGAAGACATGACAGAGCCTTATAGCTCCCACGGCAGGGTTCCAAGAAGCTGGCAGAGCAGGCCAGGCACCAGGGATGGCTATAATCTTCAAAAGCCCTGCCTCCCCAGAGTGACCTACTTCACCAGCCAAGCTCCGCCTGCTAATGGCTCCACAGCTTTCAAACCGAGGGCCAAAGGCTCAAACCGTGAGACTGTGTGGAAGACTCTAGGTTCTCATTGTAACAAGGGCAGAGAGACACCTAAAAGGTCATGGGGAAGAGACAGGGAGAGGTGGCTAGCTGCAAGCCAAGGAGACTGTGTTTACGTGTGTAGTGGGGTACATGCGTGAATGCGTGGAGGCTAGAGACAATTTGTAGCAGCCGGTTCTGCCCTTCCAACATGCAGGTCCCTAGGACTGAGCTCAAGGTGTCAGGCTTGGCAGCAAGTGACCTTACGAACTGAGTCATCGAGCTGGTTCTAAGCAGGCCTTCAATAGCTTGTTGGAAGGGGCTTAGACAGATAGGCGATTCTGTATCCCTTGGCCAAGTTTCTGGCTCATATCAAATCTATGTTGGTAGGTTGTGGACTGAACACATGATTCTGTTTCCCCACCCTGTACGGTTTGAATGTGATATGAGCTACTCCGGTTCCTGTGTTTGAAACTTTGATCCTTAGCTGGTATGTTTTGGAGGGGGCTGTGGAACTTCTGGACCATGGTCCCTGGCTGGCAGTAGAGGGTTACTGGGTAGGGGCCTTTGGAAGTTAGAGTCTGGCCCTGCTTTCCATCTTCTCCTCTGTTTCCTGGTCCAGCTTCGGTGAGCATCATGCATCCCCCATCTCCACAGAGCTGCTCCTTCATTCTTTCCTCACCACAGCGGATTGTGCTACCTAAAGAAATGGACCAAAACACATTTTTATTCCCTTATTTCGGGTATTTGTTCACAGCAACAACAAAAGTAATGAAAATATTTTCTTTTGTTGGGACAAGATGGTGAAAAGTTCAGCTTAGCAGGTGGGTTGTGGTTAAATGATTTTCCCTGAAGGCAGGCCTTGCTAGTAACAGTGTTCGAGGGGCTGGAGAGATGGCTCAGTGGTTAAGAGGACTGGCTACCCTACCAGAGGACCTGGGTTCAATTCCTAGCACCTACTTGGCAGCTCACAACATCTCTAACTCTGATCCAGGGGTATCTGATGCTGCTGGCTAGCTTTATGCCAATTTGACACAAGCTAGAGCTGCCTGAGAGGGAGGGAACCCTAATTGATAAAATGCCCCCATGAGATCTGGCTCTAAGGTATTTTCTTAATTAGTGATTGATGGGAGAGTCCCCAATCTATTGTGGGTGGTGCCATCCCTGGGCTAGTAACTGGATTCTATAAGAAAGCAAGATGAGCAAGCTATGGAAAGCAAGTCAGTAAGCAGCTCCCACCCGGGTTTTCTCTATCAGCTCCTGCCTCCAGGTTCCTGCCCTGGTTGAGTTCCTGTCCTGACTTCCTTCATGATGGACTATGGTGTGGAAATGTAAGCCAAATAGACCTATCTCTCCAACTTGCTTTTTGGTCATGGTGTTATGTCATAGCAATAGAAACCCTAAGACAGGCACCTTCTTCTGACTTCTTCCAGTACCAGACATATATGTGGTACCAGACACATACATGCAGACAAAACACCCCCCCTCACCCCCCACGCATGTCCAGCCACACATAATGATGTCCAGGTCATTCTTATCTGTGGGTCTCACATCTGGGGATCCTATTGAGTTGGTGTGGGAAATGTCCAGAAAAATACTATAGTGCTCAAGTATAGACTTCCTTCTTGCCCCTACTCTCCAAACACCGTATTGATTTGAATAGCGTTTATATCATGCCAGGCTTTACAAGTGATGTGGAGCGATTTTTTATAGCAGGTGGGAGGATCTAGGCATCATGACTGCTTCCACAAGGGAGAGCATCCCTGAGCATCCAAATATTTGGTATTTATTCAGGGTTTTATTTAGAACTCATCTTCTACAGATATGGAGAGGAGACTGGTTTTAAAGATTTTATTTGTGTGTGTGTGTGTGTGTGTGCATGTGTGTGCCTGAGTGTGCATGCACACTGGTATGCACCTGTCTCAGTGCACTTGTAAGGTCGGAGAACAACTTTGGGGGCTGGATCCCCCCCTACACCGTGGTGAGGCAGGGTTTCCTTGTTTCTGCTGCTGGGCCACACACTTCAGGCTAGCTGGCTCATGTGCTTCCGAGAGCTGCTTCTGTCTTCATCACTCATCTCGCTGTATGGGATTACAGATGTGGGTCTCTCATCCTGCTCCTTACAGGGGTCCTGAAGACTGGATTCTGCCATTTGGCTTCTGTAAGCGTGTCTCCACTGTAGAGAGCGGAAGCTGGCAGGGCCAGGAGTCTCTTGTTTCTGCATGTTTCCGTTTGCCTTACTATTCACTTCCATCAGCATCTGTCTTATGGAATGCTCCCTTCTCCATCCATCCTTCAGCACTCTCCTTGTCTCTCTGTAAGGAAATAATCTACAGGACAGAACTACCATTGTCACTTTCTAAGGCAGGATGGGCTGAAGGTTGACAATTGAAGTCACAATAACTTGGTGATTTCTCTTTGCTGGGCATTTTATGTTCTGAATTGCGGTATTAATTTGAAACTTTTTGTATGTTCCATTGGTACAAAGTGAACGTGCACCTCATGGTCACATCAGGCTAGAGTGTGACATGCAGGATCCAGCTGGGTGGCTACAGATGTTCCAGAGCTGTCATCTTCTGAGGCTTGTTCAGTGAAGAGCTTAGACACCTCATTAAGAAGATTCTGGGACACACCCAAGTGAATACATTCCTTTTGCTCCTAGCAACTTTACCTTGCCAGACGAGTTAAAAGGTCAGTTATTTATAAGGTGTAGCAACCGTGGGGTAAGCCTGAACTGAGTCATGGGCAGGGAGTGGAGCACTTTGAAGTCAGAGATGGGTTTTAAGCAAATTGGTTTGTTTCTTGTTGCTGCTTTCTAAATTTTGAGGAGGAGGAAGGGGTGCTGATGGAGAGAAGACAGGAGGAGGAAAGAGAGGTGATGGAGAGAAGACAGGAGGAGGAGGAA
>NC_022019.1:11239446-11241378 GCF_000317375.1 Microtus ochrogaster | reverse complement strand
AGGAGGAGGAAAGAGAGGTGATGGAGAGAAGACAGGAGGAGGAGGAAAGAGAGGTGATGGAGAGAAGACAGGAGCAAGAGGTGAGAGAGGTGAAAGGGCAGCCAGACTTTGTCAAATATCAGAAGCTGGGTTATGCATGTCATGTGTTCTCTAGTTGACGCCTTAAGCCACCTTGTAAAGTAGATATCCTCATGTTTATTCTATAGAGAGAGTAAATATGAATCAGAAAGCTTAAGAAAATTGCCTGCGGTCACTTAGCAAAGTCAGAAAGGAGCAGCGACTGGAGTCCAGGATATTGGAATCCAAGCCTGAAGCCTTTTTCCTGCATTGTTTCCATCTCATCTAGCTAAGCTGTGATCGTTCTGCTTCTGCCTGGGTCCTGTGCTGTGGGATGGGCTTGATGATGCAACGATGAAGACACTCTTCTCAATTCCCTTAGCCCAAGGTGTTCTGGGCTGGTAGCCGACTCTGACATTAAAACAGTTTCCACTCAGAGCTCCTTCTGCCTTGGTGTGTGTGTGTGTGTGTGTGTGTGTATGTGTGTGTGTGTGTAGAGGGACTGTGAAAACTTTCAGGTAGGCTTTATCAGTGCCACCCGGGGATGAGGGTGACCGTGAGGACTTGTGGATGGAGGACGGACACGTGCAGATTTCTGAGGGCAGGAGACATTAGTGTGCAAGCCATTCTGATTGGAACAGGAGAGGCCAGGATGGGTGTGGCTAGAGAAAGAGGAGGGGCACAGTCACAGTGGATGTTGGGTACCAGTGCAGCAGTTTCAACTTCATGATAGCAGAGCCAAGGAAAGTCCTTCCTAGGGAAGCAACCCGATGACATCGGTGTTCTAGGCTCCTTGGTAGCCTATGGCGATAGGGGAGGACCTGGGAGCGGACCTGAGAGCCTAAGGGAAGTAGGGATGGACGTTCACAGTGGTCCCCGTGCGCAGACAAGGGACACAGTGTAAGTCACATGGGCGCATGTTCAAAGAAGAAGGGCATTTCAGGTGGGATTGAGGCACTCTAAATCCCTGTCGTGTTCACCTCCATCTTGTGTGTGGGGTCTCTGTGGCGTCAGAGTGGACAAAGAAGATGACGTCAGAAAGCAGAAAGTGAGAAGACCGTGGTCATGGATGGAAATGTCAGAGTTGGACAGTTTGGCTGGCGGGACTGCTCCCCAAGAGAACAGAGGCCACTATGGCCCAGGAAATGGATTGCAGAGGCAGGGGAATTACAGCTTACTGACTGTGAGGCGAAGGGACTGAGGAACCGGAATGTAGGCAGTGCTGTGTATGTGGATATGGAATTGATTTCCATGGTAACAGCACCTGAGGGAGACAGGAAGCCCCAGCTGGGTGGTAAGGGACTCGGTGCATGGAGAGGCGGGGGCTTACCCAAGTGGGATGGTAGTGAGAAGTGGCAGTCGGGAAGAGGAGCAAGCGGCACGACAGCCTTATCCTGAAAGTTAAATTGTGACTTAGTATGAGACAGATGATGGTGACGTTTGTTAGTGTCGTGAGGGGCTAGAAGAAGGTCAATACTACTGTTAAGTTTTCTCGGGCCCACAAACCTCTCCGCCGATGCAACAATAATCCAAATAAGACCAAATCAGATCAAATTAGAAGCAGCCCGGGTTTAATAGGTGCGAGTGCTCCCAGGTAGGGAAACATGGAAAGGGGAGAGGAGAACCGGGAAGACCACGTGTTCCTTCTCGGGGGGGGGGGGCAGTTTAAATAGCCTATGAGAGTGGTCTTGACCCTCCCTGTGGAGGGGTCACCATTTGGCTTGCTTTCTTGGAGGTGGTGTCTGGACTGAGGCAACTCCCAGGGGAGGGGGCATGAAATGGAGAGGGGCTGAGGTGCTGCTTCTGACCAAACATTCCAAACTCTTTGGATAAAGGGTGCCAGGGAGCTGAGGTGAAGCCCCTCAACCAAACAAC
>NC_022019.1:11232332-11239016 GCF_000317375.1 Microtus ochrogaster | reverse complement strand
GAGTGCCAAAATTAAAGTTGTGAGCCATCACTGCCTGGCGGGGAGGAGGAAACTGACTCCCACATGTCAACATCCTGACCATGCGACACATGTGACCACTGGTAAGCTACCCCGCCCCCTACACAATAAACAATGGTAATAATGAAAAAGGAGATGATCCTGGTGTGTCTTATAGCAGAGACAGGTTTGTTTCTGTGACCTTTCCGACGACGGCACCCTTAATACACAGTTCAAGTTACTATAGCTTCCTAATAAAATTTAGTTTCCTGTGATGTTATTATAGCTTCCTAATAAAATTTAGTTTCCTGTGATGTTATTATAGCTTTCTAATAAGACTTAGTTTCCTGTGTTTCAAGCTTAGCTTTATTATTCTTCCTTTGTCCCCTCCCACTATTATTATTATGATTATAATTATTTTAACTATTTTCACTTAGTAAAATGATTCCTCTGTTAATCCGATGAGAACTTGCAGTTAGTGTATACTTTAATTGGGGAATAATTGACACCTTTACCCTCTGTTGTAGGCCAAGCTCCCCGGGAAAGCAGACTCAGAGGGAGATTTGCATAAATAGGTTATTAGGGAGAGCCCCTGGGATTTCCAGCCATGAGCACCAGGGAAGGAGACAGAAAGAGTGTGCAGCTAAACACAGTGGAGTTCATAAGGGCACAGAGCTGCCAAGGATTCCCACAGCTGCTCCAAACTGAGGCCAAAGGATTGGGTATACCAGGTACTTTCTCATCATGTGACCAAATGCCCGACAGCAGCAATTTAAGGGAGGATTGATTTATTTTGTTTCCTGGTCCTGAGGTACAGTCGACCACGGTGGGGAAGACATGATGGTAGAAATCCATGGCAACAGGAGCTTGCAGCCTGGTTTGGTCACAGGTTGACAGATCCAGATCAACGTAAAGAAACAGAAACCAAAGCTAAGTTATAACCCCCAAAGGCCTGCCCCTGGTGACCTGTATCTGCCAGCTAAGCCAGAATCCATAAAAGGGTTACTACCCGGGGAATCAAAGGCTCCAACACACAGGCCCAGGAAGGACATTGCCCGTTGAAACCATGACACCCGCGCTTTGTAGGCCATTTTCCCTACCACTGATCAGTCACTAGGAACAAAGTTCTGGAGGGGGAGCTGTTAATCTTAGGGGGCTGGTTTTCGCTAATGGAGGGAGATTACTGGAAAAGAGGTTCCCTGAAATCCCCTGGTGATCAAAAGTCTTAGCAGCTACAGCTATGGCGGCTGTTATCTCAGAATGGGAACTCACCTTGATTCACTGTGTGTGGGTGTACGACATTCATTCAGATATTTCTTATGGTCATATATTCTAATATTTATGTGTGTGTGTGTGTGTGTGTGTGTGTGTGTGTGTGTGTGTTCGCCACAGGTGAGAGTGGAGGTCGGAGAATGGCTGGTGGGAATCTCAATTCCCTCCTTCCACTATGCGGGTCCTGAGGATTGAGCTCAGGTTGTCACCTTAACCCATTAAGACATCTTGCTGGGGGACATATTCTAATATTTGTGTGTGTGTGTGTGTGTGTGTGTGTGTGTGTGTGTGTGTGTTCGCCACAGGTGAGAGTGGAGGTCGGAGAATGGCTGGTGGGAATCTCAATTCCCTCCTTCCACTATGCGGGTCCTGAGGATTGAGCTCAGGTTGTCACCTTAACCCATTAAGACATCTTGCTGGCTCAATATATTTTGTTCTCTTGTTCATTTGGGTTTATTTCCCACAATATTGTTAAAGATTTGAACTGTTGCAAAGATACTGTTTCATACAATGCCTAACGTATTATTAATTTTATATAGATTATATTATATTTTTGTAGGTATGGCAAACAAGACATTTTCCCATTGTATTTTCTAGTGGGCTATTCCTAGTATAAAAATATATGTGATGGTTCGGTGTTAAGAGCACTTGCTTCTCTCACAGAAGATCTAGGTTAGGTTCCCAGCACCCACATGGTAGATCACAACCATCGTGACTCTAGTCCCAGGGAATCTAGTGCCCTCTTCTGGCCTTCTTGGGCATTGCATACACATGGTGCACATACAAACCCACAGGCAGAACACTCATACTCATAAAAAATTTAAACAAATCTTTGAAAAAAAAAACACGGTCACTAAAATTATTTGGATATTTTGTTATATTCTTCAGTTCTATATAATTGATTTAATAAGCTATATAGTTTTAAATTATACAGTTAGATGAGTTTGTTATTTTGTTTTTGTTTCTTTTGTTTTGAGACAGGGTCTTACTATGTAGCCCTGTGTTATGGGATAGGCCTGTATGCTGTGAATATTTAATACTCTCATTGGTTAAAAGTAAAACCGTTTGGCCTATAGCAAGGCAGGATAAAGCTAGGCAGTACAATCAAACTGAGGACTGGGATGAAAAAGGGCAGAACTGGGGAAGATGGCCAGCAAGTCACCCAAGAAGCAAGATGCCAGAGGACCTGTAAATCCATGGACCATGTGGCAATACAATGATTAATAGAAATGGGTTAATTTAAATGCAAGAGCTAGTTAGTAATAAGCCTGAGCTATCCACTGAGCATTCTGTAATTAATATAAGCATTTGTGTGTTTATTTGGGACTGGGTCAGGACAGAAAAACTCTGCCTCCATTTCCTGGCTGCCCTAGAATTTGCTCTTTAGACCACCTGGCCTCAAACAGAGGTCCACTTGTTGTGGCTCCCGAGTGCAGTGAACCACACCTGGCTTCAGTTAGATGAGTTTTGATGCACACATTTGTAAACACACTACCACAATTAAGTTAATAAACATTTCCACTCTTTGATACCCTCCCTTTCTCCCTGCACCAGCCCCTGACCCGGGGCAGACATTCTTCTGCTTCTGAGAACACTCTGAATTTCTGAGGATTTTAAAAACTAATAGAGCCCTACAGTAGCTACTGTGTTTTTGTTTTTCTGTCTGGTCTCTTTGTGTTATTATTTTGAGTCATCTGTTTTGGGAGAGGGAGGACTCATGTGCCATAGTCCCTATATGGAGGTCAGAGAATATCCTCGGGTGGTAGTCTTCCTCTTCTGCCTTGTGTAAGATAGGGTCTCTGGTGTTTGCTGCTGTGTGTCCCAGGCCAGCTGGCTGATGAGCTTCTGGGGAGTCTCTTGTCTTCACTTCCCATCTCTCAGTGGGAGCCCTGGGATTACAGAGAAGTGCACCTCTTGGCTGACTTTTGGGGGTGGGTTCTGGTGTGTTGAACTCAGGTCCTCAAGCACTTTTGTCCACTGAGCTACCCCTCCCCCCAGCCTTCTGTGTCCTACACCAGTAGCTCACTCCTTTTATTACTGTGTGGTATCGTATGAATAGTATATTACGTCCATTTACCTGCTTGTGTTTCCATGGGCTGGCCATTGCCAATAAAGTTTCTATGATATGAGAGCCTAAGTTACATTTTAAGTTTTAATCCCAATGCCTATGAAATCCCTGAAGCGAAAAGGCCTCTGATCTGCAAGCCCCTTGCCCAAGGACAGACAGCTCCTGAAATGCTGGAGGCTGTTGTTTATGGGAGATAACAAGTCACAGGTTTTCACTCCCAGAAACAAGTTTATTTAACCCACCTGTACCTGGTGGGCTTGATCATGCCTAAGCAGGAGGTGTGGAGTCAGGAAATACGTCAGGATGGACCCTTGCTTTGTCCCTGACTGGATTGTAGGAGGGAGTTACACAGCCAGGAATTACGTCAGGATGTATGCTTGCCCCTGATTGGACCTCATGGAAAATGTGGTGAGTTGTGGTTTGTGCCTTCTTAAGCCTCTGCAAAACTTGATTGGGGCCAGTTTTCTGAAAAACCAGAGATGGGTCTGGCTAAACGCCATCTACCTGGCCAGTATTTAATTTAAACTCGCTTCAACTTGTGGTAATGGTCTTATTCTCAGCTGGTAGTGTTAAGGATGAACTCTCTTCAGATCTTGTGTGGGCGCATGGTCTTCTTCCTCTTGGATAACTATCTGCCATTGGGAATGTCTGGGTCATATGGGAGCTAAGGATTTAGCTTTTTAGCAAACTGCCCAACTGTTCAAAAATCCTTGTCTAATTTTACATTCCCACCAGCAGTAAGAATCCGAAGTCTTCTATATCCTTTGCCAATACTCAATGTGGTCAAGACTTTTTTAGACATGCTAACGAGTATACCCTAGTATTCCATTATAGTTTTAATTTGCATTTCCTTAATGAGAAATGATATCGAACAGTTTCTCGGGGCCTAATTGTATATATTCTATGACATGACTGTGATGATTAATCTTAATTGTCAATTTGACTGGATTTAGAGTCAGCTAGAGTCACTTTTCTTGGCATGCCTGTAAGGGTGGGTCCAGAGAGTTAATGGCCGGGACAGACCCACCCTGACTGTGTGCAGCACCAGCCCATGGGCTGGGTGCAGACTGAGTAAAGAGACAGACTAACGTGACTGTATTCCTCTCTGTTTGCTTAATGACTATGAGTGCTATGTTGTAAGAAATATCAAATATGAGTCTTTTCCATCAAATACTATAAAACTTATGTTTAGGAGGACAAGGGATTAAGATATTTTTTAATCTCTCCCACTTTGTGAGATTTTCACGCAAATATTTGGGTCCTCTTCACCCAGTAAAACCTTTGTTTATACCAAGTTCCCTGCTCTATTCTAGGAATCTGATGACCTGGAGCTGTGACCCTTTTCTCTTTGGAGCCGTGATCCCCTTTCCTTTCCATCCTCACTTCCTGTTTGTCCAGTTCTTTTCAGACTAGCCAGGTGACTAAGATTGTGAGGTTGGACCCTAGCAAATAGGGGGAAAGACAGCTAACCTTTGAGTTAGAATACAGAATGAAAAGCCCTTCCTGCTTCCGTGGGTTCACTCTGTGGGAAGCATCCTTTTGATCAAGACTGAAGTCTGCTTTGTCCATACCCTTCAGTTGGTGTGGTGGTCTCCTTCATTGCGACTTCAAATGTCTGTCTAACCATGTGCCTCGTGCTCTTGATGTCCTGGTGTGAGTGCCTGTTTTTGTATTGTTTTCTCGCTTTGTTCGTCTGTTCGCTTGTACTGTGAGCCTGAGAGGCACCCAGGAACTTTGGTTATTTCTGAATATTTTTAGTGGTTGAACTGAGTTTGTTAGGTCTACAGATAAATCATATAGAAGCTGTACTTATCCTCTTGCCGAGTAAGGAAGGCTGTTTCTTTTTTTTCTGACTCCTTTTTCTGACTTCATTAATGAGAACGTCAAATAATGAAATATCCTGGTTTTAGCAGATGGTTTGATCCTCAAAGAGGATGTTGGCATTAGCATACTTAATCCTTTAAACATACTTGTATGCCACCCTAAGTTTTGGAGTTCTTTAGTTAAGGTGTTTACCTTTAAAGTAATTACATGCCTTTTTTCACAAATTGCTTACGGATTATGAATTTTTTTTTCTTACTAGCAATGAATTTTGGCTCCCCCCCCTTTTTTTAAATACATGTGGAATGCTGCCAGGAAGTCAGACGACAGCTTTCAGGAGCTGGTTCTTTTCTTTACCATGTAGGTTCTGGGGATGGAACTCATATCACTGGACTTTTATGGGAAGTGCTTTTACTCACAGAGACATCTAGTAGCTCTCTCTCTCTCTCTCTCTCTCTCTCTCTCTCTGTGTGTGTGTGTGTGTATGTGTGTTGGGATAATCCTTGTATACACTGTGAAGATGTGTCTCTGCTAAGACACCTTTGGATTGGTTTAATAAAGAGCTGAATGCCCAATAGCTAGACAGGAGAGGATAGGCAGGATTTCTGGGAAGAAGAAAGGCGGGATTCACCAGAGAGACACGGAGAAAGACAGATGTATCGTATGGAGAAATAATGAACCATGTGGCAGAACATAGATTAATATAAATTGGTTATTTTAGGTCTTCAGAGCTAGTTGGGAACGAGCCTAAGCTAAGGCCAAGTTTTCATACTTAATAAGAAGTCTCCATGTCATTATTTGGGAGCTGGTGGGCCAAAGAAAGACCTGTTTTGTGTGTGTGTGTGTGTGTGTGTGTGTGTGTGTGTATGTATGTATGTTAAAACTTGATGAGTGCACCTTAACTATTGCGCTTCCATAAAACTAATAGATAACACCTCCTTGGTCATGTGATTTTCTGAGAGAAGTTGAAGACAAGTTACCTTCTTCCTTTTAAGGTCCCCTACTCCGCCCCCCACCAATGCTTATGAGATTTTTTTTCCCTGTAATCTTGATATCTTTAAATTCCATCACTGGTACTTACAGTTTATTTTTTTGCCATTCATTTCACTTTTTGCCATGCATTTCACTCAGTTTTGGGGGGAGCCCCTCGGAAATGTTGGTACTTTATTATCACAGACAGCGTGAAGGGTCTGTTTATGGCAGTAACAACCCTATGAGGTCATCACCCTCTGTTAGCAGATGAGGGATCTAGAGGAAGTAAATAATAAAGTGGGATTTGAACATGGTCCACTCCATTGTAGGGTTTGAGCTGTTGGCTACTATCCCATGCAGTTCCTTAGTGGAAAAAAGCCAACAGGCCTCACTAGCTATGTGACATTTAGGATTCTGCTTTTGTCTCCTTGTTTCCAGCTTGGCCTTCAGATCAGAGGCAAGGCAACTGCCTATGCAGTGCCTTTCTCCTGTCCCATCTTTTTATCTCCTTGCTTCCATCTTGCCACCTATTTTTTTAAAATTATTTATTATGT
>NC_022019.1:11221952-11232232 GCF_000317375.1 Microtus ochrogaster | reverse complement strand
CTCATAGGTTAAAACATAGGTGGGAGGAGTAAACAGAACAGAATGCTGGGAGGAAGAGGAAGTGAGCTCAGACTCTACAGCTCTGCTCTCTGGAGGAGAGACCATGCTCCCCTCTCCCAGGCAGACGCACGCGATGAAGCAAGCCGCCAGGTCAGACATGCTGAATCTTTCCTGGTATGACCGGTGCTACACAGTTTATTAGAGATGGGTTGATCGGGATATCAGAATTAGCCAATAAGGGGTAGAGCTAATGGGCCAAGCAGTGTTTAAATGAATACAATTTGTCTGTTGTTATTTCGGGTAAAGCTAGCTGGTGGCGGGAGCTGGGTGGTAGAATGAAACCCGCAGCTCCTTCAACAGTGTTCTGTCTGCATGTATGTCTACACACTAGAAGAAAGTACCAGATCTCATAGATGGTTGTGGGTGCTGGGAATTAAACTCAGGACCTCTGGAAAAACAGTCAGTGCTCTTAACCTCTGAGCCATCTCTCCAGCCCTTGTGCTACCTATTTCTTTTGTGTTATTACAGAGCCTAGCAAAGCTATTCTTTATATTTGGTTTATGTTTTTGCAGTTTTCTATTGGCTTTTTTAAAATAGGAATTCCAAGTTGATTTTTATAATTGGATTTCAGTTTTTCCTTTTATTTTCTTTCAGATATTTATTTTATTATTTATTTTGTATGTGCAGTGCTTATGTATTGTGTAGTGTATGCGTAGGCGCCTGCAGAGGCCAGAAGAGGACACGGAGTCCCCCTGGGACTGGAATTATGAGCAGTTGTGAGCTGCCTGCCCTGGGCGCTGGGAACTAAACTCCAGTCCTCTGAAAGAGCAACAAGCACTCTAGCCACGGAGCCGCCTCTCCAGCCCCTTCTCCGTTTCCTTTACTAGTTCTCTGCCTTCTGGTCAGATCTACGGGCATTTTTATTCTTCATTTTTATCCAAGCCCTGTCTGTGGCTTTCCCTGCTTTGAAGCATTTCCTTCTGCTTGTGTTGTAACTGATGTTCAGGATGCTGCTCAGCCACATTTGCGTCCTAAGTATCCTGCTTCCTGACATCTGTATCTCAGGATGTGCTCAGAGATGTTTTCATCCTCTTAATGGCTCCCGATAGGAGATCTGCCCAGCCATTCTGTGCTTCCCATCAGAAGCAGCAGTGGGCATTATTAGAACATTTCTCAAACTTTAAGGAGGAGGATAGCAAAAGAAATTGTGGTTTTATTAAAGCATTTTTCCTAAGAGAAAGGTGAACAAGAGTGGGTAGGAGAGAGGCAAGTTTCTTTTTATGCCTTTTATTTGGCTGCAAGGTCCCCTCTCTGATCAGCCCCTGTTCTGGCTGTTGCACCTGTCTGGCATATTAAGCCCACGTCCCTGATACCCTGTGCCTGTGCTTCTTGTCTTGATTGCTGCCTGGAGCTTGGGTGTGGGGCCTGGCAAGGGGAGGGAATGTGGAGTCTGGCACAGGGCTTCTCACTGAGACTGTCTATCCCCACCCTCCGTGGAGTTTCGGAACTAAGGAAGAGGAGGCTGTCAACAATAATAAAACTTGCAGAGCTCGTTTCTCTCCCATCTTGGAAGGAGAACATGAGACACTGGCATGGGGAACAAAGACAATAGCAGGCCCATTGCTAGAAGTCCAGGAAGCAGGGGGTTCTTCTGGGCTCCCATTTCACGCTGTTTGTTACCCAGGGAATCAGGGTTTAGCTTCTACAGTTAGGTGTAGAGAGTTGGCCCAAACCCCACAGCACCTCAAACTCTTCAGTGGTGGCTCAAACTCTTCACTATGGATCACACAGGTCATGAATGGGTCACCAGCTCCATGGTCTTTCCTCCACCAGCATGTAGCTGTTAGCAGGAGGACACCATGACTTCAAAGACCAGGACTCTGAACTCAGTAACAGGTGGTATGTTATATGGCGGCCCCACCCTGGAATACCTTTTATGATGTGTCACCCTTCCTGTCCCAGTGGGATCCAATTGGCAGTTGGAGGCTGTTGGGCTATTATGTAGAACTCAGAGAGGTTGTAAAAGCATGCTTCCTATGCTTCCCAACCCCCAACAACTTGTTTCTTTCTGGCCCTGGTCTTGACTGCAGACTTGGTAGGGGAGTATGCAGACTTTCCCACCCTTAGTCTAGAATAGAACCAATCATTCTCTCTCTCCTGCCCCCTCTCCTCTTTCTCTCCTATATGTCTCTCTATTCTACATAACTCTTCCATACTTGCCTGACCAGGGGTAGTTCTGAGGGTGAAGACAGAGGCACCGGGGCTTCAGTCCAGGTATCGGATTCTTCCCCTGAAATATTGGCAGACGCAGTGTGGGTAGCAACACCAGCTGAGGACGTTACTGCACTGTTCCTGGTCCTCTCTCCATCCTTCTCCACTCTACTGTGTGTGTGTCCCGACAGGCTGACTCTCATAGGGTCTGCCTTGTTGGCATGCTGGAGCCTGCACTTGTTCATTAGGTGACCCTCTCTCTCTTTAACCTTGTGTCTGGTGACCACCCTAAGAACATTTGCACAATAGAAATTCACAAATGCTAAATAAGTGCCCCTCCCCCACCCTCCCCCATCATCAGAGATTATGGTTAAATATTTATTAATTAGATTCCCTGACCTGTTCTGCTTGGGCTTGGCCATGGGGAGGTATATATGGGGATTAAAGAGTGCTTAGAGAATGTGATCAAAGTATTCACTTTCCTTTGGCCTCCAGGTCACATTCCTGCAGATGGGCTTCATGGTCTCCAAAGGTTTCCACAGCAGCTAGGCACCCTTTCTGTCATCCTGTTCTCCCTGATCGTCACGTGTCCTCTCCCTTTCCTCCTTTGGGTCTATGTGGGGTAAGGACCCAATTATACTCCTCTTCTGTGGGTGTGTTAGACCCTACCTATGCTAGTACTCCTTGACTAACAATCCAGTAACCCTCTTCCTTCAGTGGGGACTGTGTACTTCCTTCTGTGGCCGATCATCTGGTTGGGATCTCCTGCCATCAGGCATCTCTTTATGTCCTTGTTTGTTTTCTTTTGTCTTTCTTGCTTAATGCAATCTTATCTAAAAGCTTTGCACACACACATTAGATAACAGGAAAGGCTCCTGACTTAAACTGTAGGAGGTAAAGTGTTGACTGCCCACCAGCCTCCTCGTTTTCCATAGCTGCCAGAGATGCACTTCCACTCAACCCTTGAGGATGCAAGCAGTATGGTCTAAACACTGTGTTCTTACAATATAAAGACAACGGCTTGTGTTTTAAGCATCACAGTAAAGTAAAGGCATTTCTCTTCATGTATTTACAAAGTGTCTGTTGCGTGCGGTGTGTGTGTGCATGTGTGTGTATAGTGTGCGTGTGTGGTGGTGTGTGTGTGTGCATGTGTGTGTGTGGTGTGCATGTGTGGTGTGTGTGATGTGTATGTATGGTGTGTGTGTAATGTGTACATGTGTGGTGTGTGTGTGTATGTATGTGTGTGTGTTGTGTTGTTATAGTTTAAGTAAAAATGGCACTGTTCCCCAAATGGCTGCAGTGGGCAGCAGGTCCTGAGACCGCATCAGGCCATGAAGGCAGCGGGTTCCAGGCAGGCAACCCCTGACTATGGCGCTGATCCCGCCCACGGGTCATGAGGGGCAGCGAATCCCACGAGAGACAGACAGCTAGGCACGCTATGTAGAGTAAGTGGGTATTTATTTAGTGGGTTATGGAGGGGAAAGGGAGAGGGGGAGGGGGAGAAGGGAGAAGAGCAGAGCAGAGAGAGAGAGAGAGAGAGAGAGAGAGAGAGAGAGAGAAGAGAAGGGAGGGGAGAAGAGAAGGGAGGGGAGAAGAGAAGAGAGGAGCCATGGCAGCAGCTACCTCTTTGGGAGAGAGACAGAAAGGGAGAAAGCTCAGGCCTGAAGCAGAAGGAAGATCTGCCTGCCTAGGTGGTGGACAGTGGAGGGAGTGTGCAGGACTTGTCTCTTAAAGGAACAGGACAGACCATTACATGTGTAGTGTGTGTGTGTGTGTGTGTGTGTGTGTGTGTGTGTGTGTGTGTCTGCATGGTGTGTTTATATATGGAGACAGTCTAGCCGCTTCTCCCAGGCATCCCCTGTCTTTCTTCCCTCACTCTGTGGAAGCACAGATGGGACACTATGCTTGTCTGGCTTTTATGTGGTTTCTGGGGATCCAAATGCCAGTCCTCATGCTCCTGCAGAAAGTGTTTACCTGTGGATTTATCTCCCCTGTCCCCAAAGACATTTCTGTAGGATGCCACTTATGAAGGGCAATTGATCCTCTGGTTGTGAGAGTTATGCATCTTTACACTCAATAAATAGTGGACTGCAAAATGATTTTATCTTTAGTAGCAATGGAAAATGAGGAGGTTGATGGGCAGTCAGCTTTTTATCTCTTACAACTTGTCAGGAGCCTTTTTCATTAAAAAAAAAACAAAACTAATGTATATGTTAAGCTTCTAGATAAGAAGCTTATCTAAAAAACAACAAAATAAAAAAAGCTGGTGTGGGAGGTCCTTCTGTCTGTGTGTTGCTTTTATTGGTTAATGAATAAAGAAACTATTTGACCTATAGCATGGGAGGAAGAAGGCGGCGTTAGAGAGAAGCCATGTACCGTCAGACAGACACCACCGGAACTTTAGCCGGTAAGCCACAGCCATGTGGCGATACACAGATTAATAGAAATGGGTGAAATTAATATGTAAGAGTTAGTCAATAAGAAGGTAGAGCTAATGGGCTAAGCAGTGATTTAATTAATACAGCTTCTGTGTGATTATTTCGGGTCTAAGCTAGCAGGGCAGCTGGAAACCAACAAGCGGTCTTCTCCAACAATAAGCAAGCCATAAAGAGACACAGGACAGACATGTACAGATTTTTCTTTGTTATAATTTCTAAGTGATCAAGTATAACAGCTATTTCCATACAACATTTACATTGTATTAAATTTTTTAGTCATTTAGACATGATTTATTAACAAATGTGCAGGAGGGTGTGTAGACGATAGCTTTTCTTTCTTTCTTTCCTTTTTAACAAAGGCTAGGGCATTTGGAACTGGAGAGATGGCTCATCACTTATGAGTACTTCCTGTAGAGGTCTAAGTTCGATTCCCAGACCCCTGTTGGTGGCTCACAACCAACGTGTAACTCGAGATCTAAGGGATCCAGTGTCCCCTTCGGAACCCACAGCCACCTACACTACATATAGCACACATACACGGACGTACAAACACAGAAATTAAAAAAAAGTTTAAATTTAATTTAAAATGGGGGAGAAGGACTTGAATATCTACAGTTTCGTATCTTTGGGGATCATGGAACCAATGGAACCCATGGACATCAAGGAGCAACTGTGCACCAGGCCCTGTTTTAACTGCTTCTCATGGGTTAATTCAAACGTCCTTGGGGGAGCAAACCCCTGTGTCACTTTAGCAAAATATTGACCTCTCTCCCAAATGAGGCTTTTAAATATACAAACAATAACAGGATTACAAAAAAAAGCCACAAAAAAAAGGTGGTAAAAGCACGAATCCATTAGTCATGTGTTTGTTATCAGCATGCTAAATTACTGGACGTCACAGCCAGTCTAACGCATGCTATATTTAAAGTAATGATGGTGTGTGTACAGTTTAGGACATCTGCAGCAACTGTAAGCGTTCCAGAATAGTCACCACAGGACAGCCGAGATGATGGGACTTCATCTACTTCTGTTTCTGCCAGATCTGAGAGAGGGGAGAGCAAGAGGCCATTTCTGTCATTTAAGTTCACATACTTCATTTTTGTTGGTCGTTGCTTGTCCCAAACTCATTTTTGGTCCGCACCCTTTCCTCATGGGCATGCCCCTCATGTGCAGACATCAACCACAGAACAGACATGAACGAGGCTGGCAGGCAGGAAAAAGAGAAGGGCTGTGCTGGCTGGTTTTATGTCAACTTGATACAAGCTAGAGTCATCTGAGAGGAGGGAGCCTCAGTTAAGAAAATGCCTCCATAATACTGGACTATGGGCAAGCCTATAAGGCATTCTTAAAATTAATAGTTGATATGGGGGGATCCAGCCCATTGTGGGTGGTGCCATCCCTGGGCTGTCCTGAGCTCCATAAGGCTGAGCAAGCCATGAGGAGCAAGCCAGTAAGCAGCACCCCTTCATGGCCTCTGCATCAGCTCCTGTTTCCAGGTTCCTGCCCTGATTTCCTTCAGTGGTAAGCAGTGATGTGGAAGCTTAGGTCAAATGAATCCTTTCCTCTCCAAGTCGGTTTTGGTTGTGCTGTTTCCTCACAGCAATAGGACCCCTAATTAGGACAAGAATGATTTGCTTTCCTCATCAACCTTATAGGCGTCATGCACACAGCAATAGTCCATCCACTTGCCATTGAATGGTGGCTGATCCCATATCCCCAGACCTAGCCTCACGCTATCTCCTCTGCCGGCTGGGTGCTGTCCTCTTGGCTACCACAAAAGGCATCAAAATTTGGTGACTTAAAATAGTAGAAGTGCGGGACTGGGGCGATGGCTCAGTGGATAAAGTGACTGCCTCATGGTCTCACCACCTGTGGGAGGCAGAGGCAAGGACTCTCCAGGGGAAATTAGCCAGACTAGTTGAGGCAGTGTGCTCTGGGTTCTCATGTAGCTCTAGCATACGGACCTGGGTTCTGTTCCCGGCACACAAATGGCAAATTCATAACTTTTTAATTCCAGTTCCTGGGACTCTGATGCCCTCTACTGGCCTGTGCAGGCACTGCATGCCTGTGGTCTGCGTTCATGCTGGCAAAACACTCAAACACATGAAATTTATTTTTGGTTTTTTGAGACAGGGTTTCCCAGTGTAACAGTTCTAGCTGTCCTGGAACTAGCTCTTGTAGGCCAGGGATTCACCTGCCTTTGCCTCCAGAGTGCTGGGATTAAAGGTGTGCGCCACCACAGCCTGGCCTAAATACACGTATCTTAGAAATCTACTTATCTCCTTTTTTCAAGGGAACACAATTCAATTATAAATCCCCTCTTGCAAGGCCTAGTTTCCAGCCCTTTGGAAGCCTCCAAGCTTCTACTCTTCCCCCTCAGTCCCCAGTCCAAAGTTCTCTACTCTCCTGCCGTGGGTTAGAAGCTGCCCTTGTAGATATGGTTTTGGCAGGTACTTCGTGTTTGCCTTTGGTCTCTTGGTTCTTCAAGCCTGCTAATCATTTCTCCGTCTGGAGATGTGATTGGTGCCTCAGAAACGGAGAAAGAGGCCACCGCCAGCAGTAGTGTTCATTGCTTTCTGACTGTGGACACGATGTGACCAGCTGCCTTACGCTCCTGCTGCGTGTGCCTTCCCCGCAATGCTTGATCTCCCCTTAAACTGTGCACCAAAATAAGCCCTTCCTCCCTTAGCTTGCCTTGGTCAGGGTGGTTCTGTTGCATTCTAGGCACGTGACTTGGACCTCTTATTTCCTTATCTGTAGAATAGGGATAACAAGGGCACCTGCTTGGGCACGTGTGGTCTAGATCCAGTGAGATGCTGTGAAAATGTGTGTGTGTGTGTGTGTGTGTGTGTGTGTGTGTGTGTGTGTGTATTAGTGGTGGTGGTGGTGGGAGCAGTTGCCCCGATAATTCCTGCAATTGCCCCTGAGAATTCTGCACCATTGCCTAAGTTATTACAGTACAGACCGGGCTCAGGTTCCAAGGGCTGGGAACACTCGGCCCTTGCCGACAAGAAATCTAATACTTAGCACGAAGATGATTGACAGCTGCCGGAATGTAGGGTCCTGGAAATGCTAGTAGTGGAGGAGGTAGCAGGGAAACGGTTGAAACTTTCATCAAAAAGACACTGACATCAGGTGGAATTTCGCCCCCACCTCCAAAGAGGTAGAAGCAGTGGCAATAGGAGAGGAACTTTCTTTCAGTCCTGTTTTTGTTCCTGTGATATGAGCGCAGAGTCTCAGAATTAGATTAAAAAAAAACCCAGCTCCACCAGCATGGCAGCCAATCACTCAATGCCAGCTTTAGATCCACAAACTCCGAACCTTCTTCCAGTGGAAGTCACTACCCAAGTCCTTAAAACCTTGAGATGGCGGGTCATAAAAGCGACGGGCTTCGGTTTGGCGCTTGGATCAGGGAAGGAGGGAGAGGGCAGTGCAGTGATTGGCCAGAAAGTGGGCGGAGCCACTGCGTGATTGATTGTGATCGGCTTCCAGCAGAAGTCCCGGTTGACCGCAGGGAGAGAGGAGGGGCCTGTGGCAGCCCCACTGGGCTTTCTGCCCAGGGACACTTAGAAGACCGCAAGAGATTTTAATTTCTTGGTTAGGAGTTGGCGACACCGCCCTGCCTTATCATAGTGACTTCTGACTGAGCCTGCAGCCGTCTGAACCTTCCAAAGCCCTACCTGTAATAGGTAGTTAAAGTTAAAGAGATGGGGGGGGGGGAGTAAAGAATTAGCTAATTATTCAATAAATTCAGCTCTTGCTAGCAAGTCACAGTCGGCAACCCTGCTGTGTCATTCGTGGAGGGCTGAGTCAGCCCTGCCCCAAACTTAACCCAGGGGACAGGCCGGACCTGTACGAGGCTCTCTAGCTCCACCGTCTGGCAGGGGAGCGCAATGACTTTTGCGGACGTGAAAGTGGGAGGCTGTGTTAAGGATCAAAACTGGATGAAAACCTCCCCGTATAGTTCACGCGTCGCTTTCTCCCCACAACTCCCCATTGTCCAGCTGGATCCGTTTACCAGAGATCTGGATTTCTGCTGATTCTTTTTGCCGAACCCTCTGCCCCCGTGCTCCCCCAGGACTTCAGGCACGCCCTTGGCCAGAACCCAGGCGCCTCCTTGGCTCGCTTCACTTCCTGCCTCCTTGACTCTCAAGAGGGGCGGAGCTGCTTTCTGGAAGGCAATTGGAATCTGGGCGGTTTTGCCACAATAAAGGGGAGCCTGTTGGCATTTAGTGACCCCGCCCGCCATGTTGTGCATCCTGTAGGATAGTCCTGGACCACTAGGGATTGTCTTAGGAGGCATTCAGATGTCCCGCCGGACATTCATGCTGCTGAATGCATTGCGTTAATCCTCAGTGGTTCTGGACGAGCTCTGGTCTATCTTCCAACCAAACATAAACATAAGAGAGTTTTTGCAAGTCCCTCCTTTTCTCTTTTCTTCCCACCATTTTCCCTCCCTCCCTCTTCCTTTTGTGACAGAATTGCTGTGTAGTCTAGAACTAGGACCAGCTCCATTCCATTTACAAACGAGTTTTATTTATTTATTTATTTTGCAGGTCCTTCCTTCCTTCCTTCCTTCCTTCCTTCCTTCCTTCCTTCCTTCCTTCCTTCCTTCCTTCCTTCCCGCTCTTGCTATAGAGCCCACGATGACCTTGAGTTTGTAATCCCCCTGCCTCAGTCTTTTCCCCAAGAACTGGGATTGCATTCACCACCACGGCCAGATGTAGTTTTTACTGGGACAAAAAAAAAAAATCTATGCCATATCCCAGGCACCGTTTGAACCATTTCTAAGTGAACAACAGCGGCTTTCATTGCGTTCAGAACATTGTGCAACCGCTACCACGGCCAATTTCCAAACCTTTCCCATGACTCCACACAGAGCCAGTGTACTCAGTAAGTAGCAACTCCCCTCCCACCTGCTCTGGCCAGCCTTTGCTCCAGTCTCCTTTCCGTCTCTCTCTGTGAGCCTGTGTGCTCTAGGGATTTCAGGTGAATGGAAGCAGACAGCATTTGGCCTTTGTTTCGCTGACAGCTTATGGGAAAGTTGCCATTGCCACATATAGCTCCACTCCTGCTGTGTGAGTCATCATGAGACGCAAACACATCAGCCTGCACTTCTCACTACCTCAAGCAACGTGACTGCCTGCATTTGACACGTCTCTTTTGTCATATGACTGTGTTTCAGCATTCACGTGTCCCAATATGCTTTATTTTGTATATTTCACATCCTTTTCTATCCTAAAATTATATGTAGATAGCGTATTGATTTAACTTTCATCAAGGCTCATTACAAAGTCTCTATCACAGAAAGAGACACTGGGTGTGGTGATTCTGAGATATGCAGCCATTTCTTTCCTATCATCAGTCATGACAGCCAGCACTGGGGATCAGGGGATAAATCCTGCCTTGTCTTTGGAAATCTATGTGGCCTATCCACATTCCTCAAGCAGGAAAACTTCAAACCGCTGCCTCTTGTCTGTTGGGGACTGGGAGTCTTTATTTTTGTGTCTTCAGTGTTGTGTACTGATGCTACCAAACTCCGGACTTACAATGGGCAAAGGCATTAAAAACGATTTGAGAGGGAAACCTTTATTTTTTAATATTCATTTTTCTTTTAAAAGAGGTGTGTGT
>NC_022019.1:11217445-11221852 GCF_000317375.1 Microtus ochrogaster | reverse complement strand
AGAGAGGAGAGAGAGAGAGAGGAGAGAGAAGTAGGGAGGGGAGAGGGGCAGGGCAGGCCCTGGAACTGGAATCAAAGGCAGTTGTGGTCTTGGGTCTTCTGCAAGAGCAATATGAGTTCTTAACCACTGTGCCTCCTCTCCAGCCTGAGAAACAATCCTTTCTAGGCTCAAAATTAAAGCCACTCACCCAGACAGACAGACAGACAGTGCGCATACACACGCGCACACACACACTCATGAGTTGAGCTAACTTTCTGCTGTTCATTCCCTGAGCACTGTCTCCTCCTGAGGCCCACAGTCCCATCCTCACAGTGCTCCAGATGAACCCAGGGCTTTGAAAGTAGTTGGCAGCAAATGCTCTGTGTTGCATTAAATACCTTGAAACTGTGTTTTCAGCATCCACTGAAATAATGGATTCCAGCACAAGGTTCCCAGCGTCTCATAAATGGGAACCTGGAACCAGATCCTGTTTATCTTCTTGCTTCGTGTTGAAATGCGTCTGGTTGGGAGTGCTCAGATATTGATTTTTTTTTTTTTCTGTAGAAAAAGGCAGGAAGTGTTACATACATTGTTTTCTAACCAGCCAGCTCTTTATTATTCACACGTCCCTGGCCTCAGAGTCTTCCTTGAGAGTGTGTGATGTCTTATGCCTTTAAATGAGCTCCAATCTGACTGCTGAAGTCAAACACACATCTTGACTTTCCAGCACTGTGAAGGGCTTTCCCACACAACTCTCCAGTTTCTCACTTCCTGCAGAGTGTTTGATAAGTTACGTGAGGTGTTCAACCCTTCACTAGAAACAGGGCTTGGTGTGGAAGGATTTGGCTCATCTGAAGGGCAATATAAGCTTTTGGAGAACGGTTACGGAAGACAAACCGCATTTTGGATCTGGACTATTTCTGAAAGGCCCTGTGTTGACGGCTTTGTTCTGACCTGTGGCGTTACTGGTGGACCGATTCATAGGTGGGGCCTAATGGAAGGAGTTAGGTCATAAGAGTCATGCCCTCAAAGAGGAAATTGGGAGCTGAGTTCTTCCTGTGTCTTTGTTCCCTAGTTGCCAGGAGATAAACAGTTCCTTGACACATGTTCTAATCATGACATAGTGCGCTGCACAGGCCCAAAGCAACGAAACCAAATAACGAAGCGCCAAACCTCTTAGACCGTGAAGGGAAGTAAACCTCTTTTTTTACTGTGGGTTACCCAGTTTTCCTTCCTTCCTTCCTTCCTTCCTTCCTTCCTTCCTTCCTTCCTTCCTTCCTCCCTCCTTCTCTCCCTCCCTCCCTCCCTCCTTCCTTCCTCCCAGCTGACAGGTGGCTGCTATGAGCCCTTGCTATGGAGCTAAACTGTTAGGCCAAGCTAGGATGTTCAGTTGTGTGGTAATTTAAATAAGACTGCCCACCCTGGACTAGGCTTATGTGCTTGGATGCTTGGTCTCCAGTTAGTGGGACTGTTTGGGAAGGGTTAGGAGTAGTGGGTCTTTCTCGTCAGACTTTCTTTGCACTGCCAGCCCCCAGACAATGACATGGAGACTTCTTACTAATTATGAAAGCTTGGCCTTAGTTTAGTTAGTCCTACTAGCTCTTATAACTTAAGTTAACCTCTTTCTATTAATCTTGTTCTGCCACGTGGCTCTTTACATCTCCTCCATTCTGTATGTCAGATTCCCTAGGTATCTGACTGGCAAAAATCCACATGCCTAGATTTATCTCTTGAGTTTTTCTCTCTCTTCCCGAAGTCCTGCCTAACCTCTCCTGCCTAGCTATTGGCTATTGGACTTTTTATTAAACCAATCACAGTGGCACATCTTCACAGTGCAAACAAATATCCCATAACAGTTAGGAGGTGTGGCCTTGTTTGGAAGAAGTTACTGGGGGGCAGGTTTGAGGCCTCATTATTTCCAGTTAGCGTGATCTCTCTCTCTCTCTCTCTCTCTCTCTCTCTCTCTCTCTCTCTCTCTCTCTCTGCCTTGTGGTTTTTGCCTCAGGATCTAAGCACTCAGCTACTGCAAGCAGCACTCTGTTTGCTTGCCAGCCGTCTTAGTTTCCACCATGATGACCAGATCACAGACTCACCCTCTGAAACTGAAGGCTTCCAGTGAACTTTGTTCCATAAGTTTCCTTGGTCGTGATGCCTCTTCACAGTGAAAGAAAAGTAACTAAGGCAGAAGATGGCACCAGGAGGTGCTGTGACACATCTGGCTACTTTGAGGAATGTGGGAGACATTAGGACTTTGGACTAGGAGAATATCGAAGACTATACCATGTAGACCATGGAGGCCCAGATTGAGAGGTTTCAAGGGGGTATGCTGGCAACTGGGCTAGAGACCATCGTTGTGATGTTTTTGCAAAGAATGTGTGTCTGTCCCTGTTCTAAGAATTTGCCCAACGCTAATTGAAAAGTAATGGACAAAGTTCTTTGGTGGAGGAGGTTTTGAGACAGCCTGATGTTGACTGTGTCACGTGGTTGGCAATCACTATTGTGCAGGTCTATAATAAAAAAGAGCGAGTAGGACAAAGATATACAAAACCTACAGTATGGGGGCAAAAGGGCCCCAGGAAATTAAATGCTGGAGCCAAGGCTTGTGCAGGAAGAGAGAAGGAGGTTTGGGAGAGGCCTAGTGTGTATTGAAATAAAAGGAGGGGGCCTCAGGACAAGGCCCCACCCAGATAATCTTCCAACTTGCATAAAGAAAAGGCCCAAGGGAGTGGTAGGAATCTTCTGTCCCCACTAAGCCAGGAGAAATTAAAGCTGCTTCTAAATGTGGTTCAAGGGTCCAGGGGTCAGGGTCCATCCTCATCGTGCAGCAGAACTTGGCAGTATTGCCCACATGGTTCTGGCTTTGGAGTCGTGGGGGTTATAGGAGTCGAGCTGGTATATCTAAAGAAAGCTATAGAGGCCAGGCACCTGGCAGGAGAGAGTCCCCGCATGGAGGTCCTGAGAGGTCATTGTATGAAGCTATGAAAGTGAAGCCTGGATTGTGTCGGAGACCCCAAGACGCCCGAAGCGTGAGACACCTGCCAAGGAGAGCTGCACACAGGAAGTGGAACCAGCCTAAGAGAGAGCTGTCTTGTAGTCAGTAACGCTGGAAGGGTGGAGCTTTCCTGTCATGACATCGGACATGGAGATACAGGGATTGAAGTTTGCCCTGCTGCCTTTTGGTCTGGCCTTTGTCCGGTATTTCCACACCACACCTCCGTTCCCTCCTGGGAATGCATATTCTGTGCCATGGTGTGCTGGAAGCATGTGATTTGATTTCTGATTTTAACAGGGGCTACAGTTAGGAGCTTGCCCTGAGTCTTGAGACTGAAAGACTATGGGGACTTTTGAAGTTGGCCTGAATGCATTTTGCATTATTAGATGGCCAAGAGCTTATGGGAGCCGGTGAGTGGCATGTGGAGGTTTAAAGAAGAATAACTCCCATAGGCTCATATATGTGAATACTTGGTCCCTATTGGTGGAGCTGTTTGGGAAGGGTTAGGAGGTGCACCCTCGCTCAGGAGTTGTGTCCCTGGGGATCAAGAGACGAGCTCTCAGCTGTCTCCACTTCTATGCCTTTGCTCCATCATCGTGGACGCTAACCCCCCCGACACTGTAAGGCCAATCAATCACGTTCTCTTATAAGTTGCCTCTGTCATGGCGTTCTGTCGCCATTATTTTAAGTAACTAACACAGAGGGGAAAGTGATCGACTGTCTGGTTTTGCATCAACTTAACACGAGCTAGGGTATCAGAGAGAAGGGAGCCTCAGCTGAGAAAATGCCTCCGTAAGATTGGGCTGTAGACAAGCCTGTGGCATTTTCTTAATTAGTAACGGATGGAAAAGAGCCCAGCCCATTGTGGGTAGGGTCACCCCGGGCTGCTAATCCTAAAGAGAGCAGGTAGAACAAGCCATGAGGAACAAGGCAGTAAGCAGCACCCCTCCATGGCCTCTGCATCAGTTTCTGCCTCCTCCAGGCTCCTGCCCTGTATGAGTTCCTGTCCTGACTTCCTCCACTGATGGACTATGATGTGGAAATGTAAGTCGGAATGTAAACCCTTTCCTCCCCAACCTGCCTTTTATTTCAAGGTGTTCCATCACAGCAATAGGAACCTTAACTAAGACGGGATTTATTTCAGCTTATTTCATCACTGATGGAAGTCCAGGCAGGAACTCAAGTGGGCGCCTGATGTAGAAACTATGGGGAAAACATTACTGGCTGGTTCATACACAAGCTGACATTGAGCTAGCTTTCTTTTCTCATTCAGGACCACCTGCCCCGGGAATGGTGCTGCCCACAGTGGGCTGGTCCATTTCTTAATTAAAAAAAAAAAAATAAAAAACTCAGACAATCGTCACAGACAAGCCCACAGGCCAGTTTAATCTGGGCACTCATTCAGTTGAGGCTCCATTTTCAGGAGACTCTAGGCC
>NC_022019.1:11216093-11217247 GCF_000317375.1 Microtus ochrogaster | reverse complement strand
CCCCCACCTCCCCAGTGCTGGGATTAAAGGCTTGCACCACCACCGCCCAGGCAGGGAAGATTCTTTAGACATTTTTAGAGTCAGGCCCTGAAACCACGCTCAACCTTCAGCAGCGAGTAATCAGTTTCAAATTCCCAGTCTTTCTGTTACTACGCAGGTGCCCCTGGGCATGGCTTATGTGGTGCTGGGAGCTGAACCTAAGGCTCTGTGCGTGCTACGCCAGCATTCTCCTGCGCTATGGCCTCGGCCCTTGTTTTCCCTGTGTGTGATTTTGTTGTTTTAGGATCATATGTAGAATGTACTGATTTTTATCTAGTGCTCTAATTACAGTAATTAAGCCAAAGTTCTGGCTTGGGGAGCAGCCCAGTTGTGGCTGCTTCTGGTTTAGCAAGAAACATATGCCATGGGTGGGGTGGGGCTATTTGTCACTAGCAATGACTGACCTCACTGGCTATGCCTTGTTCCTTACGTATCTACTTAAAAATACCTAAGAGATTAAGGAAGAGTCACTTAAAGTTTTTCAACAGTTTTGCCTATCTGAGGACAGAGTCTTGCTTGCTCTGATGCTGGTGAGGGCATGGTTGGGAGCAAGTCCCTGCGAGAGAGAACAAATGCCTTGCTCACCTCTTTGCAAAAGAATGTCACTGAATGTGGCCGAAAGTTAGGCAGAGCTTGGTTATCACTAAGTCTGTGAACATTTCGCCCAAATGATCAGTAGTGACAGAGCTGTATTTAAATAAATTTATTTATTTATTTATTTATTTATTTATTTATTTATTTATTTATGTGAATGTTCCTGTATGTCTGTATTGTGTTATGGGCATACATCATGTGCATATGGAGATCAGAAGAGGGCATCAGATCCCTGGAACTGGAGTTACAGACAGTTGTGAACTACCATGTGGGTGCTGGGAACCCAGCCTGGGCCCTCGGCAAGGAGAAGTCAATGGCTTAACGACTTAGCCATCTCTTTACTCCCAGAGTTATATGTTAAACATTCTTAATGCCTCAGATAAAGCTTTATACTATGAGAAACCTGTTCATTGGAAAAATAGAGGTGATACAGGTTTCAGAAGACATTACCCCCTCAGAAGACACAGCGTCCTTTACCCCCTCAGAGGACACAGCATCCTTTACCCCCTCAGAGGACACAG
>NC_022019.1:11211907-11215451 GCF_000317375.1 Microtus ochrogaster | reverse complement strand
CACAGCATCCTTTACCCCCTCAGAGGGCACAGCATCCTTTACCCCCTCAGAGAACACAGCATCCTTTACCCCCTCAGAGGACACAGCATCCTTTACTCCCTAATAATACATTAATCACCTCCGAGACGCATCTGCAATGCTGCTCGTTTGGAAAATGGGGTTGGCTCTATCATTAGCCTTTCCCAGGAGGTCTATTACTTGGGAGTTGCCGTGAGTAAACATTTTCAACAGGATTTGGGCCAAACAATTCTAGAGGGGATAGATGTGACTTGACCTCTTCTGTCCTAGGTGGACACATTGTTCCCAGATGCAGAAGGGGACTTCCTTGGGGGTGTAGGGCCTCTTCAGTTCCTCAGAGACTGGGGGTCTGATGGGGACCAGCTGCAGGTGGAGACAGTGACGTTACTGCACTCATTGCTGTTCTCCTTGAGGTGACAAAATACCCAACAAGAAGCAATTAAGGAAAGAAAAGCTTGCTCTGATTTATAGAAGAAGATGGCACTGCAATTATTGCTGTTGTAATTTTCAAAAAACCAGAACGTGAGAGAAAAGGCCTTGCAACCGAGCTCAGGTGGAGGGGTTTTTAATTGGGGTAAAGTGAATGGGAAAAGGGGGAGGGAGAAGGGGAGACCGGCCTCTGGGGACAGGAGGTGCTCTTAGTAGCTACAGGTGAGGACGTATACCCCAGAGTCAGGTCAGTACAGATGCTTGAATGCTAACAATTGTAGGAGAACCCACTGTGGTAGGAGGTGGGGAGGGGACGGGGAGGCTGGCTGGTCACATGACATCCAGTGTCAGGAGCAGAGAATAGGAAACAGGTCCAGTCTAGAAATCTTCAAGTCCCCCCACCCCCTGCACAGTGACCCACCATTTCCAGCAAGATAATACCCTAGAGGCTCCCCAATTCTGTCAAACAGCACCAGTTTAGAGCCATCAGGAGGATCTAGGACGAGGTACCACCCATTAGTCCTTCATAAGGACCCAACTACAATTGGATTTGTGGCTGAGCTCAGGTAAAGTTTTCCCTACACGGACTGAAGGACCGACAGGAGTGGGCAGGAGCCTTGAAAGATGATTTGCTGGGAGAGAGCCCAGTGTCAGTCAATTAAGGCTAAGTTGGAAGAGCCTGATAGATATTTAGCTGACAATAGTCTACTCTCTTTCCCTATTCCCTCTTCCCTTTTGTACTCCAGGGAGAACACATTATCAGTTGACAGAAAACAAAGGAGAGTCCTTTCCAGGCGTCTCTGAAGACACTGGACACGGTTTTCACATCACTACTGCTCCTGTGTGCTTCCTCCTGACTTCCTTAGAAGGCTGTAACTCTTTCAATTCTGCCACATGTTTCTGAGCTTCTTTGTGAGCGAGAAAACAATCAAGACAGGGTAATTATTCCTCCCATTCTTGCTTGAAGATTGCTTACGCCCTGTGAAACCATGTTAGTTGGCTCACATAGATCTATTAATATGCAAGCAACATTTTGATTTTTGTTGTTGCTAATTTTAATAGGGTACCGTGGGAGCCAGCAAACGTTTCCTAGAAAGGAGCATAGAGTTGTATTTTAGGCTTTGTGGGACACATGGTATCTGTTACAAATATTCCACTTTGATCATGCCATGCAGAAGATGCCACGGATGCTATAACAGGCGTGTACATGGCTATGCTCCAAATACAGCTTTATTTATAGACACCAGATTTGAATTTTATATAATTTGCACATGGTGCAAAATTTTCTTTCAATGCACCCTTCTCCCCAGCCATTTAAAAAAATTTAAAAACTTGAAAGCCATCTTAAACTTGCAGGATGTTCAAGAACAGTAAGTTGGCTGGATCTGACCCATCTGGTAGAGTTTGTCACTGTCTGGGCTAATACTTAATGGGGAAACCTAACTTACTTTATTATACCTCTAACTTTTCAAAAATCAAATTGAAGATAGGATTTGGAGAGGAAAGAGGATTTAAAAAAAAATCTATTGCAGCCCAGTAAACTGTGAATTCCTATAATCTCTTCACTTGGAAGGGTCAGGGAGGAGGGTGAATGTAACTCACCTCCATAAGCTCATAGGAGTGGCAGAATTAGGAGGCGTGGCTTTGTTGGAGGAAGTGTGTCAGTTTGGGGGTGGCTTTGAGGTCTCCTATGTTCAAGCTACTCCTAGTTCAGTTCGCTTACTGTTGCATGAAGATCAAGATGTAGAACTCTCAGTTCCTTCCCCAGCACCATGTCTGCCTGAATGCAACCATGTCTTGGCATGATGACAATGGACTAAACCTCTGAACTGTAAGGCAGCCCAATTAAATCTTTTCCTTTGTAAGAGTTGCCATGGTCATGGTGTCTTCACAGCAATAGAAACCCTAACTAAGACACCTGGATTATGTAAGACTCTCTCTAAGGCAAACAGGGATTGGAGAGGCAGATCAGATCATGTTCTGCTTTTCCAGAGGTCCCCCACTGCCCTCGGGTCCCAGTGCCCACACAAGGCTGTAATTGAGTCCTCAGGCTCCAAGGGCACTGTATTCATATGCACACACACACACACACACACACAAAATGCTTAATTTAAAAAAAAACCCACAAGATAGATTACCAGTTTTGGTCAACCTGAATATTTGATTAAACAGACAAACAAACAAAACAGAAGTCAGGTGATGGTGGGGCCTGCCTTTAATCTAGCACTAAGGGGGCAAAGAGAGGGGAAATCTCTGAGTTCAAGGCCTGCTTGGTGTACAGAGTGAGTTCCAGGACAGCCAGGGCTACACATGGAAATCTTGTCTCGAAAAAGCAAAAACCAAACTGAAACAACAAAAGCAACCAGATAGCACTGACTTTTTTTTGAAAGGTTACATCTGCCAGCGGTGAGGTGAGAAAATTGTATTTTGATGAGAAAACAATGATCTCTTTGCAGTTGTCATTCACATACGAGGTCCATGTGAACTGGGACCTTCGCTAGTGGCTGCCTTGGGGCTTGCACAACACGAGGAGGCTGATTGGATTTTGAGTGTTATTAAGCTGCTTATGCTGCTGTGTATGTGTGTGTATGTGTGTGAGAAAGAAAGAGACAGAGATAAAGGAAGAGAGAGAGACAGACAGAGAGACAGAAAGCGATGGAGTCAGAGGCAGAGTGGAGAGAGGGTGGTGGTGATGGATGCAAGAACCACTTTCTCTTCCTGTATTTATTCATGGATGGCATCTCTACTTGCCTTCACTTTTCCCTACTCATCCAGTAGATCACTGTAGCACAATTGATAAAAACTCAGAGACAGAAATCGGGGTTCAACCTGAAGACCAGAAAAGCAAAGCAGCCAGCCACTGGCTCTTACCTCTACCTCAGTCTGAAATGGCGGTCCTGCCTCTAGGAATCTCAGAATGAGACTGTATCTGAGAGCTGTCTCCTCCCACCTTATATTCCTCTCTAGTGCTGGGATTAAGGCGTGCACCACTACCACCTGTTTCTGTGGCAAACTAGTGTGGTTACTGGGATTAAAGGTGTTTGTCACCACTGCCTGGTCTGTAAGACTGTCCAATGGGGCTGTTCTACTCTCTGAT
>NC_022019.1:11191645-11210697 GCF_000317375.1 Microtus ochrogaster | reverse complement strand
ACTAGCTCTTGTAGACCAGGCTGGTCTCGAACTCACAGAGATCCCCCTGCCTCTGCCTCCCAAGTGCTGGGATTAAAGGCGTGTGCCACCACCGCCCGGCTGTGACCTATTTTCTGAAGGGAGAAAGTTCAGACAGTTCTGCCTCTATGGTGTAGACACAGAACAAGGCAAACATATGCAAACCAGGGGCTGCAGAGCTGGCTCAGAGGTTAAGAGCACTGGTTGCTCTTACAGAAGACCCAATACAATTCCAAGCACCCACATCACACAGCTCACAACCACCGGTAACTCCAGCCCCAGGGCCTGAGAAACCTTCTTCAGTCCTCTGTGGGCAACTGCGCCATATGGCACAGACACACAGTCATAAGTAAAAACTTCAGAATTTTTTAAGAATATGCAAAGTAGTATAAACGAGTACGAATCAGCTGAATGCCGGAATGTGGAGCTTTTACTTAGATCGAGTGAGTGAATGAGACATTCTTCTGTCTGGGAATGAACGTGAATGATTTTCTCCACCCTGGACCAAAACCTCAAGGCCTGGCCCCACCGAAGGCAGGTGAAGATCTGCCCAGGGCTGCTCTTGGGGACAGTAAGAACAGGCTTACATTCACTTCTCAAATCTCATCTGATTATAATCAGAGTTCCCAGAGGCAGAGGCCTATGTGCACATGTGCATGTATTACGTACATGTGTATGGATGTGTGTATGTATAACTGTGTGTGTGCATGTATGTGCTCATGTGCACATGTATATATGTATTTGTATACATACTTGTGTGGGAATGAGGGGGTGTGTGCCCATGTTTTCAGGTGGAATCTGAAAACAGCCCTGGGTTGCAATTCAATGTACCAGATTTTCCTTAGCTGGTCAACTGTGTGTTTCAATAACTCTCAAGTGTTGAGACAGGAGCTTCTGGTCCCTGCCCTCTTGACCATGTGGAATGCTAACTGTGACTTCAGGAGACAAAGATGAATTATCTCAAGGTCATTGATTTTTAACCAATATATCACTTTTATGATTATCCTTCTTAGGGTTTCTATTGCTGTGATGAAACAGCATGACCAGAGCAAGCTGGGGAGGAAAGGGTTTATTTGGCCTGTACTTTTATATCGCTGTTTATCATTGAAAGGAAGTCAGGACAGGAACTCAAACGTGGCAGGATCCTGGAGACAGAAACCATTGCAGAGACCATGAGAGTACTAATTACTGGCATGTTATCCATGGCTTGCTCAGCCTGCTTTCTTACAGAACCCAGGACCACAGCCCAGGTACTGTCCACAGGGGGCTGGGCCCTCCCCCATCAATCACTAATTAAGAAAATGTCCTAGGGGGCCATGCTGATCTGGGTGGCCTGCACTGTCACCTGGAGTCATGGTGTTGTCTGGGCCAGGGCTGCTGCCTAGGGACATGTCTGGATCCATGGCCCTACTGAAGCCAGGGGCTGTGTTGATGTCTGTGGCTCCTGATCAGGAGCCAAAGGCCATGCTGATGTCAGGGACTTAGGCTACCACCTGAGGCCATGTTTGTGTCCAAGGGCCAAGCTACCACAGAGGCTATCATATCTGAGTGGCCTGTTCAGCTTCGGGGGACCATGGTGATTTCTGAGCCTGGGCTGCTACCAAGGGCCATGTCTGGGTTTGTGGCCCTACCACAGCTGGGGTCTGTGTTGGTTGATGTCCATGGCCCATGTTGATACCAAAGGCCATACAGATGCCTGGAGTCTGGTCAGCAACCTGTGGTCGTGTTGGTTGGTGTTTGAGGGCTATACAACCACTGAGGAGCTGCATTGTCACCTGGGACATGGTGTTGCAAAGGTCAGGACTGCTACCTAGGGCCATGTCTAGATCTGTGACCCTATAGCAGCCAGAGTCTGAGTTGATGTCCATAGCTCCTGTGACCACCAAGGGCTGTGTGGATGCCTGAGGTCTGGTCAGTCACCTGCGGCCAAGTGAGCGCCCTAGGACTATGCAGCTGTTGGGGCCATACTGATCTGGGTGGCCTGGTCTGCCTCCAGGGCCATGATAACATCCGGCCCCAAGCTACTGCTGAGGGCCATGTCTGGGCCCATGGTCCTGCTGCAGCTGGGGTCTGTGTTGATGTTCATGGGGTCATAGGAACCATGCTTGTTGACATCTGAGGGCTGTTCTGAGCTGGCCCTGCCTGTCACTGACCCTGGGATAGCTGGCCCTGCCTGTCACTGACCCTGGGATAGCTGGCCCTGTCCCTCACTGGCCACTGCAGCAGAAGAGCTTTGCCACAGATGAGGGAGAGCTGGGCCCGACAACACGGGCCTAGGAGAGCTGGCTTTGTGCCTTGCCTGAGTGGTGTGGTCCCAGCAATCTAGACTGAGCAGCTCAGCTACCACTCAGATCCACATCCTGGGCCTTGCATTGGCCCACCCCAACATCTATGCCATCTGTGACCTGCTGGAGCGCCTGAAGGGACTGGTCCTGCGGAACGTCAGCTGCAGGATCTCCAACAGTAGGACATCTGAGAGGAGTTTCAGTGAGTTTCGACGATGATGGCATGCCAGTGGCCTTGAACCAATGACCATTGCCACGAACATTTGCAGGGGCCTGATTGGACGAAAGGGTATAATGTGTGATGTACTACTGATTCCAGGGCCTCTAGGATGAATGAAGAGGTGTTGCAGAGACAGAGGAGCAAGGGTCCTCTTTTTAAAATTAATTTTTGGGGAGTTTCTTTTGGGGAGGATGCTGTAGTGAAGAGGGCCAGATATGGAGGGACAGGGAGATGAGTGGAATTGGGGTACATGATGTGAAATTCCCAAAGAATCAATAAAGAATTATGTTATTGAAAAAGAAGGGAAGAAAGAAAGAAAAAAGGAAATGCCCTGCAAGCAGATCTTATGGAGGCATTTTCTCAATTAATTTTTAAGATAACTAGCTTGTGTCAAGTTGACATAAAACTAGTCAGAACAGTGATGTTATTGCTATTTTTATAACTATTTAAAATAGCAAATGGGTCTGGCAGTGGAGAAGTCCTTGTTGTAGGAAGTCCTTCTGTATATGTGTTACTTCTATTGGTTAATGAATAAAGTTGCTTTTGGCCAAGGGCTTGGCAGGACAAAGCCAAGCGGGAAATCCGAACAGAGATGTAGAGAGAGAGAGTGGGCGGAGTCAGGAAGAAGTCATGTAGTTGCCACAGGAGACAGAGGCCTCTGCTGGAGCCGGCCGAAACTTTGTCGGTAGGCCATGACCTTGTGGTGATGCACAGATTAATGGAGATGGGTTAGTTTAGGATGTAAGAGCTAGCTAGAAATATGCTTAAGCTATTAGTCAAATAGTATTGCAAATAATATAGTTTATGTGTGATTATTTGGGGTCCAAACAGTGGGAATGAACAAGTAGCCTCCATCAACAGTGACACATATCTTTGACTGATGTCAACATATTCCAATAGAAACGGCTCTGTTTTTCAGTAGCCACTCTATAGTAATGAGAGGATATACTCTTCACATTCAGCTGGGCAGATCGGGGTAGTAGATACTTGCGCAGTCCTGTAACTTCTGTAGCTAGTGGACAGACAGGCCAGGGATGGCGACACCAGGGAGGCTGTTGTGAGGATGGGGAACCGTGGGCGCTGTAGCACAATCTTGCTGTGAAGCTAAAATTTCTTTAAAATCAAGGTTTATTAAAAACAACGCATTGGAGGCATGTACGTGTGCATGTGCATGCATCCATGTGCATAAGGATACAGGTCTTCGTGTGTGCATGTATGCACGAACATACGGTGGTCAGAAGACGGCCTCTCCTGTCATTCCTCAGGCGTCTTCTGCCTCCTTTGTTAGAGAGAGAATCTTTCATTGGCCTGGAATTTTTGCCATGTAGCAGGCCAGCTGGCAATGAGCTGCCAGGGCTCTGCTAGTCTCTGGCACCCATTTTACCTTCTCTGGGATTACATCAGCATGCCAGCACACCTGGAATTTTACTTGCTTTATGAGGATATAATCTCAGGCCCTCAAGACTGCTAGGTAAGTGCTTTGCCCATCTCCTCATCACGGAAGGTACTTATTTTTATTTTAATTCATTTAATATATTACTATGTGTTTTAGGGTTCTCTCTCTCTCTCTCTATCTCTCTCTCTCTCTCTCTCTCTCTCTCCCTCCCTCTCTCTTTCAGCCTCACATAGCTGAGGCTGTCCTCAAACCCAATACGTAGCTGAGGATGACCTTGAAGCCCCAATCTCCCTCCCACCTCTACTTCTCCAGCACTGAGACACGTGGCTTGGTTTCTGCAGTGCTGGAGATGAAACCACCAAACTTCATGTATGTTAGACAAGCGATCTGTCTCCTGCGCTATATTTTAAGCCCCTTCTCCTGTTTTAGTTTGAGCAAATACATATGTCACCCAGTAGGTCTTTAGGTCCCTGTTTTCCTATCATTACTAACATATTTGGTGATCATGTTATTCTCATGTACAAACAGCTCGGGCTCAGGGATTTTAAAAAAAATGTTTTTTCTTACCAACCATGTGCAAATCCCTGCATAATCCAGTTCTTCCAAGCATTTCTCTCTGTTGTGCTGTGTGGTGGCCTTTCTGCTTTTCGCTGCCCCTCCTCCCTGTGTTCTGGCTCCACCCCAAGCTGAAGGCAGCCCTGTGTGTGGTGGAGCAACCTTGGAGCCTTCCAACTGGCTATTTCAGACCACCTCTCAAGCCTCAGATCCATGGACTCTCCAGGAGAACCTTCCAGAAAATGGAGAAATTGACAAGAGACAGACTTTGGGGGACAAGGAGAAATGAGAAAAGAAAACCCTGCTTGGACATCTATCTCTGAAGTAATCTAATGAATTTTTCCTTTTATCCTGTTAATACTATTTACTTTATATTTGGAAGAAAGAACAAAGTAAAAAGTACCTTACAATTCCACACTGAGAGAGTTTCTGTTTCTGTTTTAGATTAGGGAACCATACACACACACTATTATCAAGGACTTGTGAATTTCCCTGCTGGCTCAACTCTGTGCAGGCTCAGCTCTGCCCTCTGCTTCCTGAGTTCTGGGACCACGTCGGCATCTAGTGTAAGGTTCTCTGTGAAGAGAGATCTTGTATCTTCAGGAGCCACAGATTTGCAATGAGCATGCCCTGCATGCAGGGCACTCAGCTGGGACCTGCGCTCGAGGAGCCCAGTATGTGATAATTCATATGAAGAGATATGCAGGCTGCAGCCTTAACCACAGCATCCTTTGTTGCGGCCAGGGAGACCATTAGGGCCTCTGCTCACCCTTTAGCTGCTCATAGCATCACTAGGACAAGGAGGTGCAGGCTACTTTAAGGGTTCTAAGCAAAGGAAACTGAGGGCCTAGGCAGGGGAATGATTTGTAGGCGATGGGCCAGCAGCAGAATTGAAAAGCCAGGGATTGAGTGCACCCCGACCTCCATCAGTGATCTCTAGTTTGACATGTGTGCTCCCGTGGATTGTAAGGGATGGGCATTGTCGGACTGAAAGAAGGTTTAAGGGAAACAGCGACCAGGAAGAAAGGGAGTTGAATCATTCACCAGTTCTCAGTTCATGATCATCCTTGCCACCTGGTCTTACAAAGGCCCGCACAGCAAACCCCTCTGGTTGTTCACAGAGCACAATAGCCATTCAAATTCCTGCCCTTATCTCTCGCTGCCACGCTGCTTACTGGAAACAGCACCAGCCCCCCCCCCCCCCCGCATCAGCAGCCTGGCATACTTTCATGAGTTCTCATTACAGCGTCTGGGCACCTATCTGGTCCTCTAGGAAACTGGTGGTGTCGGCAGCACTGCTCAGGGGGGTGCCCATTGTGGGGCACTGTGGGACAGGTTTCCTGGTGGGGAGTACCTGCAGGTCTCTAGCCCTCTTCAGGGGAGGGAGGCAAGGCCACAGTGAACTGAAGGTCAGAATGTACTCTTGGAGCTGCTCTGGGGCAGGAGTGTGTGTGTGTGTGTGTGTGTGTGTGTGTGTGTGTGTGTGTGTGGTGAAAGAAAGGATTGTAAGGCTTGTGCTCCCTGGAACTAGCTGACAGTCAATTACTTGTTAAGTATGCTGTGTGTCAGAGACAAGAAAATGAAGAATTGCATCCACGACTGTCAGTAGGTTGATCCCCAGCCGTCTGTGGCATTTGTGATTGTGTGTGAATTGATGTCTCTTTCCTGTCACGTAGTCCTGACTTGTTCAGTGCCAGGTGCTCTTTGGAGTCCTTTGCATGTGTTTCTGTGCTCGTGTGTGTGTGTGTGTGTGTGTGTGTGTGTCCTCATGTTTTTGTAGGTTAGAAGTGAATGTCTGATTTGTTCTTTAGGAGTTAGCCACCTTGGTTTTTTGGTTTTTGTTTTGTTTGCTTGTTTTTTGAGACAGGGTCTCTCTTTGGCCTGGAGCTTGTCAGGCAGGCTGAGCAGCCCACCCAGAGACCCCTGGACATCCACCTGCCCCACTTTCTCTGCTCTGGGGTTACAAGCACAGTTTATTGCTCCTGGTTTTTACAATGATTTATTTGTGTATTTTTCTATTTTCAGTGTCTGTGCAGACATTTGTGGAGCTGAGAAGAGGGCATTGGAGTCCCTGGAACTGGATTACAGGGCTGCAAACCAACTGCTGAGCTTGCTGGATGCTGAACCCGGGTCCTCTGCAAGAACTATGTGTGCTCTTAACCTCTGAACCATCTCTCCAGCTCCACATCTGGGAAAAAAAAAAAAAAGAGCACTGAGGATTGAATTCAGGTCCTGATGCTTACAAGGCAGTTACACGTTTGATTATCTCCAAAGTCACTATGGAATTGATGCAGGCCAGGCACGGTGCAGTGTATTGACAGGTCTGAGTTTTGGAGCTGTCTTGTTTTATTTTTTAATTATTTTTGAGTTGATGCCTTCCAATATAGCCCAGACTGAAGTGGAACTCACTATTTAGCCCAAGTTGGCCTTGAACTCATGATCCTCCCGCCTCAGCCTCCTGAGTGCTGGGGTTATAGGTGTGCACAGCCACGCTCAGCCCAGATCTTACTTCAGTTCTCTCTGAAATATGAGGGAGACACCACAGTCGCTGCCTTCATTTATGCTCAGTGCAACCAAGGCCCAGGGAGACTCAGAAACTAGACAGAGAGCACACAGTAGGGCTACAGAACTCACAACACTCTGTGGTCCTCTTTGTCTTGGGGCACAAAGATGAGAGCGTGAAGCAAATTTTTTAAATAAAGTTCTTCCATTTATTTGGTGTGTGTGTGCGCGTGCATATGCACATGCACACGTGTGCATGTATGTGGATGTATGTGGTGTGGAGTATGAGAACAATCTGTTGAAGTCAGTTCCTTCCTTTCTATGTGGGTCCTGTTAATCGAACTCAAGTTGTCAGACGTGGCGGCAAGTGCCTTCACCGGCTGAGCCATCTTGCTGGCCTAGGGTCCGGCCAGTTGAATTCACTCAGGCACATGAATAAGAAACAACTACTGGAGCCCATGTGGGCCAGGCTTAAAGGAGAGCCCAGTTTGTGTTAACCAACAGGAACTCTGTGTCCAGATTCAGATGTAGGCTTTGTGAAACAAGCTGGGGAAATACAACTAGCATGTGGGGCAGGCGTTGCAATTGGCTGGCCTCGTGGGACAAGGGCTAAGAAATGTGCACCAGGCTGGATGACTAGGTGGCCACCAACAGAGAGGTAGATATGAGTCAGTTAATTCTGGAACTCAGCCCCGATTCAAGCAGATAAACTTCTGCAGGATTCAGGACACCAGCGACTGGGGCTCCCTTCACTCACCTGAATCTGAATTCAGTGGAGAGCTAGAAACCAGGCAGTAGAGGCCACAAAGCCACCCTTCTCGGTAATACCACTATGGAAGGGTGTGGCTGCAGACAAAGAATGTGGCTATAGATGAAGGTGAAAGCCACCAGGGCCAAGTGACAGAGGAGTGCCGGGCCCTTCACCTGTTACCCACTAAAACCATAATGTGTTTTTCTCTTCCTCCATCCTGTCTTAGCTGCATTGCTGGGAAACACGGAGTATATTCTTGAGCCCGGAACACTTAGACTGAGACCCCTGCCTGACTAGCACAGCCGAGCAATACTTGATCGGCTTCTCACGAGTTTCCCAAGAGATGATACCTCTGATGTGTTGATTAGATTGCCCAGGTTACATGATAGAAACTTTCTGGCCACTTCTGCTAAAAGTGTGGAAGACTCTTCACCCCTCCCCCACCTCCATCACCACATCCTTAGTGATGACTAAGCCAGGATGAAGGCATGGCATCTCTTTCCTCACATTGTGTCCGCCCAGTTTGCTGCCCTCACCTTTGATTCACCTCAGAGACAAGCTGATCATCAGAAGTGTTTTGCTCATGATGGGGTAAACTTGATGGTCGTCTGCCAGAGCAAACGCATTTCCCCAGCACACCCTCGGCTTCTTCAGCTGTTCAAGCACCTGGTGTCCCATAGCCTAACCCAAAGGTTCAGGCCAAACCACGAGGCCAGTATGTTTACGGAGCATGACGATGGCAGCAACAGAATGTTACTAGAGTTCTTGGGGTCATATCCTGGGCCCTGGCATCCCTAACAGCCCAGGCTCACCCACCCATCTGCAGCTGGCCGATTGAGAGTTAACTGTACAAAGTCGAGGAAGGGGATTTAGTCAATGTGGCCACACTGGGAAGAGAAACCAACAGAGAGGACCGGAGGCCACCTCCCCAGTTCCATCATGAGGATATCAACAGGGGGTTTAGGTTTAGACTCATGTATTTTTATGTGTGAGAACATTTGCCTATGTGTACGTAATGTGCCATGTGCCAACAGGAGTCAGAAAAGAGCATCAGTT
The DNA here is from genome assembly GCF_000317375.1 of Microtus ochrogaster. Taxonomy (NCBI): domain Eukaryota; kingdom Metazoa; phylum Chordata; class Mammalia; order Rodentia; family Cricetidae; genus Microtus; species Microtus ochrogaster. The sequence continues at coordinate 11,201,914 of NC_022019.1, read as the reverse complement.
CTCCTGGCACTGTAGTTAGAGATGGTTGTGAGCCACCATGGGGGTGGTAGGAACTGAACCCAAGCCCTATGCAAGAGCAACAAATGCTCTTAGCTGGGAACCATCCCTTCAGGCCCAGAAGTTTGGATATAAATAGAAGGGAAGAAGTTGCCCAGCTAAGCAGTCCTTATCAAGGTACACTCAGTGTCTTCCACTGACCAACCAGCCATTGTCTGGACTCTAGTCTGTCCTGCAAGGTTGTCTGGCAAGCGATCAGAACCGTGTGGAATCTCTTTACTAGAGACCAGTTGCCCCATCTGGCTGGCCCCAGGCTTCTGCCTTTACCTTCTCCCAGTGTGAGACTCAGGGGAAATTCCAATTCCTTTGGGTCCGTTATTTCAATAGCCTGACAGCCAGAGAGAGGGGCACAAGAGTCTCTTTGGAATATCTTCATTCCTGGCAGGATGGTTACAAGAAGGGGCTCAGAAGTTTCTGAATGGATCTGACCATCATCCATTAGCCCACCAAGTGCAAAGCCAGGATGCTCACACACAGGAGGAAAAACATCTTTTGAAACCGTGCCCATGTATAATGGATAATTACCAAATCTTAGTGCATCTCCCTATGATCAATAAGAGCCAGCTGTTGTCTTTTTTTTTTTTTCAAACAAGTCATCTGGTCGGCACTGGTTAGTTCTAGCTCTCCTTGAACGGAGGCAGCCAGCTTCTGTGGGTGTTTTGTTCCTAATGTCTCTTTTCTGTTGTTTCTATGCTACCACATCCCACCAGTCAAATTATCAGGGGTTGGGTGGAAATTCTGACCCCACAGAGCAGGCTCATTCTGCGGTCACAGCAGTACTTGGCCATGCTGGACTGTTTCTATAGAGGCAGACGTGCTTTATGACTTGGAAGAATATAGAACATGGCTTGTGCTGTGTCTGCGGGTCGGCCAGTCCTGGAAAAGCCAGCGATAGGTGTGTTTAGTATCGTTCTTGTTGCTGTAACGAAGTACCCAATAGAAGCAAAGTAAGAGAAGAAGGTTATTTTGGTTCAGGGTATACATGACAGTGGTGGGGGCGTCGTGGCAGACTGTGGCAGCAGAAATGGAATGCTGGTGATCAGCTGACCTCATCTCTTTTGGCTTCATTTTTTAAAAATGATTTAATTATTTATGTATATGAGAGCTCTGTCTGCATGCACATCTGCATGCCAGAAGAGAGAACTGGATCTCAATATAAGTGGTTGTGAGCCACCATGTGGTTACTAGGAGTTGAACTCAGGACCTCTGGAAGAGGAGTCAGGACTCTTAACCATGGAGCCATCGCTCCAGCCACACCCCCATTTCTTTTACTTCTTATCCATGCCAGGGACCACAGCCCACGGATGGTGCCACCGACATTTAGGGTATGTCTTTTCTCCTGTGTTGGGATTCTCTGACACCTCCTTAGTTCATTTTTTTTTTTCAGAAATGCCCTCTGAGACACCAGGTGATTCTAAGTTCCCTCAAGTTGACAATTAAAAGCATCACACCAAGCATATAAAATATATTGTTGTTTCTAAATAAATTACCATTGACCCCATGAGGTCATTGATGGGGCTTTTACACACCTGTCACCAGCATAAGGAAGAGGGATTCCTCTCTGTTTTGCCCCATTACAGGGGACCTGGGGCCAGGGGGGCGGGGGAGACGGACAAGATGGAGGCATATAGCACCTTAGATGTTGCAATGTCTGACTTTGTTCTGCTAAGGATCAAAACTTGCCTGTCCAGTCCAGGGATGGCAAGGCATGGGGCCACGTCACCATTCTGGAATGAATATTCATTTATGACATTCTCTTACTAAGGACTGGTGAGACAGGCTTTGGCACCCAGGCGGATGAGTAAAGGCTGGTGATAAAAAGCTTTGGGAGCACAGTCAAGCAGGGCACAGGCCTGCAGAACAAACTGGGAGAAAGTCATGGAAAACAGCAAGCATCTTGAGGGGGAAAACTTATATCTTAACATTATTGAGTCTTGTCTATATCTCTCTGCTCAGTCATTTCTTTCAGCAGAGTTTTATAGTTGATCTCACATAGCTCTTGTATATTTGGTTATATTATTCTTGTTTGTTTGTTCATTTTGAGACAGGATCTTTCTACAAAGCCCTGGCTGTCCTGGAACTCACTCTGTAGTTCAGGCTGGCCTCAAACTCAGAGATCTGCCTGCCTCTGCCTCCCTAGTGCTGGGGTTAAAGGTGTGCGCCACCATGCCTGACTCTTCAGGTTTCTCTACAAAGACCATCTCATCATCTGAGAACAAAGACAGCTCGATTTCTCCCTTCCCAACTTGTATGGCTTTTATTTCCTTTTCCTGTCTTATTGCATTAGATCTGATTTCTAGTAAGATGCATAAAGATGATGGGGAGAGAGCCAGCCTTGCTTTCTTCTCCACTTGGATGGAAAAGCATCATTTCTTAGTAACAAGATGTCCATAGGTATTTCAAAGATTTTTTTTTTAACCAAATGGGAGAAATATTCCCCTCTCCCTTCCTCCCCACTTCCCTGTGGTTTGCAGCCCTTTTTAATGCTCCCAACATTGATTCTGATTAACAAAACAAAGGACAGCTCAGTGGCGTTTAGTGAATAATTAAAATCTTGAAAAGGTTTAGCACTTTCTCAGAGGGCAGATCTTGGGTCTCCTAGTCTGCAACTCTTGGCAATTGGCAGCCCCAGGTTAAAGAAAATGTTCAGGGACTCGTTTCAATATTTTTTAAAAAAATTAAAAATATCGTATTTATTAGAAAAAGCTAATCCATTGTAAAAACTCACATCAGCAGCTGAGCCGTGCTAACTAGCAGCTATTTCTTGCTTTTAATTGGAACTTTAACAACTCAACGGTATGGCTGAGCCAATGTTTGTTGAGCCCCTGCTTCATTTCCGACTCTGTGGAAAGCCCTGGCTACCACGGAAGGAAACGTGGCCGGTTCACAGAAAAATATAGGCCAACCAATAATTGAAATTTTATGGATTATTTCTTTCAAAACATGAGGCCTATAGAGGGAAAGCAATAAAATTAGGAAAAGTTATATGGTTTCTTGAAACCAAGGACTATATCTATTAATTTTTCTACGTTCAACACCTAGCCTGGTGCCCGGTACTTGGCAAGCATCCCAGCAATTTAGGAAATGAAATGTAATCAACACATTTCTGGATGTGAAATTGTGTGAGCTACACCATCACCCTTGGCTTTTCGTCAGCGACTGAGTTCATAATTCGTCTTAGGAAGAAGGCAGCAAACTGAAATGTACATTTGAGCATATTTTTCAAGAGAGAGGGTCCATAACATTTTTCAAATATGATTTACTTTTATTATGTTTAATGTGTGCTCATACAGGTGCACGTGTGCAAATGTGCCTGTGCATACAATGCTCACGGAGGCCAGAAGAGGGCAGGCATGGGACACCCTGGAAATGAAAGGTTTCAATTCAGGTGGTTGTGAGCCACTGGGAACAAAACTTGGGTCCTCTCCAAGAACAGTGCGAAGAACTGTGGAGCCATCTCTCCAGTTCAGGGGCCATAATTTTTAAAATGAAATACTTGGAAGGTTCTAGAAATAGCTCTCTCATGCTGAAAAATTCTGGCTTTATGCAGATACACTTTTGTGAAAAACTCTTGGTTTAAAAAGAAAATTCCTTTTCTCAACTACTTCTTGAGTCATGGGTATCAGGGAAACAGGAACATGTTCCTTTAGATTGAGGAATGTCACTTGTTCTTTTGAAAAGCTAAAACATGTGCCGTCTCCCTTCTCAAAAGCTCTAGGGGCCCTTGGTACCAAAGGGACCTCATCTGGGATGGGGGAGTTTGTAGTAAAGTTTCCCACACTGATTGACTGTTGGACGCATCACCTGTCCTCAGGGGTTCCTTCTGCTACTAACAGGAAGCCAGAGAAACTCCCCCTGGGGTGAAAAGAATCCCCGAGAGTGGCCAGTCTCTGTAGGGGATGGCATGAACTCTGAGGAGGAGTATTCTAAGTTTCTCCATGTCATTCCTGGACTGACAAATGGATGAATCCTATTCTCCCAGCCTATCGGTCAGTGTGGAGGTTTGAATGGCAATGGCATACACATATAAACAAACAAATATGTAAAAATATACACACACATACACATAGACACACACGGGAATGCATACATACACAGGGGTGCATATACACACATGCACACACTCAAGGAAACATGAGCATAGCCACATCATAGGCTCATCTGCTTGAATATTTGGTCCCCAGTTGGTTGAACTATTTGGGAAGGGCTGGACTTGCTGGAAGAGGTGTGTGACTAGAGAATGGACTTCAAGGTTTCAAAAGTCATTCTGTGCCTACTTGTGGCTCTAGGTATGAGCTCTCACCATTCCTTTTCAATACCATCATGGTCTAACCCTCTGGAGCTATAAGCCAAATTAAATGCTTTCTTTTATAAGTTGCTTTGGTCATGGTGTTTTAACACAGCAATATAAAAGTAACTAATACAGCATGTGGTAGTGGCTACCTAAGGGAGTTGATTTGATTGGCCATGTCATTCTGGTCATACTGTAATCCATACGCATTGCACACATACATACACAGAGAGAGATAATCACATACACACAGAGAGACATGCCCATACACACTTACACAGAGTCATATATTTGTGGGCGGTGATGCATTCTGTGAATATGTTTTATTGCCATTGGTTAATAAAGAAGCTGCTTTCAGCCAATGACTTAACAGAGTAAAGCCAGGCTGAAAGAGATATATATGGAGAGTAGGCAGAGTCAGAGAGAAGTCATGTAGCCCCACTGGAGGTAGATGCCAGATGCAGCCATGTGGCAATACACAGATTAATGGAGATGGGTTAGTTTAGGATATAAGAGCTGGTTAAAAATATGCATAAGCTATTGGTCAAAGAGTATTGCAATTAATACAGATTTCTATGTGATTATTTTGGAAGTCTGGATAGCCAGGAACAACTGAGCATGCCTCTGCCAACATATTGGCACCCAATGTGGGGCTTCTTACAGCGTTCTGGCCAGAACTCCAAATAAGAACTTCAGAAAAACCCTATTGATTAATCAGAGACCATTTGCAAGTATACAAGACAGTAATCTTGAAACATAACTATCATTTTACTTTTACAGGATACCATAGAAAGATTATCACCCTCATGACAGCTGGAAGCAATTCTAGAAGACAACATCCTCTCTCCCAACAAAGTTTGTCCTCAGGGTTAGGGGCATCATTTAGGGGTTGATTATTACTCGTATAGGGTTGGGGTTGGAATGAAAACTATGTAGACCCAGAGATCTCCTTTAAAAAAAGAGGGGAAATTGAATGGGTAGATTGTTTTGGTTTTCTTTACACTAATAATAATAGTAGTGAGTAATAGAGTGAATACGTGTGAGCTAATATTTATGGACAATTTACATTGGTATAGATTCTTGTATATTGATACAAGTTCAAATTATATTTGTTATATTGAATATGTTCCTATTTCTGTTTACAATATTTGTACACATATGCAAAGTTATTTTGTTAAGTTGTATGCATGCATGTTTCTAGCTCTGTTTAAGACATTTTGTATATTGACACAATTTTTAGGATATATTTATCATATTGTATTATATATTTCTACCTCTGATCAAGATACTTATATGTTGTTTACATTTTGAGGTCATTGTCCTTATTCACTGCACAGTTGTTTAAAGATTGTTTAATATTCTGATATGGCGTCTTAGTGTTTAAGTTATATGGGTATTAAGTATTATAGGTCAACAGTCATTCATGTTTGTCCTACTTATAGTCAGACTAATTAGGTTCTTTAGATATATAGAGATTATATTCTGCATAGATAGGTAATCTTCAACCACTTCAAAGATCTGTAGAACATGGCATTTAAATAACTTAGGATTCTGTGGACTTGAGACATGATTGCTCCTCGCAGCACTGATCTATTCCTGAGAGAATGTTGAGCGCTAAAGACACTCCACTTGGAGCTTGTTTTCTTCTTGGCACAACTGGCCTTTGGGCAAGGAACTGCCCATGCCTCACCAATGACAATGTGCACAATGTCTGGAATGGACAAACAGGATATAAGATAAAAGACTGCCAAACCTTGCCAAGATAGGATAAGACGGTTTTGAAAAATTTTCTGTCTCTGAATTTGGTCTGTCAGTTACTCTAGGCCTTAGCCAAAGTTGGTTGCTCCAATGTTGCAAATGAGACTTTGGGTGATTGCCCAGGTAGCCAGTTGTCTCTGTCATCTACTACACATTTTGGAAGCTGCTTGATTGCACTTCCTGACTACTTAAGTAATATTATCTCCCTTCTCTGGCCTTTGATGGGGGTGAAGATTAGATAATTATAGTTACCTTCCTCTTATGATTTAGCCAAGCCATCTCTAATACAAGACTTAGACTCCTTAGGATAGAATGATTACTAAAACATATGCTCCTTGCTTAATATTGTTTATGCTGGTTGTAATTCTAATTTTATACTTGATATCTGTTCTTAGTGTATATAGTTTTGTATTGGGTTTGGAACTCTCCTATTTAGACAAAGGGGGAGGTGATGGGGAACCTCCTTCAGCCAATGGCCTTTAAGAGGCTGGACCAGGTTGGAGCATGGCTTAGGGTACCAAAAAGGCATGGTCATGCCCAGCTTTCTTTCTTCTTCCCGCTCTCCACACCTTAATGTTGGACCCCTGTTCCTGTTCCATGAGTGTTCCCTTTTAATAAAGAAAAACCTGGGCTGGAAAGATGGCTCAGAGGTTTGAGAGCAGTGGCTACTCTTCCAGAGGTCCTGAGTTCAAGTCCCTGTAACCACATGGTGGCTCACAACCATCTGTAGTGAGGTCTGGTGCCCTCTTCTGGCTTGCAGGGATATATGCAGGCAGAGCACTGTATACATAATAAATAAATCTTTAAAAAAACCTTAGAATACTCTATTCAGACTTACCTTGGGATTATTTGACTCTTGTTCAGCATCACATACACACAGAGACATACACACACTCAGACACACATACACATAGATACACACAGAGGCACATATGGAAATGCATACATGCACAGGGATGCATATACACACATAAGGAGACATACACATAGACACAAACATGTGTAAACACACATAGATACACATAGACACACACAGACACACATGGGACATCATACACATAGGCACATACAGACACACAGAGGCACATATGGGAATGCATACATACACACATAGGGATGCATATACACACATGTACACACAAGGAAACATGCATAAACATACATACAAAACCAATCACATACACAAAGAAAGGCATGCACATATACATACACAGGGTCATTTATACACAGAGAGACACACAGAGACATACACACACATATACATAGATTCACATAGACATACACAGAGACATACAGGGATGCGTATGCCACACAAGGAGACATGTACATAGACACAAGCATGCATAAACGCACATAAGCACGCACAAACACACACACACTCTCTCTCTCATACACACACACACACACACACACACACACACACACACACACACACAGCAGCTGTTCTAGGGATACTGGGTGCTTCTCATGAGAAAATAAGCAAAACCAAAATCTGACTCAGAGCTCAAAACGGAAATTTTAAGGAGAGAAAATCCTAATGTCCACAGTTTCCACCTTCACTATCAAATTACGCGAAGAAACAGACTAGGCGTTTCCTGCCCCAGTCAGCTGTTACCTGTGGACACCTGCTGGGGAAACGAGGCGTCTGCTCAGGCCATCTTGTGGTCAGGTCGGGCTCTGCAGTCTTAGCACCGGGAGATGCAGGAATGTCCACTAGATGGCGCCCTAGTCCAGGCAAATGGTCCCCAGTCTGGCAATCAAGAGAGCTCCGTCTCAGTGCCAATATCCTGGAGGCAAATTAACACAAGGCCTTTTGATTCCCCACGTAGATCCTCAGTTGCTAAGAGGATCATTCCCTTCTCTCAGCCACCGCGGAGTTAGTGGTCTCCCTGTAAAATTATGTGTCCCTGCATTTATTTAACAGATCTGTGTCCCTAAAAGTCGCGTCATCTCACTAATGACATCATACATTCAGGGAAGTGGGTTTTGAGTCACTGGCAAGGATTCCTGCCACGTCAGTGGGGGTGAGATAAGTGCGTCAGGATAAGGACAGAGGCAGCCCAGCTGCTACGAACAGCTTCTGGGCCTCAGCACCGTTTCTGGCCTTTCTCGGGCGGGCGCCATGTCTGGGCCCCTAACGCCTGACTCTCAGCACTTCCCAGGCCCTCCCTGCCCAGCTGCTCCTCCGTCCAGCCATAGGATCTTATGGTGTTCTGCCCATCCTGTGGCAGTTGCCCTTCCTCCGATTCCTTTTGAGTAAACTTCTTTGCATTAATTTTAGAGGTTAGAACAGCGATTCTCAGCCTTTCCAATGCTGCGACCCTTAAATACAGTTCCTCACATTGCGGTGACCCCTAACCATACCATTATTTTCGTTGCTACTTCATGACTGTAATTTTGTCATGGTTATGAATAGTAATGTAAATATCTGTGTTTTCAGAGAGCCCTGCAAAAGGGGTCACGACCCGCAGGTTGAGAACATCTGAGTTAGAGGGAAGCTACAGACTGTCTAGAGAGCTCTCTTCCACACAGGCCTCATCAGTCCAGCCTCCTTTAATGTCACCTCCTGTCATCTTTGGGCACTTGGGAAAACTATAAAAAAAAATGTATGTTGAGGTGGCTCAGTGGATAGAGAGGCCTGTGAGCAGGTTGAAAACCAAGTTTCATCCCTGAGTCTCACAGGGGCAAGAGAGAGTTATTCTCTGACTGCCACATAACTTCCTGGTGTATGCATGTGCCAACACACACATATACAGTAAGACAAGTAAATTAACAGCAGCAAAGAAACAGAGACATCGACACCCAAAGGGTAGGCCAGACATGGACATACCAAGTCCCAAGTTCAGGCAAAAGCTGCCGCTGAGATGTGGGTCTCACGTCTGAGGCTTTCTGAAGAACTTCCTAGATTTTAATATTTTGCTGTATGCTTGGGTACTATGTTGTGCCTTTGGGCCTTAGAACTGTGGGCATACAACAGAGCCCGTCTTTCAGAGGAGGACCCATGAAGGCAGCACATCTCATACGCATGTCTACAAACTTTTATCAATTACTGTACTTGCCCAGCAAGGCAGCAGGCCTGCTGAGCCCCAGAAAGGCATATATCTTCCTCCTCCTCATCTTCTTCCTCTTCCTCCTTTTCTTCTTGTAATGTTGGAGATTAAGATCCTGCTCTAGGGTAGTCGTTCTCAACCTTCCTAATGTCGTGGCCCTTTAAGAGAGGTCCATAAAATTATTTCATTGTTACTTCATAACTGTAATTTTGCTACTGTTATAAATCGTAATGTAAATATCTTACATTAGGGATATCTGATATGTGACCCTAAAGCAATCACAGCCCACTGGCTCTACGGCCTAGGCTGGCTTTGAGTTCATGATCTTCTGGCCTCAGGTTTCTCAGTTCAACTCCTAATAAGTCCTTGTTTCCATTACCCACAGTGCCCTGCGCATCCTTTCCCATACTTCTGTGTGAGTTCTTACCTCCTCTATTCTCCTGCCGCGCTGCTCCCTGAGTGCACACCCAGGCTCCCTTTCCTCTACTGCTTTTCCCAGCAAGACAGTGCCCCCCAGGAACCCTTTCCTGTCCTTCCTCCCACACTCCAGAGTGGCAGGCTACTCAAATTAGGAGTCTCTCATTTGTTCGCCTTCCTAAAACTGAATCTCAGCGTGTTGTTTGCCGGGTCAAAGGCTTTACCTCTTCTGGTCAGAGGAGAAGACGGAGAGCCTCAGATTTTAAGTTGGAAGGACCCAAGAGTGCACACATGGGCTGTGCTGGGATTTCTCACTCCGGAAAGGGTTTTTGTGGATGTCTTAGTCAGCTTTCTGTTATGAAACACCCATGATTGGGTACATCCTAAGACAGGAGATAGGAGCCCAGAGAGTCTCTTGGCAGGGTCATCATAATGACAGGAGTATGGGAGAAGTCACACAGACAGACAAGGAGCTGGGAGGAGGAGCCAGGAGAGGAGGAGCTGGGAGGAGGAGCCTGTTTTGTTCTTTTTTTAAATACTTATTTATTTTGTATACAATATTCTGTCTGTCTGTATGCCTGCAGGCCTGAAGAGGGCACCAGACCCCATCACAGATGGTTGTGAGCCACCATGTGGTTGCTGGGAATTGAACTCAGGACCTTTGGAAGAGCAGGCAATGCTCTTAATCTCTGAGCC
>NC_022019.1:11190059-11191545 GCF_000317375.1 Microtus ochrogaster | reverse complement strand
TGAGCCATCTCTCCAGCCCCTGTTTTGTTCTTTTGATCACAACTCTGGGAGAATAACACTAATCTCTTCTGATGTCAGAACCCACATCACATAACCACCTCCCCCTGTATTCTAACTATGAGAGGTCCCACTACCACCTTGGGGACCAAGTCTCGTGGTGTGTGTGTGTGTGTGTGTGTGTGTGTGTGTGTGAGTGTGTGCGCATGCGTGTGCGCTCATGTGTGTGTAGAAGCTACTACCTCCAAACTACAGCAGGATAACATTGATGAGAGGTCAAACTGAGGTGAGATTAGAAGGGAGGGAGATTAGAAGAGGGACAATGGCAGTGGCTCATTTCGGAACTTGGGTAGGAAAGGGCAGAGGAGAGTGGAAGACAGGATTGTGTGGAGGCAATGGTGCATTTTGTCAGCTTGCTTCGTTTTAGCAGAGTGAACAGAATCTGACGTAGCTATAAGGGGGAAAAGGCAGCATCAGAGGCAGTCAGGGAGCTGAGAGTTTGTGGGTGCAGGAGGCAAGAACACTGGGTGGAAGGCCGACCTTGGTAGAGGGGATACAGCCATAGCCAGGTGCAGGAAGATAGAAGGGGGAGGGCTGGAGGGTGCAGAGGTTGGGGGAGAGGAAAACAAGGCTCAGTTATCTCCATGCAATAGGAGACGAAGTTATTCCTAAGAGGTGGGACCAACCATCTCAGAGGAGCAGATGGGACAGGCAAGAGTTTAACAGTTGACAGGAAACGAATGGAGGCTTTGCCAAGCAACGGTGTCTGCTCAGCTGCAGAGAGCTGAGCTGGGGACGGACACAGGCAGCCCAGTGCCGTGGCTGCTCCACAGGCAGGAAAAGACTAAAAAAAAATTCAGGGTGGACTTTGGGGCGTGGGAGCCATCAACAAGGACGGTTGGAGAGAATGGGGGAGATGGGAATGGTCGGAATAAAAGCTGACAAGACCGAGACACAGCCTTTCCAGAGGCTTCTGGGACATGTTTGAGTTTTGATAGGAACATGGGTCAGCATTCCCTGTCCCTTGTGCCAACATGGTGTGAGGACTCACGGACAGACTGCAGCAGTGGACAGACACGAGGACTGTGGTGGTGGAAAGGAAGATGGAAGACAGGAGGGATGAGGGGGGACATGGCCTGCCTGCAGGGCACAGGTGAGCTCCAGTTTTGAAGAACCTCAGAATTATTTTGTGGGGGTCTGTGTGCCATATCTGGGTTGATCTGGCATACCCAGTAATGAAGGCAAATAAGCTAGTCTTTTCTTCTTCTTCTTTGTTTTGAGATAGGCTGGCCTTATAATTACAGTGCTCTCTTGCCTCAGCCTCTCTCGAACAGAGACAATAGCCCCTTTTTCCTTTATAAAAAATTGTGTTTATTATTTATTTATGCATATGGGTGTGGGCCTGACTGTGTGTACTGCATGCGTGCAGGCTCCTTCAGAACATAGAAGAGGGGCTGGGTCCCTTGATGCTGGAGTTACAGGCAATTTA
>NC_022019.1:11173616-11189723 GCF_000317375.1 Microtus ochrogaster | reverse complement strand
TGTGTGTGTGCACGTGTGTAGAGACCAAAGATTAATATTGGATGTCTTCCTCAGTTTTCCATCTTATTCTTAGAGACAGGGTCTCACTCAACCCAGAGCTTACTAACTTGGCCACTGACTGAGCAGGGAACTCCAGGAGAATCTCCTCAGCACTGGGATTATAATCTCAGGAGGTTACCATGGCTGGTCATTTCCCTGGATGCTCAGGATTGGAACTAAGGCTTCCTTTTAAATTTTTTTAAAAAATTTATTCTTCTCTTGCCTGGTTGTGGTGGCGTATGCCTTTAATCCCAGCACTCGGGAGACAGAGGCAGGCAGATCTCCTTGAGTTTGAGGCCAGCCTGGTCTACAAGAGCTAGTTCCAGGACAGGAACCAAAACCACAGAGAAACCCTGTCTCGAAAAACAAATATATATATATTCTCTCATATACTACATCCTGACTGCAGTTTTCCCTCCCTCCTCTCCTCCCAGTTTCTCCCCCACCTCCCCTCCTCCCCAGATCTACCCCTCCCCCTTTTCCCTTTAGAAAAGGGCAGGCCTCCCAGGGATATCAACCAAATATAGCATATCATGTTGCAATAAGACTAGGCACCTCCCCTCATATTAAGACTGGATGACTAAGATTTCTTATACTTGCATGATAAATACTCTAGCAACTGAACTACATCTTCAAGGCCTCTGTGCATTTTTTCATTTGATGCCAAGGATCAAACCTAGGACCTCAGGTGTGTTGGGCAAGAACTCTGTCGCTGAGCTGCACACCTACCCCATGAGTGTATTCCTTTAGGGTTCCTGTTAGGCCTAGGTACACCATCCTGCTGGTGTGACTGGAAGGCTACAGGCAACAGTGCCAAAGCACCGCTGTGCGTGTTCTGAGACAGGTCAGTGGGATCACGCCAGGAAGACGATTGCTCAGGGCTGACACATGTCAGATGCTCAGTGGACAGCGGCTCCCTTCTGCCATGTGTACAACACCAGGCCACAGAGAGCCAGGAAGAGGCTGTGCCACATCTAATTCTACAGCTCTGTACAGCTGTCCTGGTGACATTTCCGGCTAGAAGTGAGGAAGACCCGAGAGACAACAAAACTTTGATGTTAGAGAGGTTGTCGCGGGCTCAGGAACATCATAGAACTGTTGAAGAGGTCAGATTTGGAGTCTGACTCAAAGAGAAAAGAAGAGGGGAGGCCTTTGCTAATGGATACAAAGAGAAGAGAAGAGGGGAGGCCTCTGCTAATGGATACAAAGAGAAGCTACAGTTAGGAAGGAAGAAAAGGGTCAGTGGTTACGAGTGCCTTCTGCTTTCTCAGAGGACTGTGGGTCACGGCTCCTAGTACCCACATTGGGGCTCACAACTGCTGTAACTCCAGTTACAGGGGATCTTGCATCCTCTTAGGGTTTCTTCAGGAACCCCCACATGTACACACACACACACACACACACACACACACACACACACAAAACCAACGAGCAAGTAAATAAATATCAGGAGGCAAGAAGTGACTTTGATTAAGAACAACGTACCATATATTTTAAAATACCTTAGGAGTGTTCTCACTGTGAAGAAGTGATAAAGGCTTGATATGATGGATATGGTAATTAACCCACTTCGATCATTCTACAGTCATGTACATCTATGGAAACATCCAGTCCCCTATAACATACTCAGGAATTACTCGCTAACTAGAAATAAAACAAAACTAAGAGAAAGAAAGAGGAACACGAGATTTCGGAAGCCTGGTATGGTATGCTAGAATGGATGGGGATGTAGTTGGTTTTAGTGCCTCTTACATATTTAACAGGAATCATGGTAGTGGCAGTGATGATGGGGAGAGGTGGGTACCACATGTTTCGGGCCTATCAGATTAGTGCTAAGCACTCTAAGTGTAAGATCTCAGTTCCTAGATACCCTGTGAGCCACAAGAACGTGGCTCAAATCAGCCGAGCAATCAGGCCTTTTCTGGTTCCTACAAGTAGACAGCAGAAGTTGAGGAGTATGTCAACATTCAGACTCCACTTCTCCCGTGTCAGGCATGTCCTGTCTTACCTCCTCATCCACAGGCAACTGCCGCACAATCCTGTCACACTCCAGAGAGAGGGAGTCCACACACAGCCCGTGGTTTCTTTTGAGAGCCGAGAAACTCCAATACAGAAGTCATAACTTTGCTTGAGTGCTGTAAGACTTCTATCTGATGGAGAAGGCCTGGTGGTCGTCCTGAGACCTGGTACTTCTTCTACGGTTCCCCAGTAGTAGCCCCAGAGCTGCGGCCACTGCTGGTACCCACACTGTACTCTTGTTTCTGTGAGCTCAGACGTGTGCCCTGGGATAGCATGGATGTTGACTGAAACATTAACATCCCATCTTCTCTATCACATGAGAGAGGGAACCAACACAGTTCCAATAGGCAGACCGTATCACCAGAAAGGGCAGGATTCAGACCCACTTACTCCAATGTAAAAGCCTGAGACTCGGGCTGCAGAAATGGCTCAATGGTTAGAAGCACTGAGTGCTCCTCCAGAGGAAGCAGGTTTAATTTCTGGCACCCGCACGCAGCTCAGAACTGTCTGTATCTCCAGCTCCAGGGGATCCAGGGCACCAGACCTGCACATGCAACACATATATGCATGCAGGGAAAAGCCCATATGTATGAAATAAAATAAATCTTAAAAAAAAGCCTGTGACTCAATTGGCAGTCATGTGACCACCACATGGCAGACCCCTCTCACTGTAGAAGGCCCAGAGGCAGGGCATGAGATGGCCTGTGTGAACCGAATCACATTCTAGTTGGTCTCAGGGACAGAACAAAGGAGCTGAAACTCCAGACAATGAGCAATAGAACCAGGATCTGATACCCTCCTCTGGCCTCTGGAGGCTTGTACACAAGTGTGCATGTGTACACACACACACACAGAGCAAAAACACATAAGTAAAATGAAATAAACCTTTGAGGCTGGAGAAGTGGCTCAGTAGTTAAGCGTGTGTACTGCTCTTGCAGTAGACCCTGGCTTGGCTCCTAACCAAGTGGCAGCTCAAAACTACCTTAAGTTTGCCCTCTTTGGCCCTCAGCTGGCACTTGCATGTATATGACACATACAAACTCACACAACATAAAATGCACACATAACTAATTTTATTTTTATTTGAGAAAAGGCCTTGCTTTGCAACCTTGGTTGGCCTGGAACTTACTATGTAGACCAAGGATGGCCTTGAATTCACAGAGATTCTCTTGTTTCTGCCTCCTGAATGCTGGAAACAAAGTGTGTATCACCACCGTCCGGCTAATAACCAAGTATTTAAGATACAGTTCAACTAATGCGTGCAAGGACTCTTTCTCCCCAAACCTCGAGCGATTTTATTTTCTCCTAGTTTCTTTCGTTGCCAGTTGGAGATCTGGCTGTCTGTGAAAAGCTCCCCTACTATGTGAATCAGGATCCTTAAGCTTCAAGCCACTGGGTCTGGCTAGGGATGTAGCTGCGTGGTTCAGCATTTACCTAGTACGTTTGAGGCCCTGGGTTCAAAGTCTAATGTCACAAACAACAACAAAAAGGGAAGGAAAGAAGGAGGGGGAGAAAGAAAGAGAGAAGGAGGACAAGAAAGAAGGAGAGAGAGAAATAAGAAAGGAAGAAGCAAAGAAAGAAAGAAAAAACTGTCTCCTGTTGCTATGAGAGGAAAAGGAACTTACCACAAAGTTTTGGGTCTGTAATAGGAAGCCGACAGGCTTAACGGATGGGGGAGGGGGAGCTAGAGGATTGATTTGTGGCTTAGCATTCAGGAATCAGACCCCAGACCTCACCCTCACTGTGGGAATCTCCATGTCTGCCCCTGGATGGAGGTCCTGTGTGCTCCCATGCTCTGTCCAAGGTCAGGGCCACAGCAGCCAGCCTTCACCCTCTTTGGTGCTGCCACCCACACTGTACAGAGAGAGCACCCCAGCTCCTGACCTGCCCCATGAGCAGCCCAGTGTGTGAGATTTGGCAGAACCCATATACTGAACCCAGCCCCCATTGCAAGAAAGCCTGAGAAGGGGAGCCTTTTGGTTCCACTCTGGAGCATGCTGTAGACAAACAAGACTCTCAAGATCATGTTATTATGGACTGAATTGTAATGTGACCCCTTGTATGTAACCATGTTTAAAAAGGGTTTATAGCAAGGCAATTAGATCAGTGTGACGTTTTCTAGTGGACCCTAACTCAATGTGACAGGTATCTGTGGTGGTTTGAAAGAAAATGGCCCAAAGCGGGTCATATTAGGTGATGTGTCCTTGTTGGAGTCGATGTGGTCTTGTTGAAGGAAGTGTGTCACTGTGAAGGCTGGCTTTGAGGACTCATATATGCTCAAGTCACGCCCCGTGAGACAGTTCACTTTCTGTTGCCTTTGAGTCAAGATGAAGGACCCTCAGCTTCTTCTCCAGCACTATGTCTGCCTGCACCCTACCATGTTCCTCCATGATGATGACAGACTAAACCTCTGAACTGTAAACAAGTCACCCCAATTAAATGCTTTCCTTTATAAGACTTGCCATGGCCATGGTGTCTCTTCACAGCAATAGAAAACTAAGTTAAGTTTTATCAGAATGGTGACTTGCTCACAGGATAGGCACCCAGGAAGTGTGTGCACGAAGGGCAAGCTATATGAGGACTCAGCAAGAAGGTGGCACCTGCCAACTACACAGAGAGTCCTAAAGAGACACCCACCTGGTGACAACCTGGTCTTAGTCGGCCCATTTCAAGACTGAGAAAACAAACGCCTGTCTTGAAGTCCTCAGTGTGTAGATGTCATGCCTGCAGATCTCACAGACTCATGTAGAAGACAAGAGGAGAGATGGGATGTTGGGGAGTCAGCAGTCTGTGGTCTCTTACCCACTCTGGCCTGCCATTCTCTGACACCCTCACAGGGATGGGTGTGGATTGACTGAACGATCACGGCAGCTCGAAAGGATGGTATTGAGGACAGGGGATATGGAGTCTCTCTGTGGATGATTCTTGTGTGTTCCCTTTCATCCACACTGAGAGGCCCATGGGTCCTGCATGCCTACAAGCCCGGGAGACTCTAAAACTGGCAAGGGTGATTTGGATTTGGCAAATGCATGTGTCTTTGGCAGAGGGAATTTGCAAGCTCTGCAGGGTACCACGAAGATCTGGCCTTCTTCCCAGGATGTCCTATCACTAGCAAATGCATGCCACAGTTGTGGCCATCAACCTCCCTGGGAAAACCAGGCAGCAGTCTGCGACCGAGGTACACCATCTTGTGACCTTTGGTCTTGGTGATTTGGAACGCCTTCTACTCCAGCAGGTGGCAGCAGGCAGGAGATGTCCAGTCTCCTGCAGAGGCAGAGGGAGAGGAGTCTGTCACAGGTGGCAGCATCTCCCACCCCCTGCAAGGGGCACATGTGCATCCTGGCACATTGAGAAAAATTGAGAAAGACTATAACGCAGTTCCTTTGGACCCTGGCTCATGATGCCAGAGGGTCCCATTAAGGCAAAGTTTTGGTGAGTGGGAACCTAGCTACCTTTGAGCAGCTGCAACAAGTCCCTCCTTTCTGTAGCTGTCAATCTTTAGTTTTACGCTACCATGTGTGGAACAGAAGGGAGGTAGGGTTGATGGTGGGAGGTCACCGGTGGGAGGGGCGTACAGCAGCAAAAATTCTGGATACAGCCCATGTCCATCTGTAGCTTCTAGAAGCCTCTGTTCGAAGACTTAGAGCATGCTCCCTAGGGTCCGACATCAGAAGCTACCCAAAAGACAGGCTGGGGCTAATTAGCACTTCCCACGCATGCTGGGTGACCTAGAGAGTGGCATTTGACCTCTCAAAGGCTTTTTTTTCCCTCTCCCTGTAAAATAGGGTTAATAGCATTGACCTGTCTCAGAGAGTTACAGAGGGGGATCAGTTGATATTTGAGGTTCAGTGTTTGAGGAGTGGCAGCCCAAGAGAGTGGTGGCTCAACCTGTGGACAGCAGAAGAGACGTTCATGCCCCCATTACTGGGCAGGCTGTGACAAGGTTACTTCACTGAGAATTGTACGGAAGGGGATAGGGCAGCCCGGCCAATACCTCCTGCTCTGGACGTCTGTAGATTCACTGGAATGTGACAATAAAATCTACCCCCGCTGCCAGTGTAATCAAGAGGCTGCTTGGCTACAGACTGGGAAGTTTTGCAAACCTCACAAAGTTCTGTTTGGAGCAGAGTTTGCTTTAGCCTGGACATAGAGGTGCTGGGATCTGTGGTGTGCTAATGGTTCTGACATCAGTTCTCCTTAGAGGACTGAACTGTATGCACATGTACGTGTGCACACAGGTCTCATGTACATTCGAGAACTCACATGGGCGGTGTGTATGTCGTGTTGTGTATATGTGTATATATGATCTCCACCCCACCTTCTTCCAAATTCATGCCTTTTTTTACTAATGACTCCCTAAATCCAACTAGTACCACCCATATGTACATGGGAGTGACACACCACACACACACACACACACACACACACACACACACACACTATTTTGTGATATATTTGTCAGAACAAAAGTTTTCTTTAAAAATATACATAAAAATGGAAGGGATCATCTTTAAAAGTATTTGGTTGAGGCCAGGCGGTGGTGGTGCAAACCTTTAATCCCAGTACTCGGGAGGCAGAGGCAGTCAGATCTCTGTGAGTTCGAGGCCAGCCTGGTCTACAAGAGCTAGTTCCAGGACAACTAAGGCTGTTACATGGGGAAACCCTGTCCCTAACAACAAAAACAAACAAGCAAACAAATGTGGTTGAGAAACTAGTCCAGCCATTTCAAGCGTAAAGCAGCGTGGAAAAGTTGTGGCTTGTGCAACGGATAAAGCACTCATGGGCCATTTAGAAGTTTTAGACAAAATCAGCATTTAATAATGACCCTGTTCCTGCACCATTTACTTTTACCTTAACTGTAAGATGTAAATGGAGTATAACGGTTGCTTTAGATTCGCCCTGCCTTGCCCCATGTGTCTTTTCTGTGGCCTCATTTTCTGGAGCGCCAGAATGTGTAAACCTGTTGGGGTGCACCAAGCAACAGATGCAAAGGGCTTCCTTGTGCGTAGTTCATAATATTAATTATGCCATGAATGTGTTATTGTCACTGTTCATAGATGGATATGGTGGATAAAGCCCTGAGCTAGTTGTCAGAAATTAGAGGCATGGCGAATTTGTCAACTACCTAGCGATTCTCTGGGAGTTGGTGCATCTTTTTCACGTCTACCTAAAAGACAGCCTATGCCCTGTTCACCCTGCCTGAGGCTCAATGATAGAAGACTCAGATGTGGAGCCGTTGTCGATGGGCTCTGAGAAATGTGAGCAGCTCTGGGCTTCTAATAGCCCCCCCCCACCCAGGGCAGTCTTACTAAGTATTTAAGTGAGTATTTAAATTTAAATTTTAAGGGATTAAACTGAGATGAGGTTGAAACTTCAGTTTCCCAGCTACACTAGCCATCTTTGAGTGCTCAGAGTCACACAATAGGTGCCGCATGTCAGGCAGGACATCACAGCTTCACCACTTGCGCAAAGGTCACCCTTGCTCTTGCCTTCCTGCCTCTTGATCAGCTGGTTAATGAAGGCTTCAGTTCTTTGAGTAGTTTTCTGCTGTGATAAGCATGCAGAAGTTGTTTGTCTTTTGTTGTTGAGACAAAATAAGCACCACATTTATCTTAAGGAAGGGTTTTTGTTGGCTCGCGCTTCTAGGGGATACGGTCCATCATGGTGGGGAGAGCAGAGCGCTACAAGCGAGAAGTGGCTGGTTGTGCTGTGTCCACCGTCAGGGAGCAGAGAGAGATGAATGCCGGTGCTGAGCTTCTCTCTCCTCTCCGTTTTATTTAGTCTGTGAGCCCAGCCTATAGAATTGTCCTGTCCATGTTTACTGTGGGTCTTCCTTTCTCTCACCTAATCCAGGTAATCTCTTACAGACACGCTCAGAGTCTTGTGTCCATGGTGATTCAAGAGCTCATCAAGTTGAGTCAAGATTCAGCATCCGTAATGACTACCCTTGGTTGTCAGCTTGACAATATCCAGAATGAACTACAATCCAGAAATGGAGGGCCCACCTGTGACACTTTTTGCTTGGTTTAAAGTGGATGAATCCATGCCCAGTATGGACCTTTGAAGCAGGGAGACACATATCTTTGATTTGCATCTTGAGGTGGGCAGACACCTGACTTTAACCTGGGTTACACCTTCTGCTAGCAGCCTATATAAAGACCTGGTGGAAGGAAGCTTTTGCTTTTTGCCTGCTTGCCCCAGCCTTGCTAGCACATCCATTCCTTCACTGGCATTAGAGTCTATGTCTTCAGGATTCCACTGTATACTGAAGACATTCAGCCTTGTAAACTTAGCAACTACTGGATCCTTAGACTTTCCGTTTACAGATACCCATTGTTGGATTAGTGAGACTGCAAGTCTTAGATGGAGGTTTCTGTCCTGCCTGGTCCCACAGCTGTTCAGTCCCAAAGAAACACACAGAGGCTTACATTAATTATAAAATGTTTGGGCTATTAGCTCAGGCTTATTATTAACTAACTCTTACGACTTAAATTAATCCACAATTCTCATCCATGTCTAGCCACGTAGCTTCTATCAGTGAGGTAGTCTCATCTTACTTCCTCTGCATCTGGCTGGTGACTGCATCTCTGCCTTTCCTCTTCCCAGAATTCTCTTAGTCAGGTTGCCCCATCTATTCTACCTGCCTACCTACTGGCCAATCAGCGTTTTATTGAACCAATATGAGTTACAAATCTTTACAGTGTACAAAAGCATTATCCCACAGCAACAAGTCATTCCAATAAATTCTCTTCTATCTATCATCTATCTGTCTGTCTGTCTATCATCTATCTATCTATCTATCTATCTATCTATCTATCTATCTATCTATCTATCTATTCCTTCTGTAAGTTCTGTTGCTCTAGAGAACCCTGACTAAAACACCATTTCAAGGTACAAATCATTAAAAATGCTTATTATCTACTTCTTCCAAGGAAGCAGCTCTTGTAGCAGAATGTGCAGTGGATGGCTCTGCCTTGCTGCTCCCGCAGTCCCTTTCCCAGACCCTTGATGTTTTCATTTGGCCAATACTGGAGGAAATGAAAGCTACTTGGCACAACAGATTAAATACAAAATCGCGGGTGGGCTTTGAAAATTTACAGCCTTGTCCCACTTTATGTTCACTACGCTTTTTGTGTGCTTTTGAAATGTGATCAGCCAGCTTCCTAAACGCTTGCGGTCATGGGTCTCATGCAGCCTGCAATAGCCTCAAAGTTACTATGTAGCTGAGAATGACCTTGAACTTCCCTTATCATGCCTCTTTCTCTCCAGGGCTGGGATTACAGGTATGAGTGACCAAACTCAGCCTATGTGTATTAGCTAGAGATTTAACCCAGGGCATCATGCATGCCAGGCAACCACTCTGCCAGCTGAGCTGTACCCTCCAGCCCTCACCTGCTCTTATTTGTTGATCACCCCCCCTGTACATGCAACCTTTAAATGCATGTTGCTATTTCAGATTGAGTTTTCCAACCAACCCAGACACATCATTTTTCATCGTATGGCCTCTCCCTTTCTTTCTCCTTTCTCACTTCCTTTAGGTAGAGGGTAGTTTCACACATCCCAGTTTCCCAAGGACAATTCAATTTTGCTCCTATTAAATAGGGTGACCCATCTGGCCAATACCCCCTTTCTTTTCATTCTCCAAAGGATCTTGATTTAGTCTGTAAATTCTGTAATCATTTTACTAATCCATCTTCTCTCAATCATGTTCATATTTTTTTTGCACTTGTAGCGTTTTTTACTAGGGGCCTGGAACACAAAATTGAATGAAATTCCAATCCTCTGACTCCATGCTCCAAATTCCTATTGAAATTGAAAAAGAATATTCTAATAATAAATATTATTTCTGGAAACTAGAGAAAGGTGCCATTCTCATACAATAAAGCTCAAGCAAGTTCTTTACGATCTATTGCAGGTGCAGCCGGGTTGAGGGAAGGGTCTTCCTAGACGGGCGTTTCTTTGGCATCTATTTTAAACCTTGTTTTCCAGATGAAAACTACTCTGGGACCAGTGGAAGTCGCTCATGAGCACAGAGCAGCTCAGAGCAAGTGAGACTGGGGTGATGGGGGAAATGCTCAGCTCTCGGCTGGCTTGGGTGTGAGCCATGAGCTGGGTGCAGGCTGTTATCAGACTGGAATACTTGGGGTAAGTGTCTGTCTGGGGGACACCGACACAGAGGGGCCCTAATTAGAGAACAGAGTTCTGAATAAAAAGCTGACAGTCTCCTTCACATCCAACGTAAACTTGCAGGCGGGAAGTTCCATCTGACTTCGGCTCTGGATCTTTCTTTGTCTTTATAATCTGCTAGATCTTGAAGCTAGAAAAGCAGACAGTATTTTCTTTTAAAATACAATGTTTTTATTAATTCCTTTTAAGAAATTGTAAGGAATTCTTGCAATATACTTTGATCACATTTACCTCCCACTTTTCTCTCTAACTCCTTCCAGATCCACCCCTTCCCAACTTTGTGTCCTCTTTAAAAAACTTTGTTACTATTATTGTTATTTTATGGCTGTGGTTTTGTTTTTCGAGACAGAGTTTCTCTGTGTAGCCATGGCTGTTCTGGAACTCACTCTGTAGAGCAGCCTGGCCTCCAGCTCATAGAAATATACCTCCTGAGTGCTGGGACTAAAGGTGTGAAGGTATGGAACACTACTGTCTGACATCATCATCATCATCATCATCATCATCATCATCATCATCATCATCATCATCATCATCATCATCATTTCTGAGACAGGGTTTGTAGTTTTGGAGCCTGTCCTGGAACTAGCTCTTGTAGACCAGGCTGGCCTCCAACTCAGATATCTGCCAGCCTCTGCCTCCCTGGTGCTGGGATTAAAGACATGTGCTACCACTGCCTGGCTTCTTATTATTTTTAATAGTCCACAAAACCCAGTTTATGCTGCTCATATACTCACGGGTTTGGGGTCATCTGGTAGAGTCTATTTGACCCACAAGGGGCCACACCCTTAAAAACCCTGACTCTCCCTCCACTAGAGGCCCTGGACTATCAATACCCTATCCGTTGGGGGGCAGGGCATCGTGATTCCTTCCCTTGCTCTGTGTTAGACTGTTGACTGGCTTGATCTTGTGCAGATCTTGTTCAGGCAACCACAGCTACTGTGAGCTCATGATCTATAATGAAAAGTCATTCAAAATACAAAAAAAGGGATAGAAATCTCCAGTTAATCATACAGTCAAATAAATATGAAATGTAGGAAACATTACAGGCCATATGTGAAAGTTTTGTTTACCTAAAGAAAATATAGAAAGGCTACAGAGATGGTTCAGCAGTTAAGAGCATGGAGTGGTCTTGCAGAGGACTTTGGTCCAGTTACTAATTGCACCAACATAGTGACTCACAACTGTCTGTATCTAGTTCCATGGAATCTTATGCCCTTTGTGGCCTCCTGGGACACCAGGCATGCAGGCTCAGGCATATACATGTAGACAGGCAAAATAAAAGGCTCATAAAAGACATTTGAAAAATGCTTAGACTTCGATTTTGTAATTGACTTGTAGAACGTATGTGTGCATTTGTTTGTTTCTGTTCAGTTATTTAATTTCACATGAACATGTATTTGCCTGCATGACTTTATGCACACCATATGTGTGTAGGAGCAGGGGGAGGCCAGAAGAGGGCCTACCATTCCCTGGGACTGTAGTTATAGTTGATTGCCACTGAGCGGGTGCTGAGAACTGGAGGAGGGAGGGCCCTCTGCCTGGGTAGTCAGTGCTCTGTCCTACTAAGCCATCACTCCCCTCTGGCTTCAAGGACTTCATCTTTTTGTTTTGTTTTTCTAGACAGGTTTCTCTGTGTAGCCCTGGCTGTCCTGGAACTCACTCTGTAGACCAGGCTGGCCCAGAACCCAGAGATCCACCTGCTTCTGTCTCCCAAGGGCTGATTTAAGGCACGTGCCACTACACCCAGCCCAAAGACTTTACCTTCTTGAATGAGCCATAGTTCTAGCTACTGAGATGTTCCTCACAGCACTGTGTATCATGGAGAATTAGAAACAAACTAAATGTTCACTAGCACACTGGTTAAACAGTTTATGGAACACATAAGGAGATGACACAGCAGAGCTAAATGTTACTGCGGAAAATATTTGATAGCGTGAGAAACTAGGCTGTATTAAACAAGCCGAAAGTTTACAATTTAATGTATAACTTATGCTTCCATTTTTAATTAGTAGAACAATGCAAAAAGACAGATTCCCGGGATGGGAGAGATGGCTTAATGGTTAAGAGCAGTGGCTATTCTTCCACAGGACTCAGGTTCAATCCCCAGCACCCACAAGGTAGCTCACAACCAATGGTCACTCCAGTTCCAGGGGATCCAATATCTTCCGGCCTCCCCAGGCAACAGACACACACGTGGCACACAGAGAACGTGCAGGCAAAAACACTCATGCAATGCAGTTTTTGAAGGAAAGACTGGGAGAAATATACTCAAACGTTACCGGTTATTCATTTCTTTGGCTACTTCTGTTTATGTATTTCCGCAGCGAACACTCTTTGCATCAAAAGTGCACTTAAAAGGGGAGTTTTGAAAACTTTAATTTGTAAACCCTCCCCGTCAACTCCCACATTCCTTGCTGCCTCCAAGTTCACTCCGCTTGGGTTTTCAAGCCTTTCGCGTGTCGTGTTCTTCTTCGCAGTCTCCTTTAACGAGGATCGTAGAAAGCGCGGTAGCCTCCCGGAGCTCATTTCTCAGGAGACCCAACCTTGGGCAGCTTCAGGAGAGCGGCACCTAGTTCCCTTAACCTCTGCCAGAGCTGGCAATTGTCAACAACTTCCGGTCACAGAAGGACCATCCCGAGCCCCTCGTTGGTTCCTGCAATTCCCCAGGGACCTCTCACCCTTATCCCCAGCGGACCATCAGGGACCGCGGCGGTTCCCGCTGGGGTCTGCTTGTAACTTGCTACCGGTGATTGGACAGCGCAGCAAAAGCTGCCTGTTCCTTCCCTGGGAGATGCTACCACTTGGTTGCCTTCTGGGTCCTCCATCACCTGTGGGCACGAAACAGGTTCCAAAGCAATTTTCTCGATAGAATTCCACGTTTAAGACAATTACAAAGTGCACCGCACTAATCCGCAGCCAGACCAGGTCAAAGAGCGTGTGGGGGTTGGGGGTGGGGGTGGGGAGTGGGTGTGGGTGGGGCATAAGGCAGGCCCCAAGAGGTCGGGGTTGAAGTGGGAGGAGCACCGGGGCAGGAGACTCGGGGATTTTCGAAAACACGGTGTGTGTACTGAACAAATACTGAACTCACACGCTGCATACACGTGCAGATGGGAGCGGGAGAGAAACATTTATTGAATGCCTACTACGTGCAGGATGCTTTCCAAGCTATCTTCTGCTATTAAGCAAACGAAGCTATAGGGGAAATCACACCCCTATTTTCCACTGAGGTTCAGATTCAGAGGAGTTAGATCATGAGCTAGTTCCTTAACTAGAGACGACGTCCCACGTCCCTAAAGCAACTGGCCTATCCCCGCCCCCGCCCTTGCGGGGGGCGGGGGAGACTTAGTCCTGAGTGGAGTGTGGGAGGCGAGGTTCACAGACGGTAGTCCAGCGCCACCTATGAGGCGTGGCGCGCATTGCCCTAAACCCAGGTCCTGGAGTTTCTCTAGCTTGGGACCTTCCGAACTCAGTGATCGCCTCGCCTTGTCCACGCTCCTTTAGATCAGCGTAAATGAGTCGCCTGTGCTGAGAGATTGGGTCCAAGTTGCCCAGGTTAGGGAACGATTTATTTTCTCAACTGTTACTAACGTTTATGTGACTGCATCTTGCATCTAACCTCTCCGAAGCGAAGGACCTGAGTCTTGGAAGGTACAGGGCCTTGGGCAGACTCTGGGAAGACTCCACCCTTAGGGGTTCAAGCCACAGCTCGAAGACACGCGTTTAGCTCCAGAGCCTTTTCTTGATTTGCATTTCCTACCACCGAGGTGTGTGGCGTGGGTGGAGGTGTCAGCGCGCGGGTGTGCGTTGAAAGGGGGGGCTCACGAGTGCCAGCTGGATTGAAATTCGAACTGGTGTGATATGTGTAGCTGCCTCCCTAAACAACACACACACACACACACACACACACACACACACACACACATCTACCTGGAGAATGACTTGGGAAGGTAAGTGTATCACGGAGAAGAAAGTTGGATCACGAAGCCAAGAGTAAGGCGTTTTTTTTTTTTTTTTTTTTTTTTTTTGAGGGGAGGGCTAGCATGTGCTTTCTGTCACCCCCTATGGTTCAGAGGCAGAGCTCCCCTAGGGACAGTCCCCCCCACCCCGCACTGAGCGCTGAGTGCGCGCCGTGCCCGCGAGCGCGCGTACCAAGTATGTGCGTGAGTATACGTGTGAAATGTGTCGGCGCCGGCCGCGGCGGAGTGTGCGTTCGGCAAAAATATGAATAATCAACACATCGCTCACACCTCCGCCGGGAGCGGGAAGGGAGCTGGGAGGTCCCGCGGGCTTTCCCCTGCCTGCTGGCGGCGGCGGGGAGGGGGACCACCAGGAAATTGCGGGGTATTTCCGAGTGACTCTTTGCTTATCTCAAGTGAGCTGAGAAACTAGGAGGAAAA
Organism: Microtus ochrogaster; assembly: GCF_000317375.1. Lineage (NCBI taxonomy): Eukaryota > Metazoa > Chordata > Mammalia > Rodentia > Cricetidae > Microtus > Microtus ochrogaster. The sequence goes on along the minus strand of NC_022019.1, from coordinate 11,175,081 downwards.
AAAATAACACCTTAGGAGACTCACATTTAACTTTTCCCTCTTTAAAGGCCATCTACTACCTATCCTGTCTGGAAATGGAAGACCAGTGAGAGGTTTGTTTTCCACTCATGTGCCAAGTTGTCACTTGCCACCCCCTTCCCCTAGCTCATTTTGTTCCTCTGCGAGGTGGGAGCACATACACCCCCACTGAAAGTGGTTGTTGCCCAGCTGAGTGGCGGAGTGCGCGGGGAGTGCCTGGCACCCCACAACTTCTTGGTAAACGTCCCGCCTTTGTGTGTTTGCCCCCTCCTGATCCTGATGCCCCGAGTACAGTCGGGACAGCATGCCCGGCCGGCCTTCGTGCATAGGTTCCTGGAAGTGGCCAAAACCAGGCCAGTTTACTCAAGCGTGGGCCCAAGAAGGGTCTTGTCTAGCCCAGACACCCAGCACCGGAGACGTTGGGTCCCACCCAGCGTTAGAGTAGAAAGAAGCTGCCAGTCCACCTGTGTCCTATTGCAGACCTCAGCCATTCCCTACGGGTCCAGCGCAGATGACATCAGGGTTCCTAACACCGCTGCTGTTGTAGCTGTGGACGGCTGCTGGCTTTGTCCCTCTGTACCTTTCTGCACTTGGGCTCCACTCTGGTTCCCAAACTTTTTGCGATCGCTCCGAATGAGTGAGCGGGAAGGAAGTGTCTTTCTTAAGCGCGCTACCAACGAGGTATGAGGGAAGTAGAGGGTGGGAGAGGAATGTGAAGTTGAGGGGGACAAGGCTGTCTGGAGTTTCCACAAGTGTTAGGCTCTTTCAGTTCATTTAAGGTAAACACATCGCAGGGACCGCGTTGACATGGGCACCACATCGGTGCGAATATAAAACTTTCTACACCGCATCTTTAGTATTTCTGTATGCGGTCCCGTTCGACTCTGTTTCACCGTGTTAAAAACAAAACAAAATCGAACCCTAGTCTGACCAAACTGTCCTTAACAGAAATTTCTTGGTGTGTATGCGTGAGATAGTTAGGGTGAAGTTATAAAAAAAAGTATTCTTTGCTCTCCCCTCTCTGGGGAATTTATACTTATGTACTGTACAAATATAGTTTCTGGAAGAGAAGAAGTGTCCAGTTTGCAGTTCGGTGTGGGAGTCGATAAAGTTAGTTTTGGTGTCCAGCCTTCAATTTGGTGTGGGAGCCAATGAAGTTTTTTTTTAAAAAATTGTTTATGAATTGTGGATTAAATGTTCAGCAGGGCTCTGAGAGAGCAAAGTCATTTGTTGCTAGTTGGGCAGATAAATAAAAATTGCAGTTTAAATAAAAACAAAAACTGGCAAATGAAAAATGCCTTCCAAAGACAGGCTATGGAGACCAAAGTCTTTTAATTTACACAAACCATACTAGCCGGCTCGGTCCATAGAATTCCTTAGGAATGGTCCATCTATGGTTTGTATAGACGTGTGTGTGTGTGTGTGTGTGTGTGTGTGTGTGTGTGTG
>NC_022019.1:11149793-11173516 GCF_000317375.1 Microtus ochrogaster | reverse complement strand
GAGAGAGAGAGAGAGAGAGAGAGAGAGAGAGAGAGAGAGAGAGAGAGAGAAGATAGTGGGGGTGAGGGTTGTGTGTAATGACATCTGATGGGCACCACCGCAAACCTCTGACATAGAGAAGGGCCTTGGCGCACAAGATGACAGGACTGGACAATACTAAACCAACCGGGCCTTAAAAGCAATTCAGAGACTAAACCTAAGCTGCAGGGGAAAACCCAAACCTGGAGCCGGTATATTAGAAGGGTGAATGAACAAAGGCCGTGACAGGGTATGAGCTGGAATGCCCAAACTACCTCCCCAGTTTGCGTAACTAAACTAGATGGTAGGGAATAATAGTAATACTTTGAGTTCTGGAATTTTTTTTTTTTTTTTTTTTTGATAATAGAAAGAGACTCTCCAATCTTGGCTGGAGGAAGACTTTGGTACCTTGCGGGATCGGGCTACTGGGGGGCGGGCAGGAGGGGTCGCAGCTCCTCCAGATGGTCCGGGAGCCACTCCCGGAAGGGGTTTGTGTTGCAGGTTCCTAAAGGAGGGTTATTTTCACGTAGCCTGAGGCCAAAGAGATGGGAGTAACCCTCTAAACTCCCCACGATTGCTGGGCGCAGTAGTCACAAGCACCGCTACTTCGGTGCTGGTGGCCAATTCTGCTGTCACCCCTCCCCAAGACCTCCAGAAACATAATCAAAGCCAAGGCGGTTGGCAGAAAGGCGCCCAGCTCTCACAAGCCTCGCAACTCAGAGCACAAGGCCGACTGCGGCTCCGCACTCGGCCTGGAGCTCCAATTCCACCTAGAAGGAACTTCTGGACTCGGGGCTAGCCACCCTAGGGGACCCCGAGCTGCTGGTCCAATGCCTGGAGGGGTCACAGGGCTCCTCAGCTCCCTCAGCGCAGCCCAGTAAGAGCTAAGAGTCCCCACTGGCTAATGGTCTAGAGGCAAGGTACCGGCAATCTCCCAGCAGGGCACTATCACCCTGAACTTGTCACCGGGTAGGGGAGGAGGGAGGTGGGACGCCACCGAAGAGGGTTTGATTTGGAGAAGGCGGCAGGGAGCTGGGAGAAAGGAACAATTCTTTCGCTCCCTGAGGGGTATAATTTGGGCGGCAGCTGTTACTGGTGAAAAAAGAGGCGCCAGCGACCTTGGCTCTGCCCTTTAACCCTGAGCCTCCAGGGGCCCACGGGCCGGGCTAGGCCGGAGACCAGTGCTGCCCCGCAGCCCCTCGGGCTCTGGACGTCTTTCTCGAGCATTTTCGAGGTGTAGCTGATCAAAGTCTCCTTGGGGAGGTTAAAACAAAACAAAACAAAAGCCAGCCGTTTTATCCACACGTCCGAGGGCTCACCGGCTGGTCCACACTCCCCTCCGAGGAACCTGAGGCCTTGCCCAGCTGGGGACAGGGCCCTGAACAAGAAAGAGAAGACGAAGGGATTACTTGAATTCTCCAGATTTATAAAAACCAGCAGACCAGGTTCGAAAACTCTGGGTGATTTTCCTGGGGGTGGGGGGTCACAATTATCCGTAAAGTCTTCGTGTAACAGAGAATTGTGGAGCGGAAGCACAGAAGTGGCTGTTTAACGCTACCAGTTTCTCCCCAGCCTCGCCCTTCTTTTGTTGGACCACCGACTTATGCAACTCAGCCGGTCCATTTTCTTATACCCAACGACACCGCAAGTCACCCTTCCTCCCTTTTAAGCCACCTAGAAAGGCCAAGCTCGAGACCTGGAGTTGGGGTACACCCCAAACACGACTCCAGCCTCCTTTCCCCCAAACCACCACAGAAGTATGTGAAAAGAGGACTCGCGCTCCCATCAGCTTCCGAGCCAGTCAGTCTCTGCAGCAGACCCAGAGCAGATCTGGCGGAGCACCATCCCGCCTGCGCAGTCAGCAGTCGCAGTTAGCCCCTGAGGTGAAGTGACGTGCACAGGTCCCTTTCTGTGGAGAGTCGCAGTCTCGGAAAGATCAAGCTTCCTGTTCGCTTTCCTAGGCAATCGTGCACCCCGGGCGCTGTGTCCTCTAGCGGCTAACTCTCGCAGTTCTTCTGTGAGCGCTCACCTACACCTAGGGGGTCCGGTCAGGACTCAACTGACGCGCAAACCTGAGCTCTGAGTGGGGAGGGAAGTCTCCCGAATGTAATGGGGCTGGGAGGCTCGGGTGCAGTCGCTCGAACCGCGGCGCAGCTGATTGTCTCCTCCGCGGCAGATGGTCTTTGAGCACAGATTTGCATTCATTGTCTTCAAATCTGTTTTCGCGCTGGCGTTCTAGATTTCAACAGCAGATCCAGGCGCAGATCAGAATACAAAAAGAGAAGCAAGAAAATAACACTCAGCCGGGAGGATTTTTTTTTTTTTTAAATAGGCACCTCAAGCCGTCTAGGGTTTCAGCTATTTTGTGGAACTGGCCGCAGCTTCCCTGCCACCAACCCTTGCAACCACAGCGCTCGGCAGACAAAGTTTCCTGGACACCCTCGAAGCCGCTTCGTGTCTTCTCCGCAGGGTTCCCTGGGCTTCAGGGATTGGGGAGGGAGACACAAGGGTGGTTCTCTTCTCGAAACTGCACCCGGCAGTTCTCAGCCTGCCGAGCTGTCAGCAACCTCTCCCATCTGCAAAGGTGCGTGCTCCTGTCCTCCCGGGACCCTTTTCCTTAGCTCCTCCACCATTTTCGGCATTATATTTATTTAAACTACACTTGAGCCTCACTCATCCACACTCCACTCTCGCCTCCCTTCATCTCTTCTCTCCTTTTAGCACTTGTAGCCCTCCCACGAAATGATAGTCACCCTGGAACTCTACTAGAAGTGGGAGACCGGCTCAGGAAGGATGCCCTGGGGGGAGTGTTTGCATAAAGCACGAGTTCAGGTGGTCACACTTTCTGCTTGCTGCCAAGCATGCACACAAGTCCAAACCCCGGGGAAAAAATCTGGGTCCCCTGCAGGCGACAAAAACCTATACATCTAGAGGCAAATCCGCTCAGCTTCCTGCTCCCGCGATCAGACCGAGCCATCATGTTCCTAACTCCTAAGTCCGGCTACTCTGTTTCAGTGCGGGATTTGGGGGTCCCCTTCCCACGCAGGTCAAATACTCGGGGGTTCTGGCCCAGGCTCCGCGCCTGCAGCTTGCAGTAGCCTTTCACCTCCGGGACTTCGGGCCACGCCGAGCTTGGCGAACGCCGCGGGAGGACGTCCGCCCGGTTTACCCAGAGCCGGCCAATCCCGGGCGTCCATGCAAATGAGGCTCCTTATCGGGCCTCGGCTCCGCCTCCCGCGGCCCGGGTTGTAGTAACCATTCATGGGGCCCGCGCGCGGCTGCAACCCGGCTCTACCGCGCTCTCAGCCACCGCCTCCTCCAGGCTCCGGGTCTTCCCCTTCCTCTCACAACTGATCCTGTGGGGGATTTTTTTTTTCTATATTGGAACGGTGGGGAGGAGCAGGGAGGGGGGAACCAGGAGGAAGGGGAGAGATCAGACAGCTATCTATCTCCTCCTGTTTTTCCCAGAACAGGTGATGCTTCGAAATTGCGATCACTTTCAGGAGAACGCTCTGCAACTGGAAGGATGCGGGCGACCTAGGGTGGTGGAAGCCCCGAGGCGGCAGATCTGAAGCCATCGAGGATAAAACCCCAAACTTTGAGTGCATTGTGTGTGGAGGGAAGGACTGGTTATTTCTTTCCAAGAGGGCCCCAAACTTCGTCACTTGCCCCCTTTCTCGGATTGCTTTGGAGAACAGCGTTGGCTGGCAGCGTTGGAAAGTCGGGGCGGTGTTGTCGTAAAGTCACTTTTAAGGCGACAGTAAAGGATCAGACTTTTTAAATGTTTGGGATTCAAGATACGCTAGGAAGAGGACCAGCTCTGAAAGAAAAGTCGCTGGGCGCCGAGATGGATTCGGTCAGGTCCTGGGTCCGGAATGTCGGCGTGGTGGACGCCAATGTCGCGGCTCAGAGGTAATGAGACTGGAGCCCTTGTACTCTGGAAGTATCTGCTTGTGTCTGTCTCTCCGTGTGCCCCTCTCCCCTTCTCTTTCTGTTTCTCTCTGTCCCTGTCTGTCCTTCCAGGCCATGCGCATTGGGGCTCTCCCGGGGGGGGGGGCGGGAAGGTCGCTGTGGCCAGGGGAATCCTCCGGCAGCCAACACTGGAGTTTCTGAATTACCGAGGTCATAGGTGTTTCCCCTTCACTCCTTCCCACAGTCCGTTCTTTGGGGGAAAAATATTTTGAAGTAGCATTAAAGCTTCATGCCTCAGCATTTACTCATGGAATCAAGAGCAGAGCGTGAGGACCGGAGCTGGCAGCGGAACTGGCTTCCCGGTCACCCCGAGGTTTCTCCACGCGCCTGCGAGCGTCTTTCCTCCAGCATCTTTCAGGATGGTTCCGAGACTCGGGGAGCCCAGCGGCCAGATGGTGGCGGCGGCGAGAGGATCCGGAAAGGCCTGAGCGGCTGCAGGGGAAAGCAAGGCGGCCGGGAGCTCTGGCAAAGGGGACAGGCAAGCCCTTCCTGGGTCAGAGAGAGTGGGCCAGACAAACCCAGGCGGGCGAGAAATTAACGAGCAAGGACTGAAGCACAGGAGAAGTCGCGGGAGAGGCGAGAAAGGAGGTCGGTTGCCTGAGCCGAAGAGAAGATAAACTTACAATTTTGCGCCTTCCTCAAGTTGATTTTGACTCCAAATCTTCACGTGTGTGGATGGTAAAGTCTTGTCCAGGGTTCCATCCCACGAAGATACTCCAGTCCCCCTTCACAGCATCTCTTCTGAACTGGAATTCGTGGCCTTCGTGGCCGGGTCTACGGGAGGCAGCTCCCTTACTCTCTCAAGAGCCTCCAAACTTCTTCCAGGACTGTCGTCTCTCCCTCTGCTCTCCATGCCAACCTCCTTAAATCTGAACTTCTCACCGAGAAATGACCCCATTTCCAGACACGCCACATCTTCAGGTGTCCCGGGTAGAGCGAACTGGCTGCCACCCTTGAAGGAGCCGAAGCAAAGGCCGCATGCCGGGTGACTGAAGCGGGCTGCGATGCCCGACTGCCACCCCTCCGGAGCCGGGATGCTCAGCTGTCTCTGAAGCAGACGATACTTAGCGGAGGCTGCGGCTCACAACAGCGCTCTGAGGACTCGCCCCGGCGCGAGGGGACTAAGGCAACTCTGCAGATCCGCACTGTGACTGTCTCCTAGCCGGACTTAAAGACATCGTCCGTCTTCCTGTCCTCCTATTTTCCGGTCCGAAATAAAATGCTCTTGGCTAAAGTTTGAGCAGGCAGTCAGAGTCTAGCCAAAAAATGTACACCTTTCAAAAAAGTGACCGCGACAGTGCCAAACACAAGAATCCGGAAGACCTTAGGGCCACCGGGCTGTCCTTGACATCTGTCAGTTCGCTGGCGCCACACGATTTTCAGTTAAATGGGGGTGGCACTTACGGAGACAGGTATACAGGGAGGTCCTGTGCACACATTCAAGGCTCTGGAGGACTCCAGGTCTAGCGCTACAGAGTCAGGGAACTGGGGAAAACGCTTGAGAGCTGACCACCGGGGTCTCTGGCCAGGACGCTTGATTGCCTCTTAATATTTTGGCTTCTCCACGTGGAGCAGCTCCGGAGGGCAAAGGTCCTCAAACAGCGAGTGTTCGCCCCTGGCCCGCTTTCCCCAGCGACGACTGTGGGGATTTTGCCCAGACGCTGTTCTGGATGCAAATTTCGGTAGAGTAAGCCAAATGGCGGGTGAGGCCCTGTGAGGACCAAGACTTGGGCTCCAGGCTTCCCGTTTTTTAGGCTGTGTCACAGGGCTGGTAACTCATTAGACAGGAATTAAAGGGGTCATTTGCTCAGATGCAAAAGAATCTCATCTCGCCGCCCCTCACCCCCAAAGCTGTGTCAGAGATTTGAGGTTTGGCAGGAGGCTGCAGGAAGATAGGGCAGGCGTCAGCGGTTTAGACTCGCTTCTCAGGACCTTAGCTGGTAGCTCTGGTCTTTCGCTTCCACTAAAGGCCAGACAAGGAGGCTTAGAGACCTGGCGACAGGATTCTGGGAGGTTGTCTAACGATCTGGGGCGCTGGAAGCAAGGTGCCTATGGCAACTCCTCTAAGGGAATGCGTTTCCTAACAGAAATGGTAAAGGACCTGAAGGTTTCAGGTATTTGGGGCCTAGATTGTAGATCTCTTGGCCCCTCTGCAGTGTGGATGGGGGACGTTAGTAACTGCCTAACTCTCTTGTCTTTCTCTCTTTCCCCGCGTCCTGTCTTCCTACCATCTCTTCCTACCATCTCTTCCGGTGCAGCGGAGTGGCCCTGTCTCGGGCCCACTTTGAAAAGCAACCACCCTCTAACTTGAGGAAATCCAACTTCTTTCATTTTGTCCTGGCGCTCTACGACAGGCAGGGACAGCCGGTGGAGATAGAGCGCACGGCCTTCGTGGACTTTGTGGAGAACGACAAAGTAAGCAGACCCCTGTTCCCCCTCCCGCCCGGGGCCTAATAGCTCCCTCCTTGCGAAGCACTAGGATTCCATCTGTCACTTGCGACACTTTCCCGCTCGCATCATCAGGGATGATAAATTGAGGCTTCCCATCCTCAGTCTCTAACTCAGTGGATGTCCACCCCCCGCCCCCGCCCCTGCGCTAGGCCCACTCAGAATCCGGCGATTCCGGCAACGCGCGCACCTAGACTTGGGGTCAGTAGAAGCCACTGACTGGCTTCGGAGAAAAAGTTCTCTAGACTGTAGTTTTAAAAGTATAGCCAACGCTGCCGCTGTCAGTCTGTCTCCAGGTTATTTATTTATTTTTTCATTTTCACCTGGCAGCGGGGGAAGAGAGCAAAGGGGTGCAGGTGTGTCAATTCAGTGGGAACTCTGGTCGGCCTTCCCATGCTCGCGGTCTCAAAAGTCTTTACCGCCCCCCCCCCCCTTTGTACTAAAGGACAGAGTGCCTCCTTTGAACTCAAACTCTGATTTGAGGGCTGGATTTGATCTGAAATGAAGGGTTGTTTACCTAAACCAATACATGCACAACAGCTGTGTCTTGGCTCCAGCCTCCTTAGCTGTGCAAAGGGAACCCTAGGGTAGCTAGTTGCCAAGGTCCCCAGCCCTGGGCCTGCTCACTCCGGTTTTGTGGAACTAATGTTGCCCTTGTAAAGGACAGACAGACTCACTTTTTTTTTTTTCCCTGAGAGAAGCCCAGGGGCTTCGTATGGACAGATGGATTGGGTGGGCACTGTTTAAAGCGTGCCCTTGGTGTGGGTGTCTGGTCTTCACGGCAGCGGGAGGAGGCAGGGGTCCACTTATGAGGACATTTTTTAAGAGGGAGAGGCAAGGGCTGATGAAGGTCAAGTGACTGCAAGTCTTGACAAATTTCCCTTCAAGGTGGCCAATGGCGGGAGCTGCTCCTTGCCCTTTGACCCCGGGAACTGGATGGGGGGTTGTTCAAAGCCTGTTTCTTTCATGGGGGGGGGGTTACCAAAAAGTACAAGAAGGGTTTCTGTATTTTTAGGAACAAGGCAATGAGAAGACCAATAATGGCACCCATTACAAGTTACAGCTCCTCTACAGCAACGGTAAGCAGCTTCGTGGGCAGCAGGCGCTGCAGCCAGGTGTAGCGGTTAGCTACCGCCTACTGTACGCTGGCTAGGGCAGGTCCTGATTGGGGGTGGTGATTGAGGGGTGTCCCCCTCCAGGTCACTTCCATCACAGAGTCTGTGGCCTGATGGACAGACGGGATCAGGCTCCAGGGCAGGGAAGGGGTTTGGGAATGGGCGAGGGTTCCTGCTGTCCTTGCCCACCCATCGCCTGTCCCCCTTCGCCCTGCAGGTGTCCGCACAGAACAAGACCTCTATGTCAGGCTGATCGACTCAGTCACCAAGCAGGTGAGCCCTGGAGCCCGTTGCCTTTGGTTCCCCACTCCGGGGGCTGTCTCTGACTTCTGCCTCTAGCGTGATTTACTGTGGAGGATTCACACTTCCCCTCACCCCAGCCCACTTTGGGAAACAAAACAAAAACAAAAACGCTCCCCCTCTCCTCTGTTTTCATCTGCTATGGGGGAATGCTAGGTGTTGGGGGAGGTGTGGCAAATGAAGGGCTGAAGGCAGCAAAGAATTACTGAAGTTTCGGTTCACAGGGGTATCCCTCTTTGCTAAGAAGAACTAAGGGGCGAACTTCTATATCAAAGGGCTGTAGCTCTGGTTCTGTGGGGGGGGGAGGGTCTCCGAGGTGGCAGTGAGAGGGGACAGATTTTTGGACTTGCTCTAAAGCCCTGTCTTTGCCTCTGTCTCATCGTGTCTTCCTTTCTGACAGCCCATAGCCTATGAGGGGCAGAATAAGAACCCAGAAATGTGCCGAGTCCTGCTGACACATGAGGTGATGTGCAGGTAAGAGCCCCCCGCTTTTTTTTTTGCCTGGGCTGGTCTAGAAAACTGGGAGCTTCTGAGGCTGCTTTGCCAAGGCATCTGGTAGATTTGTCCCTGGGCCGATTTTGAAGACCTCTCCTTGTCTTTAAGGTTGTTGTTTTGGAGTATAGTCCTTTAGACTGGGAAAAGGATACCAGAAGATGGATTCCATTCCCCTGGCTTCCCAGAGTTTCTTCCACAAAGTAGTCTTAGCTGCTGCACAGGCATCAGGGTGGGCTTGGGGTTGAAATTGGGATGAAGCCTTCCCCCAGACTCTTGGTCTGCTCAGGACAGATTTCCATGAGTGCAGCTTGTGGAGTTAGCTCCTGAATACTCAGCTGAGGCCAGGCACCACCAGGGGGCTGGGAGGCCAGATCCTAAGTCCCAGCCCTCCTGGGAGATACCTGGGCTTCTTAGGTCAAGAAGTTCAAGAAGGAATCAAGGCAGAAAATCAGTGGGTACAAGGATAAGGAGAAGCCCGTGCTGGGGACATCTGAGGTCCCAGGAAGGATGGATTCAGAGGACCACACTGTGAAAACTACAGTCTACCGGCGTTCTCAGCCTTCCTGCCGGCCCTCAGGGCCTAATCCATTCTATTTTGAGCTCTGCATATTGCCCCCTTTCTCCTACTTAAGTTGAAGTGAGTTGGTGATGGCAGTGGTGGGGAATTCATCCCTGCATTCTACCTCTCAGCTAATGTTTTCGGAGGGCTCAGTGTGTGCTGTCTAGTGGGTAGGGTGTTAATGAGCGTGCCATAACTGGGGAAGGACATACAAGGGACCTTGGGAAGAACGCCTTCAGTATAAGGTGGAGAGGTCTGTTTTGTATACACATCTCCAAAGTCTGGAGGGCAAGCCTCTGCTCTTCCCTCAGCTCGGCTCTCAATTCCTTGACTGTTGTTCCCATTCCTGGCTGTGTGGGGATAATTGCAGGTCATCTGACTTAGTAGGAAGCCTTCCTTAGGAAGCTCTCTAAAGCCCTCCCTACCCCCTCAATCCAGCCAGTAAGAAATCATAACAAACAGACATGCTTGTTTAGGTTGTGGCCAAGTATTAGGAAAGCAAATTCACCAAGAGGTGAAGTTGAGGCCTGGCCATGGCCTCAGCCGCAGGGCACTGAGGTGCCATGGCCTCAGCCGCAGGGCACTGAGGTGCCATGGCCTCAGCTGCAGGGCACTGAGGTGCCGTGGCCTGAGGAGGGCCTGGGCAATGGGTAAGAGACTCTATTATTTCCCAGCCTCTGACAGGTCTGGTCAGAAGTCCTGGTCTTCCTGGTACTTGCCTGTCATACCTAGACAACACAGTCACAGTGCTTTGATTTTGGTTGGCTAGTCAAAAGGAGGTCTCTTCTCTCTCTACACTTCTAAGTACCCCTGTCTGGAGAGACAATCTTAAAAGAAAGAAAGACACCCCCCCCCGGAGCCATTGTCTAAGGAATCCCCCCATCACTTTAAAAATAATGCTCTCACACTCCATGAAGCTGTAGTTAAGGATGACGCTTTTATTTTTTAAACCTAATCAAATCCTCCTTGTTTTATGCGGTTTAAATAGCAGCATCAATTTTTAAAGCCTCTAGTTTAGTCTGCATTAGTAACACAATATGAAAATTTAATGTACTGTAACTTCTCTGCAGTGGAGAGTGGGGAAGATGCGCGCTTACTTTCTTTGCAAACTAGATTTTCAAACAAATATTAATTATGGGTGAATAAACAATCTGTCGGACGGGTTACTATTTGCAGTGTGTGTGTGTGTGTGTGTGTGTGTGTGTGTGTGTGTCTGTGTCTGTGTCTGTGTGTCTGTGTGTGTTGGGAGATGAGAGATAGGTGAGTCTGTAGGCACAGGGGAACTTCTCATCAGTTAAAGGGACTGATTTTCCTGGAAGGGGAACCGGTCCTTCTTCTCTTGGACCAGTCAGCTCCAGCTGTCAGTGATAGAGCCCGAGTGAGCCGCCCAGTTCTTCAGTGACTAATTAGTACATATACTTTTATCACATGGTCTTGTCTGGCATACCTGGGTACTTCCGGGAATGATTTGCTGCTCTGTATTCATTAGTAAAAGGTTCATTAACTGGTCTTTGGCTTTGGTGGTGGTGGTATGTATGTGAGTGTGCCAAAAATAAAGGGGCAAAATTCATCTCTTCAGGAATAACTTTTCCTCTCTTCTCCAGTGATCTTGGCTCTTCCCCGCCTTAGCTCATTTTGCCAATTATTAGCAAGGAGATATGTAGGTGTTATGTTGCTGCCAGCTACCCCTGCGCCCTCAATGCTCAGAGGGTTAAAAGATATTATAATTTGAACAGAAGTCGTCTCTAGGCCTACAGCTGGCTAATAACAGAGTTGTATTGAGCGCGAGCAAACCCCACAGCTGTGACTTTTCGCCACAAGGCGCGGGCTAGACAGGGCCCTAATCAGATGGGCCAGCCGGGCAGTGGGGCCAGTGTCTTTATCGGCCAGATGGTGTGAATTTAGACACTTTTGTTATGCAATCGCAGGGAGGAGTTGGGGAGAAGAAAACAAAACAAAAGCCACCATGCTGGGCGCTTATTTGAGTTTGAAATTAGAGACAGATTTTTGAAAGTTGAGGGTTGAATTTTAAAAGCAGTTTGCAGAGGAAAAGGACACATTAGCTTATCTCGGGCTGGAGTTGGGCTGCTAGACTCCCTCTGACCGATACCAGGGCTTTTTTTTTTCTTCCCCAGTCATCTTTTCATCTTTCTTTTTTTCATTTTCCTCCTTTCCCGAAAAACAAAAAAATTCAGGTAAGATTCAGGACTGCGATAAAAATTCCTCAGCCCCAACCTCTCAGCCACAGCTTGACTTACTTTTTCTCCCCCCACCCCAACACCCCGCTTCAAAGAGTCCCTGGGAAGGAGAGGCCTGTGAGCAACTTGAGAGTGTTTCAAGCAGAAGGAGCCCCAAATAAATTGTAGGATAATCTAAACCTCGGAGACAGAGAGACGGCTTTCAGTTTCATACACTGGGGAAAGAAAAGAAACCTTCCCAAACCCTTAGGGTAGTTTTAACCTATTGAAGTTTAGTCTTCTTGTCTGTCTGTCTGTCTGTCTGTCTGTCTGTCTGTCTGTCTGTCCGTCTATCTATCTAAATATCTTTTCATATTTTATACTCATTGTCAGTTCAAAACAAAACATAAAATCTCCTCTCAGGTACTTCAGACTAAGAGGCCTGCTCACTGGAGTATAACCCTAGAGCCTTTGAAACAAACTAGAGGAACCTAAAGCTGGTCATTCAGGCCTCCTCTAGAGGGGAAAGAGAGCCAGGCAATGTCACCTGAGTGATTCAGGGATCCGTTCCTGAGTGCCAGCTACCCACAGTGTTGGTGGGCTGTGGTTCTAGTGTCCTGGGTTCATCGCTTCCCTTGATTCTCAGGAACGCCAGGATTGACTAACGCTTAAGAATCCAACACAGCTAGAACATATTGACAAGAACTTTCTTTAAACACACTACACACACACACACACACACACACACACACACACACACGAAAAGGAATTTTTGTTTTAACTGAGAGACCCCGAGAAATCTTAAGGAGTATTCAAATGGGGCAATACAACCACTTCTTATTATGTTTAGATTTTTACTATTGTGATTCAGTAGGCACTATTGCAGGGCCTTCCTTTTAGAAATAAAGGGTCAGCCCAGCGGCTCCTCTACATTTTTTTCTCTATAGGCCATTTCCTTCCCTCCCTTGCTCCCCGACATGGACCACTTTGGCACAAGCTAACTTTTTTTTTTTTTTAATAATTTTTTCCCTCTTTTACAACAGAGGAAATCCCTGTGGAAAGCAGCTGAATTCAGCTGAGCAATTTTGCAAACTTATGGGCCTCCTCAGAATCATTCCTCCCCAAACCAAACAGATCGGCACATTCTGAGGACATATGTGATTGCAATTAAATTGCACCAGGACTGCGCAATTTGGGTGGGGGCAAGGCTGACAAGCTGGCGATGCTGAAGGAGAGTTTGGTTTTGGAGGTTTTTAGGTAGCTAGTGTATGGGGGGGGGCTCTTTAAACTGTAGAGCTGTACAAAGTTGTTTTGACTGACCAGCTAACGGTAACACATTGACAGAAAGAATACTCCGGAGATGGGAGAGGTGGGAGGTACAGTGGGCAGGGAGTTGTGGGGAATACAAGGGCTTTGGGAGGCGGAAGTACAGCTGGCCAGGATTTTTTCTTTTTTATGGGTGTTAATCTTGGGATGAATTGAAATTTTAAAAGTTAAGATCTAATATAATTTCAAAGGTCAAATATTATTTCAGAGAGTCCCAGTGGCAAAGACTGGCATTCAGGAGAGTTGAGACAATTTTTAATATTTACTAATTTGATACATGTCTTAGAGCTGCATTTGTGCCCACTTGATGAGCAGGCATTAATGTCTCCCAAGGGCCTTTTACACTCTGAGGGTGGTACAGTTGCCCACTGATTAATCTGTGTATCTCTGGTAAGAGAGACACATTGCAAAAGTTCGTAAATGTTCATTTAAAAAGAAAAGGGTGGCTGGAGAGATGGCTCAGCAGTTAAGAGCGCTTGCCGCTTTCGAAGAGACCCAAGTTCAGTTCCTAGCATAACACATGTCCAATACCTTCTTCTGCCCTCTGTAAGCACTAAGAATGCATGTGATGTACATACATGCAGGCAAAACACTCATACACATAAAGTAGAATAAACAAAATCTTAAAAAAATTTCTTGCCAGACATAGCGTCAAGAAATCCACTAATCCAGCATTAATTCCAGAACTTGGGAAGCAGAGGCAGTCAGATCTCTTAGTTCAAGGTCAACCTGGTCTACAGAGTGAGTTCCAGGACAGCCAAGGCTGCACAGAGAAATCCTGTCTGGAAAAACCAAACCAACTCAAAACTCCTTATTCTGCCTGTGTTTTGCGTGTATTTATGTCTGTGTATGGTATGCATGCCTTGTGCCCTAGGCGGCTGTCCAGGGCATCGACTTCCCCTGGATCCAGAGTTCTAGATATTGTGAGTCACTGGGCGGTGCTGGGAATTGAACCTGGGCCTTCTAGAAGAGCAGCCAGTGTTTTTAACTGCTGAGCCATCTTTTCACCCCCTCCATTGTTTGTTTCTGCTTAATTCTGTGGAGGCTGCAGAGGGCGGCTGAGCAGATCCCCGACTGCGCTGGCGCATGTCTTGGGATCCCTTTTTGGCACACGGGCACCCTTCCTGTTTCTCTTTGTACTGTTATAATTTGCATGAACTCTCATTGCTGCATCCTCATCTGCTTAACCCTAGAAGCCCTTCTAAAGATAACCAACCCAAATGCTTTCAGGAGAAGGGAAGCAAAACTCAGATAAGGGACCCAGAGATTTCTTAGGGGCTAGGTTTGTCCTAGGTTTGAGCTGCAGAGCGACCATAGCAGGGCAGCACACACACGAGGATGGTTATTAAAATATGTATTAGATATCTCCAACCGGTAGGATGGCCATGATTTTCTTATGAGCTGTGTCAAGGCTACAAGCTAAGTCAACCATTCTTGATAGTGAGCATTCAAGTGTCCGCTGTCTGATGAACACTGGTTGGATTACATGTACCCTGTTGGTCTTCTCATCCTTGTCTGTTGACTTTGAACAGATACTTTGGGACCAATATGTTTGTTCTTTTAAGTCATTTTGGGCCTTTCCTTGCTGTTGTAATTGCTTTGGGGGCCTCACCCCTTCAGCATTTCTCTGTCTGTCATTTTGTCTGTCTGTCTGTCTACCAGGCTCCCTGTACTTAACAGAGTGAACACCTTGGGAGGCAGAGACTTTAGGACCGAGACTTGATGCATTCAAGTCTTATTTCTGTTCTGAAAATTGTTAGTTACTTTTCTCCAGTTCGGTGTTTCATTTCCTCCTGATTTAAAAATGCATAGCTTTTTTTTAATGCATCCATTTTGACAAAATATATAAAATTTATACAACTTAAAATATGTAAATTATCATTTTCTTCCTTCATCTGGAAAATGACAGCAAAGAGTGGATAAATAAATGCTTAGAAAGGACACCCTGTTTTCCAGAGAAAGCTGATAGGTCAATAGGTTTACAACAACCCAGGCAGCTACTTTTGGTCTATAGCCAGGATTTAGAAATCAAATCATCCTTTTCTTTTTCTTTATTCACTTTTATGCATTTTAATACATCCCTACACCCTTTCTTTCTTTAAATATTTATTGGGATATAAAGACTTAAAATACACTTTCATAAAATCTTCATGTGTCAGCCCGGAAGTGACCTCTGTAGACCTTAAGATCCAAACAACTGTAGTTAAGTTACAGATATGGCTCTCAGGAAAGCTGAGACCCGCCAGCTCCTAAGATAGAGAATTTGAATGAGTTTGGATTCAGGTATTTTTTTTTTTTTAAATAAATAGAGCATTGTCCCGAAGTTTGCTCTTGTGTGGTTTATAGTCCGGAGGCTACTTTGGCCATTTGGGAATGTTCCTACGCAGTATGCTCATTGAACTTTTTCAGTTTGACATAGTTTCTTTCATCGTTTTGATTCCCTCCCCCCTACAGTCGATGTTGCGAGAAGAAGAGCTGCGGGAACCGGAATGAGACTCCGTCAGACCCTGTCATCATCGACAGGTAGGGAGAACGACATGATTTCTGCTATTTATATGGCTCCTTCCTTCATGAGTCTTAACTCTGGGGAACAATCCTGGGGGACTTTACTGTCATCTTGGCTCTCGTGTTTTCTGCAAGGCACGAAGCTCTTATAGCCAGGATTTAGAAATCAGAATCTTCCTTTCATTTTTTTTTATTCACTTTTTAAAAAATTAATGTTTGGTGTTTAGAGACGTGGTCTTGTTTTTGCAGCTCAGGTTGTGCTTAAACTTGTGTTTTTTTCCTGCTTCGCCTCCCAGGGACTGGGGTACAGGCTTGGGCTAGGACCTTCTTTCCAGGTAACGCAGACTCACTGGCAAGTTTATTAACACTGACTTCAGTCTCCTAAGGTGTGTGAGTTGACAAAAGAAGGTGAGGCCTTGGGCCTGCCACTGCCCCTCTCTGGCAGGGTATGGCCAAATTCTTTCTGTAGAGCTCAATGCCATTTTTTTTTTAAAAAAAATATTACCTATGTTTGATGGTTGTTGCTGGACTTGAAGCCTTTCATCTCAGGTAGCCATGTAGGGGCTCCTGACAAATTTGCTCTTAACATTGAGAGTTTTTCCTGCCACACAGGACCAGCCTGGGTTCTATGCTGTGTTCAGAGGGAGATAGATTCTCTGGGACAAGATGCTAATTCACTGAAATGCGATTTAGGCCTCCTCAGCTGTCTGTTTTTGTGATTGGAAACAGAACTTACAAACCAACGAAGAAATGCCAGATTAACTTCCAGCCATCATGTAATTTTTAAAGAAACCCCAAATTCCCATCCCTAATTTTTTCTCTTTCGTTAAAAAACGGGAAGAATTCCCTGTTGCTCCTTTCTCTGGGTTTTCATGTTTCTAGCCAGGTCCTGAAATGGTTCGGAGAGACCTCCGTCTCCAAAGTTGTTATTCTAATATTCCAGTATATTCTCAGTGGGGAGGATGGAACCTCTGGCATTCTTCCCAGGAAAGTCAGCTTGCTTTCTCCATGAAAAGCGTAGCACAGCCACAGGGATGGAGGAGGCTGGATGTGTGATCCTGTCCTAGCTCTTGACCTTGGTCAATGCACTCAGCATCACTGTTCATCCGTGGTAAAGTGATGGCTGTCAGGGGGATGCTGCCTGCTGTTGGAGGCTGCAGGAGAGGATGGCGGTGCCTGGAAGGGGTACTGAGCAAGTCGAAAGTGTTTGTTGGATGTGTATGATAACTTTGTCATTTATGGACTTCTTTTTTTTTTTGAGTTGTGGTATTTATAAAAGTGCAAACTTAAATATATATCATTGGAAGGACTCTCTGGGGCCATTCATCTTCCTCATTTTATAGATGAAAAAAAAAATGGAACCCCAGATTGGTGACATGGCATACACCATTGGAGTGGCAGAATTGGCCCAGGATATAGCTGATCCTGTTAGGTTCCGGCTTCTCTCAAGGCAACAATTGCATTTTCCCAGCGTGTTGTCTGGCTTAACCAATGCATAGAATCTGCTGACCGCACAGAATGTCCTTCCCGTCCAACCTGCGATGCCTTTGGGGTCCTCTGGGAACCAGCAGCACGTGCAAGCAGCCCGGATGCGAGTCTCACCCTTTGGAGAGTGTTCAGAAGCTCGCTGAACTTCATCTAGTCTTTGTGGTGTGGGGTGTGCGCGTGCGAGGAGAGCATGTGTGCGCATGTCTGTGAATGTGCCATGGTGCTTGTGTGGAGCTCAGAGGACAACCTCGGATAATGACCTTTGATTTCCACCTTGTTCAGGACAGGGTCTCTTTTTGCTCACTGATGCTTTCACTAGGCTAGCCGGCCCATTCCAGGCATTCTCCTGTTTCCGCCTCCCATGTCCCTGTAGGGGGCGCTGGTATCACGGACACTTGTGTTACGGAGTCTGGCTTTTATGTGGGCCTAGGGATCCAAACTCAAGTGGTCTGATTTGTACTGGAGACACTCTCTCCACCTTACCCAGCCCTCATCTCGTCTTTCCCATTAACTTTAGTCCCTTTTTCAGGAAGGTTACCCAGTTTCATAACTGTCTTATCTCTTCTTGGGAAGAATACCCTGCAAGTCAGAGAAACCTTGTCTCGAAAAACCAAAAAAAAAAAAAAAAAAAAGTGTTTGCAAACCTGTGAGCACTAACGGACCCGGGTGTCTTCCAAGCACACAGCCCAGTGACTCTGGGCTTTGCAGGAGCTCTTACTTTTAAAAACTCTTCATAAAAGTGCACCCATGGATAAAACCGAGCCTGCGATCAGAAATACACGTTAAAAGCACCAAAGAAAGCACTTTAAAAAAAAAAATCATGTGTACCATCTGTGTGGGGGATTTGTACACGTGGGTGCAGTTCCCAAAGGGGCCAGGAGAGGGCGTTGGGGTGGCTGGATACGCACGCTGGTAACTGAATTCTGGTCCTCTTTGAGGGCACTATGAGTTTTTAACCACCGAGTTATCTCTGCAGCTCCCAGAAGGCAGTGTTCTTGCTTCTGTGGAGACAAAAGATTTTCATGTTAGGTGTCTTCACAGGTTGTATTAGAATGCTTTGCCTTCTTTTAAGAGGGTGGAGATGTGCCCTTGCGTATCGCGGAGTTTTATGTGACAGTGAAGCTTGTTTTAGGCATCTTACACATGTCAAACAGTCTGGTGGAGTTTCTGAGTCCCCTGAAATATGTGTTACTTTAAAAATGTCGTACCTGTACACATGGAAGCGCACAAACCGAGCAGTGCTATAAACTGGCTAATGCCAGGTTTCAGGAGAACTGATTGTCATATGAAAGTATGTATTTGTGCATTTTGCTTATTGTAGGGCTTTTTTTTTCTTCTTCCCTGAAGATATTGCTTCCTCGCCACAGTCTTATCTTCTTACTGCTCTCAGATGTCTTTTGGGAGTAACCTCATCGCCTTGCCTTCATTTTCAGAAGTGAGAAGACAGGCGGTCAGGCTTCCATTTGTTGGGTGGGAAGGCGGAGCTTGTATCATCCAGCGGTTCCATTGCCCTTGGGTTCGACGCCTGCCAACCTGAAGGTGGCGCATTTCCTTACCAGGCACCGTATGGGTGCAAAGCAGTTTCTTTCAGATTTCCTCCAAGTAACAAAGTAGAAACCTCTCCTTTGCCCTTGTTCCTCTCCTGCCAGCTGATCATATCAGCCCCTTCTCTCCCGGCCTCCGCAGATGCCATTAATTCCCACCATCTCTCTCGGAGTCTCCTCACAGCGCAGGCACACTCCCACACCGGCTCAGGGGAAGACCGCTTACTCCCTTGGACTTGTGAATGTTCATGGAGGGGGAGGCTCAAGCTTGATTCTTCAACTTTTCACCCCCTTACAAACATCCCCTCTATGTTTTGCCTTATTGAACTCAAAACTGCAGTGAGGGAATACGGGTGTAGCCACGCTTTCCTCTTTATGAATCCAAGAGAGATAACGGAATGGGAGGGGGAAAAAGTCATCTTCCATATGTCCTCGACATCACCAATGGGCAGTTAGAGTCCTTCATCCAGAGGAGGCGAACAGCATCCCTGCACGACACAAGAGCCTTCGAGCTGTCACAAAACAACTGGATCTCCCAAGGAGCCCCATGATCACACTGCAGCAGCTACCCAGTTTCCAAATAAGAAAAGTAGCATTGCCATCCTGTGGCTCCTTAACTGATAGTTAGTTTTCATAGTGGGAGGTCCCTTGCCAGGAATTTAGTTTCCCATTTCCAAAGACTTAGCCCCCCGTCTTGGAGCTGTGCCCTGCTAAACGACTCCCGGTCTTGATTGCCCTAGAAATAGACACCTATTTTGTGTGCGTGTGTGATTTATTTTTATTTTGTGTGCATGAATGTTTTTGCCTGCGTGTGTGTCTGTGACAATGTAGTGCAGTATCTGAAAGGTCAGAAAAGGGTGCTGGGTCCCCTGGAACTGGAGTTGCAGATATTTTGCCAGCCACCATGTGGGTGCTGGAATCGAACCTGGGTCCTCTGGAAGAGCAGTTACTTTTAACCACCCACCCATCTCTCCAGTCCCACACATCTTTGTTTGTTTGTTTTGCTTTGTTTTTTGAGACAGGGTTTCTCTGTGTAGCCTTGGCTGTCCTGGAACTCACTCTATAAACCAGGTTGGCCTTGAACTCACAGAGATCTGCCTACCTGTGCCTCCCAAGTTCTGGGATTAAAGATGCGCACCGTTACTGACTGACTTTATTTTCATATTCTTATTTATGTCCATCGTGTGTTTTTGTGAAGTTTTGGGTAGCTAGTCATTCCTCCAAAGAGCTAGATCAGCATCCAGGCTGGGAGAACTTGCAAGTGCCTGTAGTTGCGAAAGATCCTGTGACAGGAGGCCATCAAGGTCAGGCAGTTTTAGAAATTTCAGAAATTCTTCTTTGGGAAAATGCAAAACATGACAGATGTATCACTCATTGTATGTTGCCTACTTGACAGTGGTCTACTATGACGTGGGGAGTGAGCCCAGTCCAATATGGTGGAGAAGGAGTGGCATTGAGCTGAGCCATGACAGCAGGAGCCAGAGGGAACTGCTTATTAAATGGTTTGGGCTAGGAAGCAGAGAGACTTCAGCCCAAAGTGGGCAGAGCTTTAGCCCTTAAGCCTGCCTGTGTTAGCCAGTCAGGCCCCATGACACAGGGAGGCTCAAAACAGCGCCACCATCTGGTGACCAAGTGTTCAAACGCAAGAGCCTGTGAGGGACATTTCACGTTCAAACCCTCACAAGGACACAGAATCCTCTCTGTGGTCTTCAGCTATCTTTTGGCTGTGAAGACTCTTCTAGTAAATAGAAATAGCTCCCACTTGCAGGTCCAGGGGAAGCTCTAACTCAGCCCTGTTGCCACCAGCACTGTGTTCTTTAAACTTGTCCATCTGGAATTCCTTCTGAGTGCCCGTTGACACTCTGGGCTTGGACATAACCTCATAGTTCCCAGGAAGACAATTTTAGGGACGGGCTCATTAGTGAAGGATAATTGGACTGGAATGTTCTTTACCCTTTTACATTTTAACAGCATGTTGTCATCTACAAAGTTCATACTGGAAACCTTGCAACTGTGTCACACACACACACACACACACACACACACACCACAGACCCATAAAACATAAAAAAAAAAACAAAACTGCAAAAACCAAACCTCATAATGTATTGGGTAAGTTTATGACTTCACATTGGGTTGTCTTCAGAGCTATCCGTGGGACATGCGTGTAGGGTAGACACGTTTGTAATTTCACCCTTTCAAAGCCTCATAAAAAACTGGATGGATGCAGAGGGCAAGACTTCCTTTTTGAATCTTTACACTCTTTATTTACTTAATGCATGAGTGCGTGCATTCTGCAGTGCATGCGTGGTGGTCAGGGGGCTAGACAAGGAGTTGGTTCCCTCCTTCCACTGTGCGGGTCCTGGAGGTGGAACTCAGTCCGTCAGGCTTGCCAGGAGATACCATTCCCCTTCTGAGCCACAGTACTTGAATCTCTGTAAGAGGCACCTCCTCATATGTAACTGTGGAGGGTATGAAAACAACATGTCCAACCCCTTCCTCACGCACTAAATAGTGCAGTCTTGCCTGAGGGCATTCTTCCCAAGTGTTTCTGAGCCTCCCTGCTGCCCCGCCCCCGGGGGAATTGATGTGTTTTGGTATACTTTATTTTTCAAGAAGACAAATGAACAATAGGATGATTGTGATTCAGAGAGTTTTCTCAAGTAATATCTGGAATTTTACTGCCCACAAGGAGTTTTTGGGATATTTTCTTCCCTTTTTGTTTGTTTGTTTAAACCGTAGTAAAATAGATGTAACATGAAATTTATCATCTTTGCCACAATGAAACTTGCGGTTTAGTTAAGCACATTTTTGTGCTTCCTGTCCCCCTGTTCTTTGTAGGGCACTGTGTAGTCTTCTGAAACTACAACCCTGTGCCCATTAAATGTCTCTCTGTTCCTTCTTCCTACCCCAAGCCCCTGTCTATCTACCCACCTGTCTATCTCCTGAATCACATATAATGGATTTGTATATTCCTTGTTCTTCTGGGATTAGCTTGTTTCACTTAGCGTAGTGTCTCCAAGGCATCTCCACATTGCAGTGTGTGTGTGTGTGTGTGTGTGTGTGTGTGTGCATGTGCACGCACGTATGCATGTGTACATGTGTGTCTCTGTGTGTGCACATGCACAAGTGCGTGTGTGATATGAGTGTACACGCATGTGGAGACCAGAAGTTGAAAGTATCTTCCTCCACCACTCTTGACCTTATTTTTTTGAGATAGGGCTTCTCACTGGTGTGGAACTCATTGATCAGCCCAACTGGTGGCCAGCAAGCCCTAGGGATCCTCCTGTCTCTGCCTCCTTAGTGTGGCCTGCTGTGTGTGGCTTTTCACATGAATTTTGGGGATCTGAACTCAGGTCCTCATTCCAGCACAGCAGGTACCCTAGTGACGGAGTCATTTCTACGGTCCTGCCTGCGTATTTACTTTGAAATGAAGTTCTCTCCTTCTGTCTTCTTGGTAGGCACCCTTACAGCAGCGGTCAGCTCTGTTACCAACCTCCCTTCCCCCCAGTCCCTAGAACAGCCATTTCCCACCACACATTGCCTTGCAGACTGCCTTCCTCCCTAGGATCTCCTGTTAGACTCACTCTCCCGTGGCTGTTGTCCAGTGTTTCCGACGGGGTAGAGGCTTTCAGAGGGTCGCTGTGGGCGTGAAGCCCTAAGTGTTCTGCCCTGTGTGCTTAGAGACTGCATCCATCTTGGATGCAGGGAGCTAGTTCCCTTATCAAACAAATCCATGTAATCCTATTAATCTTTTCCGGTTTGTGGTGTCGTCTGCTTGCCCCTTTATCATGGAGCAGGCAGGTGCCCTGGTCACCCTTGGACTTGAGATCCAGATGAGGTGACTGCAAAGTCCCCCAAGGCCAGTGCTCAGCCTGTGGCCACTCCCTCCTTTTCCCTGGAAAAGGGCAAGTCCCTCAGCTTAGAATCATTTTCCTCCAACAACCAATGTTTAGCTAATATTTAATTGGCGCTCACGGTGTGCTGGTCGTTATGCTAACCAACGTGTAGTGATTAAACAGCTTTCGTGGTTGCTTAAAAAAGAGATCTCCATTTTGTGCAAGGGTTGCGGCATCAATCTCAAGGAGCTGGGAGTCACTTGGTTAAGGCCACGTCGTGAGTTTTGGTGGTAAAATCAGATTTTACTCTATCAGGTAGTTATGGAGATAAAACAGCTTGGTACTGGAGTGGGAAAAATTGCCAGAATTCAGAAGGCAGGAAGACTTGGGAGCGTGACAAGTAAGGACCCCTGCTGGGCGCGACGGAGCAGGAAGCAGGAGTGCTGGCAGGGGCTGCTGGCCTCTGTCGTGTGTTAGCTCAGACTGCGTGAGTCACATTCACCTGTGAGACTTATGCTTAGCTGTCGGGCTGTATCAGTCCTCATTGTGGCCACAGAGACCAGGAACGGGGCCCCTAATCATCTACTAACCCTTTATATAAGGGTCCAGAGGCCTCGAGCCACCTCTCAGACTCAGTTTCCCAGCCTAACTTTTCTGGTTATAGCTGTATGCACAGATGTATGTTCCGGGTGTGACAATTCATCAATCATGGTCATCAGTGATGTTTAGGAACTACTGACCTCTGTGAAGATGCCACGTCTCCATAGTGGGAGGACCAGCTACTACTGTTAAAGAGGTCACAAAGACCTGGTCTTGGATCACTTTTGGGGATATGTATTCACATGAAAATTTCTCCCTTCAGGGAGGGTTTAGATTTTCTTAACAAAAACCTCAGTTTTCTCTTTGATGTGAAGTCATTCTTTTAAGTTTTCCTTTTTCTCAACCCGTTTGGAGAGCTCCAGGTAGGAAAGGGGACTCTGCTGCCTGCGATGTAGAAAGAAAGGCACTGTGGGTGGAGGAACTTCCTCGGGTAACAACTTGAACTAAGGAAGAGGAAGGGAAACAGTTCTGGGATTGGGATATGGCTCAGCTGGGGGAGGAGCTTGCCTAGCATGCGCGGAGCCCTGGGCTTGGTCCTCAGCATGGCCTAACATAGAGTGTGGTGGTGCACACCTCAGCATTTAGAAGGTGGGGGCAGGAAGATTAGAAATTCAAGGCCATCCTTGACTACCTGATAAGTTCAAGGCTAGACCAGAGTCCGTGAGGCCCTGCCTCAAAAACAAAAACCAAAAAGCAAAACAAAACAATGAAATCACTTCTCACTATTAACGCGGTGGTTGGTTCTGTGATCTCATAATCATATCAGTGCAGACGGAACAGTGCTCAGGGAAAAGAAGATGGTAGGTGACTTGTCATTCCTGCTCTGGGGACTCCTGTCTAATATACAGGTCTGTGTGCTTGCTCTCTCCTCCTTTTGATTTCTGTTTCCTCCTAGGCTATCTGCTCTAGGCTTTTGACCAAATGCAAGTCCTTTTGTCAGGTTCTGCCTCCTCAGAGATACCGGTTTTTGTGACCAAAGTCTTTTCAGTTGTTCTATCTCACTTAAGTGATAGGGGTTATTCTTTATCTTTTAGCCTATTTGTGTTTGCCTTTTGTTCTGCACTGTAGTCTTATTCTTGGATATCGGATACCATATGTCATTTAAGACATAATTCCAGGATTGGCAAGATGTTTGTTAGAGTTAATAGTATGCATCTCCCTTGAGTTGTATTAAATACACAAAGGAATCCACATAGGACATGATACGGTGTATATGTGTGTGTGTGTGTGTGTGTGTGTGTGTGTGTAAGGCAGGGTTAGGAATTAAACCTAGAGCCCCCACATGTACTAGGAAAGTGCTTTGTTCCTGCAGTCCTAAATGGCTTTTTTTTTTTTTT
>NC_022019.1:11145774-11149693 GCF_000317375.1 Microtus ochrogaster | reverse complement strand
TTTTTTTTTTTTTTTTTTTTTTAGCAAGGGCCAGGCGAGCTCTTGCAGTGGATGAGGGTTTGGTTCCCAGCATGCAATGGTGGTTCCTAACCATTTGTAACTCTAGTTCCAGGGAATCCAAAGCCTTCTTTTGACCTCTGTGGATGTATCACATGTGTATAGTACACATACACACATGCAGGAGCTACTCATACACATAAAGCACAGCATAAAAACAAATTTAAAAAGTCATAACAATTGTTGTCTTTGTCCTCTTGATATGTCTATGCAGTGGTTTGGACGTCAGAGGCACTAAGTTGATACTAATAATTAATATTAATTAATTGGTTTTTCACTGCTAAGCCTTGAGGAGCTTAGGTGACTGAGGAATTTGCTAGTTCATACAGGGACATTCCTAGAACTGTAATCAGTTGACAGCGACCTAGAAATCTACCCCCAGTGGCAGATAGATAAGAAAAAAATTCCAAGAACATACGTCTAAGGTTCTAAAGTGGAATGAACCCTCATTTGTTCAGGAAGCCCCGATGAAGGGCAGAGTATGTCACAAACTTTGCTGTGTGCCCCAGGAAGAAGACTGAGCAGAGACAAGCTCTTCCTTCAAGGCTTTGCTGAGACAAAGGGTCGTCTGATGTGTCATGATGCAGAAAGTGCCTCCTGAGAGAGATGAAAACCTCCAGAAGATGTGGAGGATGGAGGTGGTGGCTACTTTGGCAGGTGTGGGTGTGGTGAAGGTTGTAACAGCAGTCCCGAGGCTGGAAGGACTGAATGTGGGAAAGGAATTGTGGGAAGGAAAGTATGCCTGGATCCGTCTATGGGTTTAGCAATGCATGCACAATGAGAAGGAAAGGGAAGTTTGGAGGATTAATTAGGATCAAATTTTGGGGGACTTTATATGTCCCCATGAAAACATTGGAACATTATTTTATTGGAACTAGAAGACATAAAGAATACTAAATAGTACAGTTGAAGATTCAAATTAGTTTTTGTTTTTCAAGATGTAGTTTCTCTTTGTATCCCTGGCCGTCCTGGAACTCAATCTCACACTCACGGAGATCTGCCTGCCTCTGCCTCCCGAGTGCTGGGATCTAAGGTGTGTGCCACCATTGCCTGGTTCAAATTAGTATTTTAGAGAGAGACCTTGGAGAATGGATTGGGAAAATGGAGGATGGACGAGGAGCTTGTCATTAGAGAGCCAGCTCTACCCTGTCACCCCAGTGTCAGTCACTGCAGGGGCAAGTCCATCACTTTGCTCCTCCACATCCTGCTTTTTTCTCCTTCCTGATGTTGCCACTTGTCCCCATGAACACACAACCCCTTTGTTCACCCAGCAGCTTCCATCCTTGCAAAGCGCCGCTGCTATACCATCTGGCAATCTGTGAAATTTTTAGTAGCCTGGATGCTAGTGAAACAGCAGACTGTAAGTCTAGTATCCAAACCCTTTGTACGTAATTCTTTAGACAATAGGAGGAAAAGCCAACCTGGGTCTCCATCATGAGGTATTTTTTTTTCTCTTTCCTTCAAAAGGCTTGCTTAATCCCCCCTCCCCCCATCAATTCCCAGTAAAATCTTTCCAGTCTGGCCCACTGGGTGCATGGATTCATTCAGAACAGACATTTTTGGCTTCAGAATCTTTTCTTATAAAATTCTATGATGTGATCAAATAGAAGTTTTGCCAAGAAACAGCAGAGTCAGGATGAGTAAGAGAACAGATCTCTGAAAATGAGCTGTGTGACCAAAAAGAAATTGATATTGGTTTCTAGAAAATATGTCTCTTCCCAAACTTGTCCACCTGGTTGGCACAGGAGCAACAGAAGTTGTGGATCTGGGAAAGACGAGGATAAAGATAGTTGGGAATTGTGCCCAGTAGTAGAGTTCTTGCTTGGCAAGGGTAAGGTCTCAAGTTCAACAGCATCCCCATCCCATCCCCATATATTATGGCAAGATCACAGTCTTACACTTCAGGGAAACTTTTAGAACTTCTAGACATTGTGTGTGTGTGTGTGTGTGTGTGTGTGTGTGTGTGTGTGTGTCTTTCTTCTTATTTATGAGCATCTGTGTTTGTCTATATGAGTCTATGCCACAAATGTGCAAGTACTTGTGGGGACCAGAAAAGAGTGTGGATTCCATAGAGTTACAGGCCTTTGTCAGCTACCCAAGATGGGTACTAGGAATCAGACTCAGATCTCGTGGAAGTACAGAAAACACTCTTAGTGCTGAGCCATCTCTCTTTCTTGTCTTTATCTTTATATTTGGGTAAAGGGGCCCGAGTTAGTTCTTCTGGGCCTATTTTTGGACTCTGCCAAGAAACTAGCAAGTCACATGGTTGGGAGATGAGCCAACCATGCCAAGGTGAAGAGAAGAATGTTGTCTATGTGACTTCGAGGCTTGAGGACCTACCCGCTAGGACCTGAAAGACTGGATGCACATTGATCAAAATTTTGTAGGAATTAGTCTTTGAGGTTTTGTTTCCTCATTGATCGGGAGCTAAAACTGGAGGCTCATTTCTCAGGAAGGAGTTGCGGGGTGAGAGTTTAATGTCGGTGAGGTGGTTAGTGGTTTGTCAGCTTGACACAAGCTAGAGTCATCTGAGGTGAGGGACCCTCAGTTAAAAAATGCCCCTATAGGACTGGCAAGCCTACAGAGCATTCTCTTGATGGATGTGGGAGGGTTCAGCCTACGGTGGATGGTGCCATCCCTATGTGATACTGGGGTCTATCAGGAAGCAAACAGAACAAGCAACAAGAAACGAGCCAATAAGCAACATTTCTCTATGTCCTCTGCTTCAGTTCCTGCCTTGGGTTCTCACCCCAAATTTCCTCAGCAATGTAGTGTGCCTGAGAATCCTAAGAAGAAATAAACCCTTCACTTTCTGAGTTGCATTTGGTCACGGTCTTATTACAGCGATGGGAATTCTAAGATAAAAGTGTTTGCATTCATCAGTTGGACGACTGTCCTCCTGGAAGGCTTTGCTCTAGGCCTAAAATTTCTATCCTAGGTACACTTTTATCTTCACCCTCAAGATTACAGGAAGGCAGAGGTGGCGGCAGGGAATGGTCCATCAGCTTCTCCCTTATAAGAAGACCTTGTGGGACAGAGCTAAGGAAGGATTTCATCCACAGATGCAATGGTAGAGATGGAGACATTCACAGAGAGGGGACTGCTGGGTGCAGGCTGATATTTCAAGGACAACAGCTGTATTTTATGAGGCCAGTATGATGTTCAGACTTTTTCAAAGGACAGCTCGCAAGGCAGTGGTGAGCAGAGGCTAATACCACTGTTGCTCTAATTGCTCTCATACCCGGTCCCTGCAGGAAAGCCCAGAGCTGGGTCTCTATGGAAACAAGGCGAGCTTCAACTGCATGAATGCAGAGGGCGTTTTCCCAGTTAATTCACAGGTGTACATGACTAATTTTTAACTACATATTGGCATCACCACCCCACATTTCAAGGGATAAAACCCATCTATAGATAAATGATTTCACAAGTCACACAGCAAGTCAAAGGCTCATCTGGGTCTCTACCTCCTAGGACAAGAACTGAGGTGACCTGTACAAGGAGAAAGAATGGAGAAACAGTGAGCTTCTTGAGTATTAAATTATAATACTGGATTACAAATCTTCCAACTGGACTGGAGGACTAGGGAATGCCACACCTTCTAAGACCATGCCACAGGGCAGAGTCAGCATAATAGAGAACATTCTATGGAGCCAGTTTCTTTCATGGTCAAGAATACTCCTTCTATCCTACGGAAAAAGTGTTTTCTTATTTCAGAATAACTAAGTCTACAATTAATACAGATTTAGAGCATGTGGGTTGAGGGCTTAAAGTGACAATTGCTCTTACAGTATAATAATGACCTGAGTAAACCAGAATTGGTTTGATGCCTCCTCTGCCATATATATATGTAAGGGTACATATA
>NC_022019.1:11136286-11145494 GCF_000317375.1 Microtus ochrogaster | reverse complement strand
TACAAGCCTGACTCACACAGCATTCTTGGGATAGACTTGCCTGAAACACGATCTATTTGCTGTGTATTTTAAATTCAACAATTAAGCAGGCATCGTGTATTTTATCCACTAACTCTAACAGAATGCATTTTATCTGAAGAACAAGAAAGCGATGTATGATTCCTCAGGCCTGTGGGGGGAGTCAGGATGACACATGAAAGTTCCCAGAGCCTTTAAAAACCTTTTCCTGAAGTTTCTTTCCCTCCCAGTGTCTGACTTACCACCTTCAGCTTGTGTTTACAGAGGCGTTGATTCATTTAAAAGGGGACAGAGGACAGGATTCAAGTTTAGAAGTCACCCCCTTGGCTGCCTTCCTCAGTTTCTTGTTCTAGACAGACATTCATTCCTCCCCCACCCCCACTTCGGCCATTCCCTTCCTTTTTTCTTGTCACTCCTTGGTGCCTTGGTCTCATGCTGTCTAGACCCTGTTTTATGGACTTGTCACCTCTCCTGGATTGCTTTTGTTTAGTCCCCGTCTCCTTGGCTAGCCTGCCTTCTGACTTCTCTAAAAGCCTTTGTTCCACATTCCCTGGTCCCCTTCTTCAGTGCTTCCCACATGTGGGATTGTTTAGGCTCTGGTGATAAACGACAGGGACTGAGAGGTAAGGAAGCGCCACTCTCTCTGCTCCATCCCGGCTGACATTTGAACAAGAGCCAGGCTTGACTTCTGTTTAATGCTTGATCCACTGGACAGCCATCTAAGTCAGCACACAGCGCTGGACGTATGGGTGCAGCCAGATGTTAAGTCACAGGAGGAGGAGTAGCTCCCCTTTAGCTGCAGATCATACAGTGAACTTGAAAACTCGGGCTGAGTGCTTGATGTCCTGTAGCTTCAACCCATGCAGAAGAAGGGGTAGACAGTGGATTTGATTTAAACAAACAAACCAAGCCAAAACCAAACCTGCTTCTCAGCAGCTCTACCCTCCTCCCCACCTGCCTTTTCTCCATCTTTCCCCTCTGTTCCCCTGTCCTCTTGCCCCCTTCCTTGCTGTTTCTCCAACTGTGCCACCTTTCTGGTGGCAGATGTACCCCTAAGTCCTACTCTGACAGCCAGCAATAGTAGAGTAGGGGTGGGGAACATGGCTCATTTGGTAGGGTGTTCGCTGAGTCTGCACAGAATCCCTGGGTTTGGTCCACACCTGATGCCGTATACACCTGACATGATGCTAAGGCTTTCATTCCCAGCACTGGGGAGGTAGAGATAAAAAGATCAGGGGTTTAAGGTCATAATCAGTTACACAGTGAGTTTGAGACCAGCCTGAGCTACATGAGACCCTGTCTCAAAATAAAAGAACTGAAGATGCAGCTTAGCTGGTAGTGCAGTTGCCTAGAGACACTTCCATTAGCTACCCGCACCTCAACGCCTTTCCCCTATATCTTCTTTTTCTTCCTCCCATTCCCTCGCGAGGACTGAGACGCTGGCTTCACTGGAGGAGTTCTGATTATGACTCCAGGGTGCTGACTTTCCCTTCCAGTGGTGCCCATTGGGCTTGTAAATGGTATTGGATCAGTGAGCCCATAATGAGACCCCTAAACCTAAACAGTGGAGGTCCACGGGGGCTTCCTTGTTCATAAAGCTTTGCCCCTGGGGAGGGATAGAGTCATTAGGTGTGCACTGTGTTTAATATTTGGTCATGACAGGAAGCAATCATTTTCTATTTTTATGGTGGCTTTGGAGTTTTTTGTCTTAAAGCAATTGTCTAATTCCCATCAGTGAGACTGGAGGGAAATGAATTAGACAATGAGAAAGCCTCGTAGGGTTTCAGTTGGGGGTAAATCTTCCTTCATGTCTCTCCCTACTCCTGTGCCTCACCCACACTCACTCTGATGGCTGGCACCAGGCTCCATCTTTCTCAAAATTGATGCTACCCTTGAAACAGTTGCTTCCCCATTTCTTGACACTGCCTCCCATGAAAGCAGGCATTCTGAAGTGTGATGTCCATTCTAACAATATCAGACTTGATCCAGCGTGAAAAACAAAGCCCCAAGTTGAGGTACCAGGCTTCCCCACCTCATAGAGATAGTGCTAACTGGGGCCTAGAAACTTCTAGAAGCTTGGGTCATGTAGAAAGCCAGGATCCTTGAAGAGCACAGGAGAAAGGGTTGACGGGGGCTGTACAGAGCTAGGCATACCTGGCTGGAATCGGGAGGCACTGGCAAGGCTATCTAGAAGTAGACTTAGCTATTCCACCCACATCCGTATGTCGACTAGACCCAGAGGCCACAGGCCAACGAAACATCAAACTGAGGCTGCTGACCTGTTCTGTCTGACTATAGGGTGTGCAGTTTCAGTGCATCTAGGTTCTCTGAAGTCATTCTGAGGCCAACAAGCAGCTGAACACTTGTTTTAACTGAGACCTGTTCTGCCTGCGAAATATCTCAGCCTCTTCGGGATTCTCTCCCCTTCTAGGGAGCTAAAAGTGGGGCTCCTGAGACACACTTCTCTGGGAAGTCACCACTTAACCATTTGTTTTGGATTTTGCGAGCTGAGCAAAATGATCACGCTGTTGTTGCGGCCTTAACTCTCAGCTGTCAATCAAATGGGATGACCTTGGGAAATAATACTGAATACTCCCTGGCATATGGTGCCTAAATTTGTTGCATATTAGAGAGTTCCAGGGACCCTTAGGAAACCTTGGCCTAGAGGCCGAAATCCCAGTGCAGGAAGTCTGGGGGAGGATCTCTCTGTGCTGACAGTCATGCATGCCCCTCCTAGAAGGGCCGCAAGTTGAAGGATGACCAATTTTTCCAGCTTTTCCCTTCTTCACCACCAACTCTTAATACACGTCTCAAGTATGTTGAAAATGGAGGGAGATACTGCATTTCTGTCAGGAGGACTTCAAAGAAAATGAGATACAGGGTTTACCCATCAGTCTCTAAAGACACAGGAAGTGCTTCAGACCCTGCTTCCTGCCTTCCCTCGCTGCTACGCTTTCTCCTCTTTGCTGCCTCTACCTTCCTGCCTACTCTTTTCTCCTAGTTTCCCATTCCCGTTCATCCTATGCTGGGCTTTCCTGTCTCTATCTCCACAGTCTGCTCTTGCCTCACCGAGGTGCCTGAGAGGAGACGATGAGCACGGTTAACTTCGCTTTCGTTCTTTTCTTTTCCCCTCGTTGGTTCGTGTGTTCCTGTGGAAGAATAAAGGAAGACGAAGGGGGGGAAAAAAAACAAACTTTTCAACCTACGAGTTCCGTTGTCTCCCTAGGGAATCCTTGTTTGAATCTTTGCTGTAAGATTTCTCCCCCTCTCTATGAAGTACCAAAGAAATAATTGCCTTATCGTTAACAAACAGAACCTGGCTCTTGCCACCCCGCACCCCAGAGCCTTGGTGCGAAAGTTGGGCTGTGCCAAGTGCATGCATTAACCTGATACGCAAAACCCCCTTTCAAAGCCGGTCCTTGGAGGACGCCCATTGAGGGCGTTTGTTTTGTCGAGAGGTGGCACAGGAAAAACCACTTCTTACGGTGCTGGGTGCCAAAAGAGATTGGCTGGCGTTTACACCCCTTACAACAAAAACGAGTGCGTTTCTCTTTGAGGAACATTTTTGGATTGTTCTAATTGTCCCTGGCAGTGAGCGGTCCTTGGAACTTGAGTCTTACTGTGGCCTCACTGGAGGTTTAACGCTTCCTTTGGCACAGGGGGATTTTGGGTTCTGTGGGTGAGCTGTGGCCTGAAAAAGGATCATAAATAGGACTGGTCTGACTGCCCACTTGGCCCGGTGAAAAGAGGTGACAAGGCTCGGAACCCCAAGCCAGGCAGTCAGTGTGGACTCAGGAGCTTGTTTTTGGAGCCCCAGCGGCCTCCCCTGAGGGCTCATTTGAATCTGGTAATAGGCCCTTGGCTCTGCCCTGTTTGTGTTGTGTTTTATAAAGAGCCGCCATCTTCCTCTGGAACCTGAATAGGCTGTGATGCTTTTCCCCTGCTAGATTGATGGTGTCATTTGCAGGAAAACCCACTGTGGACGCTGGCCTCTTTCTGTTAGGATCTATTGGATCAGCACAACCTCTGGTGTCATTTGGATCTTTAAATAAGGTAGAGATTGGGACCGCAGGGAGCAGTGTGCTTCAGGGTCAGCTTGAAAAAAATCCCCCCCCCATGGGGTTGTTGTTCTTGTTAACATAAAATAAATAAATAAATAAATAAAGCCCACAGCAACCCCCCCCCCCAAAGACATATGATGTTACATCCGCACCAGATATGGCAGCAGCTCTCCAAAGATCATCAGAGCAGCTTTTGTTCGGGGTGGGAGAGGAAGAGTTTCCCAGCATTCCTTCCAAACATCTGGCTCTCTCATTTTCTCTCTGACTTCTGTGCCTTAAAAAAAAAAAATAACTCCACCACTGTCATTATTTTTTATTATTTTTAACCATTTCACTAAATGTGCTGAATGGTGATCTCACATGACATCTTGTCTAAAACTTGTTTGACCTTCAGAAGTGATGACCTTAACCAGTTTTTACTGGCAAGTGTCCTGACTTTATTACTCAAGAGACAGTTTATTTTTGTTCGAGAGAGAGAGAGAGAGAGAGAGAGAGAGAGAGAGAAAGAGAGAGAGATTTTTTTCTTGAGATCAAAGCAAGGAGAGAGGCGGCTCATCAACTCTTTTCGATGCTGGAGCAAACGTTTTCTCTTTCTCTTTATTCCCAACACCCTTATAAATAAACAAGGTGAACCAACCATACCTCCTAGAGCTGTGTCTCCTTCTGAAAGCAATTGATTCCTTTTCTGATTGCGGTTTAAAACTGTCTAGTGGAACTATTGAGTTATTCTCTCTTGTTCAGCGTAAATAAAGGCCAAAATGATGAAATGGGAAAGAAGGGTGGGTGAAGGAAACTAGGAAAATGGTTCTGGGGTTTAGCTCCCCAAGCATAGGCCTGAATTAGAAGGACCAACTCCGCTCTGGTTATCCTCTGGCCACTCACCAGCCCTGGTCTCCATCACTAAGTAAATAAGCAGGCTGAGTGGTGTGCAGTTAGTGCACAGGGGCTCAACAGACTCCCAGGTGGAGTGAGCAGAAGAAATACATTGCTGCTTTTGGCTGGGGTTGGGGGAGGATATTGAAGACTAGATAGTAGCTGGGCCGCATCTCTTCCCCTGCACTGAAAGGGCAGTTTTGGTTCTATAACCAAATTCTAAACTGTAACTTGGTTATCATTTATAATGACAAATAATTATGAATTATAAGTTCCCTTCTAGGTGTGTGGGACAGACTATATGAGTACTGCAGTGTGGAGCATCTTTTCTGGTATAGCCTAGTGGGGCTAGAGAGTGAGGTGCCCTTTGATGGCAGAGGTCTGGAAGACACTGTGCTATAGAGTGGGGGCACGTTGATCCCAAGCTAGGAACTGCTGTCTACCACTGGCAGATATCCACCTGTTGTCACCAGCCCAGGGTCTCTCTTCCCAAGAGAGTGTAGGTCCCATGGGTGTAGGATTTGCCGCTGTCACATGGACCTGTGATGAGCTTGGCCTAGGGCTTGACCAAGTGAAGCCTCCAAGGCGGCCTTCTTCCCTGGTATGCTGGGCGAAGGAGGGAATCTCCTTTCTATTTATAGTGAAAGGTTTGGCTCAATAAAGTATCAACAAATGAGTTTGCGGTAAGAATGATTGCTTTATCAGTGACAGGCTTAGATTTATTTTTCATGTTACCATGTCCCCCAGTCCTACCCTGTGCCTTTGCTGATTGTCAGCACATGACCCTAAGTTATTGAAGGCAGGTGGCTCTATTGATTCAGTTGCCTAATCGACTGCTTTATCAACCCAAAATGTGTAGCAAGTATCTGGGAAGGCTCAGTGCCTTCCTGTGAGCAGGGGACACCAGAACTTCTGGCTAAGGGTGAGAGGGCAAAGCTCTGTAGCTGACTGAGGTAAGCAGCTAAAGGTTTGTGTGTTTGTGTGTGAGTGCCTGCGTGTGTGTGTGTGTGCGCGCCTGCATGTGCGTGCATGTGTGCATCCGTGTGTGTGTGCGTGTGTGCATGTGTGCATCTATGTGTGTGTGCGTGCATGTGTGCATCTGCGTGTGTGTGCATGTGTGCATGTGTGCATGTGTTCATCTGAGTGTGTGTAGTCCAGAGGCCAACAGAGTATCTTGCTAGGACCTGGGGCTTGTGTACTAGGCAAACTGAACAATGACCCTAAGGGAACCATCTATGTCCACTTGGCCAGTTCAGGGATGACAAGTGTGCATTGCCACGCGTGACTTGTTACATGGGTGCTGGGGATCAGACTCAGGTCCTCATGATTGCAGGGCAAGCCCCACTCTACCGACTGAGCCACCTCCCCAGCCCCATGCGCTCTGAACTCCATCCAGAGTTACCTGGGGTTTTAAGAGCTCTTAAGACACCTCACATGCTTCTGAGGCTCCAGTTTAGTCATTAGTCCTGGGTGCGTTGTTGATATTGTTGCTGGATTATTTTTCTTCTGTGGTCAGTTTTATTTTCTTGACCCACCTGACACAAAACAGAGGTCAGGGCGGCGTGACCTTTCCCTGGTGGAATGGACGGCTCAAGGAGTCACATGGCCAAGTTTGTGTCGGGGGTCCACATTTGTTTCTTCCACTCTTTTAATCAGAATGCTCATTTAATTCTATTCCAGCACCTGTTCAGCAATTAACACCCTCCGATTTGCATCTTACCCTGACATTTGCTATCTTTCCAATTAGTTTTTATATCAGTATAATTAGGTAGGGTTATTACAGTGCGCCAAGCAGGGTCATGGTTATTCCCAAGCCTTTACGCGCTTTCCCAGATTTGTTTAGGGAAGCCACTAAGGGCAAACAGTGATTAGGATCACTGTTTTTCTTCTTCATTCAGATCAGGAGAAAACTGTTTCCCCATGTGGCTCATGAAAGATCAGGGAAATATGTCAACCTATAAGAATTAGTATTATGTAGTTCATGACTTTTGGGCAAATTTACAGAGGCTTATAAACAAGGTGCCTAAGGTGCCTGTACTGCAGGCATTTCCTATGCAGGGGCCAAGGCAAGGTCCTC
Source organism: Microtus ochrogaster (assembly GCF_000317375.1). Taxonomy (NCBI): domain Eukaryota; kingdom Metazoa; phylum Chordata; class Mammalia; order Rodentia; family Cricetidae; genus Microtus; species Microtus ochrogaster. The sequence continues at coordinate 11,138,465 of NC_022019.1, read as the reverse complement.
CCTTCACTTGCCTTGGGCACCAGGGGCAAGGACAGAAGGAAAATGTCAGGGCAGATTGAAACTTCTAAAGCCAACTTTTCGGTGTGTGCGTGCACAGACTTGCATGGGGAATGTGGGGAGAGGGCGAGATGTTTTCTCCCTCATCGTGCAAGGGGATTAAGAAAGGGCAATTTCAAAACTCAGCCAGTATCTCTCCTTTGGCTTAAGCTCAGTTTTGTAATTTTTAAAATCCACTTTGAGGTTATGGAAGAAACCAAGCCCCAAATGTCTACCAATAAAAAGTCAAGTTAAGGGTGGAGGCTTTGGCGGACCCATTGGTGTATCTTCTAATCAGATTCTGGATCCTGACCAATGCTTGGTACTCTCTGTAGACAATCCATGATATGGGTTGGAGGCAACGTGCAGACTGGAAGCTTTGAGGGGCTCAGATCTAACTTATATTCTGTCTAGGAACGTATCGCCCTACAATATGTCATAGCATATATGGTATTTTTTCATATATGTCAACACCAAATTCCTAGCCTAGTCTCGTGTGTATATGTGTACAGGTAGGTCTTACATAATTGTGTAGGCCAAATTCTGTTTCATACCACACTGAAGTTTTGGAATTTTTTTAGAGTTGTTAATCACTGGAAACAATTGAGGACTTTGAAATCTTCTGGACAAGCATATGCTTGAGGGACCTGTCTCCTATTTCCAGGGCTCAAAGGCAAGAGGCTGCTGGATCTGGAGATGTCACAGTCATATCTAAGGCTGAGTCTGATACAGTTTGTTGGAGAAACAATGTCGTGATTGATGGGGGATGTAATAATGCCACGTTCCTTGGGGAGAGAATTTTACACTGTCTGATTTCGTATCGACAAGATTTTCTTTTACCTGTGATTCAGGATTGTATAGACTCATCTTGTAGCGGCTTGCCTTGGTGCTTCTTAATAGTGAGTAGAATGTGATTTTAGATAGAGCTTATCAGAAAATCCAGGGACTCTAAATAGTCTTGAATGGAGCACATCTGTTTATTATTTGAGTGTGTGTGGGTGTCGGAAGTGAGACATCCAAGTTCTGACTGGGATTGCTCCTAAGCTCTTAGCACTGAGAGCGTCAGGAAAGCGAGTAGCTGGTTGGGAAGAGGGACTTTAGACCCATAGGACACAGCAGATGCTGCTTCCCCACCAACTTGACGTTTCTTCCTCGACGTGTTTAACGTAGCATAGACATTCAGCAGATAAAAATTATTTTGTAGTCATGTGTATGTGTGTGTATGTGTGTGTGTGTGTGTGTGTGTGTGTGTGTGTGCCAGAGTTATAGGAGGTTATAAGCCACCAGCTGTGGATGCTGGAAACTGAACTTGGGTCCTCTGGAAGAGCAGTAAGTGCTCTTACCTAATAAGTCTTCTCTCTGGTCTCCCTTATGGTTTTTTTTTGTTTTGTTTTGTTTTTTTTTTTGAGGCAGGGTCTCACTGTGTAGACCTGGCTGTTCTAGAACTCACTATATAGACTAGGATGGTTTTGAACTCACAGAGGTTCTGCTTCTGCATCCTGAGTGCCTGGCTCAGACTTAAAAAAAAATCCGAGCAACCAATATACATAGTATTTTACTAACTTACCCATTGTCTGTTTTTTCCTCCCTGACTCTTACTAAGTTATGAGAGGACAGTGACTCTGACTTATGCTCAGCATCTAAGATAATGTCTTTCACACAGCACAGGTATCAGTAGACATTTGCATAATGGGTAAATAACAAAAGACCGGTGCCATGAACACTACTTCTCAGCAGAGGTGGGAGGCCCAGGGCTACTCTGAGCTCACACAGCTTGCTATAGCGAGGAGGCAGGGGCATTTCCTCTCATCTGTACGCTTCATCGGCAACCCTTGTCAGGAATCTGGCAAACACCCCAAGTGTGGAAAATGTCTCAAAGACATAGTGTACAGAGGGACATAGGTCAGGGATGGAGAGGGTAGCTACGCCCATTGGTGGAAATGTCACAACCTTGTCTTCTGGCTTTCGGACCACACTTCATCTTCATCTTAGCAGAGTTCAGCTGGGGAAGGAAACATGGTAGGAAGGGGCTTGTGTCTCATGAGAAGCACAGTGCTGGTGGGGAGAGAATGGGTGGAGAGGAGAGGAGGGAAGGAGGAGAGGAGAGAGAGAGAGAGAGAGAGAGAGAGAGAGAGAGAGAGAG
>NC_022019.1:11096041-11136045 GCF_000317375.1 Microtus ochrogaster | reverse complement strand
TCTCCTGTCTCCACTGAGTGCTGGGATTACAAGCAAGCACCACTATACCTGGCTTATGCATTGCTGGGGATGGGACAGAGGGCATCATTGTACATACTAGATAAGCACTCTGCCCGCTGAGCTACACCCCCAACCCTCAGGCTTTTGATCTAAAGTTTAAGAAAATTTCCTGGATGATTTCAGTTAGTTATCTCTGGTTATATTTTACCAGAGATATTTATATTGCGTTAAATCTCCATTTTTCTATCCATCAAAATATACTTAGTGTAATGTTCCTAGGAAGACCGACATCAACTTTAGCACGCATTATTTATATCCACCCAAACCAGGGCAGTCTTTCATGGAAAGGAAGTTTGGAAGTTCGTCTATGGCTTCTCTTCTCTCCACTCCAACCCCTACCCACCTTTAACTTCAAGTACAAAATCCAAGTCCCACTCCTCTAACCAGAATCAGTGACCCAAGACCTCTAGGAAAATGATATGCTTGCCAAGAGGTGGATGAAGCAGAAAAATAAACAGGCGCCAAGCTCCCCGCTCAGCCCGGGACTCCAGCTTAGAAAGGCGATGAAGTTGCTTTCTTCGCTTGTTCCTGAGGCTTTAGCTCCCTGGGGTTCCCTTTGCAAAGTTCCCACAGTAAGGTGAGATAGAGGAACCCCCTGAGGACGGGGCTCTGAGAGTGACCCTTGCCTAGGCATCTGTTTATCATTGATACCACAAAGCTTCTGGCCACACATATGTCCCAGGATAACAGATAACTTTAAGAAAAAAAACAAAACTCACCACTCAAACTCCTAACACATATTATTCTCTTCCAAAGATGGCTACTGCACTTGGAGGATCTTACTAGGGCTGGACACAAGCTGAACTCAGTTCTGGCAGGGGTCTTTTGATGGATGGTACTGCCCTGTGTGTTCTCATGTGTCCATTTATTAAAGACTTGCTGGGAGGGTGAGCATCATGTTAGTTAGATGTCTGTCTTTGGCATTGCTGCATGTGACGTCAAGAAGAGGAATATCAGATTGTTATTTATTTTTGCAAATGTCTATTTATTATTAATATTTATTATTGCCAATGTTAAAGAATTCAAAGAGTGAGAAGTGATATGAAGAGGTGTGTTTATGGAAAATAGTCTACATAAGGACAACATTTAAGGATGGTCCGTCTGTCTATCCTTCCTCCTTCTTTTTGTGAGTACTTACACGATTATTCTCACACAGATACATATTGCAAGATACATAGAAAGCAAAGCCTACAGGCTAGTTTTATGCATGGACCCATAGGTATGTGGAAGTTTCCGGAATGGGCAGGTAAAGAGTTGTCGTCCCCTGATGCCTACTTGAGTCCACAGGGGAGGCTTCTGATATCTCTTCAGGCATCAGGGAGTGTTCTCAGCAGGGCTGTGCCCTCTGTTTCGGAGGAGGCATTCCAAGATGTCATAAATAAATAAATAACATTTGCCGTTGTTTGTAAATCAATTAATTTGTAAGTTGAAAGGTCACGCAAAATATTTAGAGCTCTCGGAGGCAGCTCTCAAGCCTCACCAGGGCGGCCCAGCAGCAGCTGTCAGAATCCCGCTCCCTCTCCGGCACTCGGTCCCACGTCGCCGGGTATTTTCTGCTGGGAACAGGGTGACCGCTTGATTAGTCGCTACTGGGTTTTGTTCAAGGGAGGGCTCTGCATGGCTGCATTTTAACACCTTCTCCACTAAGCAGGAGGCCAGCACAGGGTGCTAAATTCCTGTCTGTGGCTGTCTGTGAAATAAATCTGTGTTGTGCCGTTCCAAGCTGTCAGCAGTGGTTCGCCCTGATGGGCCCCTGAAAGAAGTTTCCTTTTGGTCTGTGAAACGGTGAGCAGCCACTAGGGAGCTGTCTTTAGCTCAGATTTCAGAGTTAGCTCATTAGACCAATAACAGTGGGCAACTCTCTTAAACAGAGTCACAAAGTTATATTACAAGAAGGGGGAAGAATCGCCACAGCCAGGCAGTGCCAATATTTGGTTTCTCAACAGCCTCAGCCGGAGACTGGAGGGCATCAGGACCTTGGGCTCCCTTTTCTTAGGGATCTCCCCATTTTTCCCCCCTAAGGTGCAGCCTATCTCTGAGGCAGGTTTATTTGTAAATATTAAGTCTCCTTCCTTGTCCTGGCTGGGTAGCATCTCTCATCTGTTCGTTCTCTTAACGGGAGTCTCAGCCAGCAGTCTCTGCAGCTGAGGGAGTCCAGTGAGATGATTATTCCGTGTTCTGGCTCCTTTTCTTGTTCTTCAAGTGCATGTTTTCCCTCTTGGCCTAGGAAGTCAGCAATCTCCACAGATATTCATATGAAATTCATGAAATGAAGCCAGTAACTAAATTTCTGAGTGGGGTGTTTCCCTGTAAACCAATTTGGTTCTCTCCTCCATACTTAACTGGTTTAGCCCATTGACTTTCAAACATTTTTGAGTTTCTACTCCTCTCAGTCCCAGCTGTTATGGGCATCATCGCCAGACTGTACAAGTTACCTCACGGATATTATTTGTAAAGAATCTCAGAAACTTTTAATTTAGGGCACAGTTAGTGCCTCTCAGACAACCGCAGCAGCCAGGAACAGCACCCAGGAATACCAGTATCCAGGAAGTCAGTGTTTTACGTCGTTCAGTCCCTGATCTAGCAATGCCCACCATTGACACAATTATTCCTCTGTGTTAAATGCTTCAAAATAAAATTTAGAAATCTAATTTTTCCCCCGCTGATGGATACTAAGTCTGTGCTTTCTTTACGCCTCCTGTGGTTATTCATCGCTGTGACGCGTGATCCGATTTGTGTCTGGCGAGGCTAGTTTTACAGTTTCGAATAGATCTCTGCCTGAAGAATTCCCTGGTGCTCTCTTCAACGGTACACTGAATATGTTCATACTTGGCGTCAGCTCAAAGGTGGTTCTATTCTTTGTGGAAATAAAATAAAATAAAATAAACCCCAAAATCAAAAAACAAAACCCCACAACTTTGGCAAACTATGTTGAGCCATTGTGAAGAACTCAAGAGACGAGGGGAAAAGAGCAAAGTGCCCTTTCTTTCTTCTTTTAGGACAAATTCAAACTCCCACTTCATTTTTTTTCTTCCTTCTTTTGCTTTCACTCGCGGATAATTTAAAAATGGCTCAACTTGAGATTTTCCATGTGTCCAGGGAAAGCTCCTGGGACCACAGAGGATATGTAGGCAGGAAGCACTTCAGAGGATGTAAGCAATCCAAAAATTGTTTTCAGTTCTTAAGCATGCTATATGAAAGAAAAATCACAAGCATTTTGGCGCAAAAGCTTTGGGTCTGTGGCTTCATCCGCATCCACTGTGTGCTATTGTTTTTAACTTTTCTCACTTTTCATTGATTTTGAGGGGTTGAAAAACCCGACCAAGACTAGCTTGGTTATTCTCGGGGGTGGTCAATAAGCTATACATTCCCACTCAGAGTAGCTCCCCACGCTCTTTTCCAGTGTAGTTTTTAAGAAAACAAATGTTCCGGGATGTGAAGAGCACAGTTGATAAAATGCTGTGGACTTAATATTGGTGTTAAAATTTCATACACTTAGGAAAATAAATAGCAAGTCTCGATTCATACCCTATTTATCCTTACTTGATTTTTTAAACCAGCTACTTGTCTATGATGTGTCTATGAATTATCTCAGTGTGTTGCTGGCTAACATGTATGTTGATGGACTGGATACCCTGTAAGGTCCCCAACTGCCCTGGTCTGCATCATGGTGGCTCCAGCAGGCTGGATGCCCCTGAGGGTCCCCGTTGCTCTGGTCTGCATCATGGTGGCTCCAGCAGGCTGGACGCCTCTGAGGGTCCCCGTTTCCCAGGTCTGCATCATGGTGGCTCCAACAGGGTGGATGCCCCATGAGTTCCTGGTTGTCCTGGTCGGCATCATGGTGGCTCCAGCAGTGTGGATGCCCCATGAGTTCCCAGTTGTCCTGGTCTGTCTCACGGTGGCTCCAGCAGCCTGGCTTTTTGCTCTTCCTCAGTTGCTGGGACTTAAATTTCATGGCCATGGAATATGACCTTTCTAGATCCTTCTCAGAGGACACTTTCGCAGTGGTAAAGGCATAGCATGTTTTTGCCGTGTTGCTCAAATGCAGTAAGGAAAGGGAGTGAAGTGGAATCCTGCAGCCAGAAGGAGGAAATGCATGCATGCATGCATGGCCACGGTAGGGACTTCATGATTTTCCACAGATTTCTTGAGCTTATAAACGAGGAGAGGAGGGTGTGTTGTAAACACTACTTGGTAAAAATAAACCCACACCCGGGTGTGACTTCAGTCCATCTTGTATGCTATTGGTGAAAACTAATATTGACCTCGAAGATCTCCCAGGCCCTGCTGGTCATGATGATTACATTGGAATTGGGGACAGAGTGTCCCAAGTGCATTCAAATATTAGCCTCTGTGAACAGCTCAAATGTAGGACGTTTGAAACTGTTTCACGTGGAAGCTATATGGCCATATCTTCCTTTGCAGGGGAAACTGCTGAGATATCTGGTAAGATTATTATTATTATTATTAATTATTATTATTATTATTTTTAAGGAGACCTGAGATGTCTATTTTTCAAATTATATAAGGTTGGCCTTGGGTATGTAGTCGGGAGCTGTTTTCTTCATGGTGTGTGTGTGTGCACTTGCAAAAGTTGCAAGTGTATGGGGAAATGATTTTTTTAGGGGTCCAAGATCTAAGTGAGTTTCGGGGTCCGAGTACAGTCCAGTGTTCAGCCCAGCTCCTGCTGCGTGGCTCCATGTTGTGTGCTGTTCTAGGCTTTTCAGAGCCCCAGGCTGACCTTCCCAAAGCATACTAGATTTGCACTTCTGTTTGCTCATGTTTCAGGTGCCACCCATCTCTTGATAGCACTTGCTCTGAGTTTCTAAACATCTTAAACTTTTTATAAGTGGGCTCTGGATTAGCTGCTTTTCAACAGACATCTCCAAGGAAGTGGAGAACAAGCCTTATCCGATGGTATAGGACCACGGAGAGAAGCAAATCATATCTCTGGTTTCTCATAGGAACTGATAGGGAAGTATGTCGCCCATTTCTGCAGAGAGGCTGCAAGGGACCGTGAGGGTGTGCCCTGGGCTTCGTGCAAGGTCGTGGAGTGAGTCAAAGCAGAAACCAGGGCTCCCACCTGTTTCTGTTCGCAGCAAAAACACAGCAGGGCTGAGGCTCAGTGGAAAAGATGCTTGCTGAGCATGCGCCGGGGCCCTGGCTTTCCTCCCTAACACAAAATAAAGCTGAGTGCGCTGGAGCAGGCCTGGAATCTCAGCAGTCAGAACGTAGAGAAGAGAACAGAGGTTCAAGGTTACCCTCAGCTACATAGTGAGTTCAAGGTCAGCCTGGGCTACGTGAGACCCTATCTTAAAAATAAAACACACAGTAAGATGAAATATTAGGACATGTGGGGGAAGTATCTAGATCACCAGAGAAACCTTCACTGAAGAGGCAGGGCTTCGAAGAGCCAGGAGAGACTGCAGACCTCTCTGACAGAGAGGCCTCCACTCCTGGTAGACTATTTCTTAAGACAGTCCGTGTGTTTGTCTTATGGTGCCTGTAAGAACCTGCTATTTCAGGGGAACAAGAACGACATATTCATTCCATTTTATGAGGAAGCACACATCTCCTCTTGTGTTCAGGTGAAGAGACTGACACTTTCTGAAGAGTAGCGACATCAGATTGGGAAAAGAAAAGGGTACACCTAGCGGATCTTGTGTTGTTCCCTCTGCAGAGGGAAAAGAAATGACTGGTTTTGAGAAGGACACGATGCGAAAGTTAGGGTTCTCCCAATCTCTTGGCGCCGGGGCAGTAGGGACTTGGCAGTATGCCCCGTTTGTTTCACAGATGCCAACGTCAGCCTTGCTAGCGGGCTGCTGAGTTTTGTGTTTAAGAACTCCTGCTGAGAGCTGGCATAGGGCTGGGATCACAGAATGAGATGAACTAACATGCAATGTGTTTTTCCCATCAGAAAATCTCTGGGAGGTTGACTGGTTTAGCATAGCCCGTCGGGAGTAATGCAACAGAAAACCCCTGCTTGGGCGTAGGTGCTCGTTCCCTTGCTCCTTCTGGAGGAGCGTCAGGCCCCGAGTCACCTAGACAGTGCACAGGATGATGGGGAAGCAAATGGCTGAGCAGGGATGGGATGCATTTTTATTTAGCTACTTAGAAGAGTAATGGAAACCATGAATGGTGGCCCATGTCTACAACCTCAAAATTCATGAGGCCACATTAGGAGGACCATATTTTGAGGCCAACCTGGGCTAGATAGTGACACCCTGTCTCAATCAAGTGAAGCCAAACCAAACTAAACCAAACGAGTTAGAGAGGCTGTTTATAAGCATGGGAAATATATTGGTGAAAAAAAGAGAAAGTTATACAATGTGTTAATTGCTAGAGGTTTGGGTGTCTTTTATCCAAACTGTACAGGACCTAGGAATGTTTCAGATGTCAGAGTGTTTCAGATGGTGGGAATCTTTGTGTCGATTTTACCCAGCTGAGTATTCCCAACTTGAAGATCAAACTTGAGAGACGCTTTATGTCCAAGTCTTTCAATGGTGTCATACAGTCGCTAAAAATGTTTTAGGTGTTGGAGCGTGATGGTTTCAGGTTTGTGGATTTGGGATGCTCAGGCTGAACTGGAAACAGTGACTGCACATGGGTGTGTAGGAGACAGAGGACGTGAATTAGTCTATGTTCTAAGTGCTGGAGTCATGACTCTGATTCGGTTTCGCACTGCTAATGTATTTACCAGGAAGATTTTGAAGACTCACAGGAGCAAGCATCCGATGACCTGTCTTCCCACATTAACCCTTAAAAAAGTCCCCCACCCCTTGTAGGGGTGTAGGTGTGGGGTTTGTATGTGTAGGTAGGTGAGTGTGTGCATGCCAGGAGGTCAGAAGACAACCTGGGGCGTCTTCACCTTCTACCTCATTTAGTTTAAGATGGCATCTTCAGACCTTGCAGGGGTTTTCCTCGCTCCTCCTCACCTCTCATAGGAGCACTGGACTTACAGGCATGTGCTGGAGCTTCGCTTTTACATGGGTTCTGGGGATTTGAACTCGGGTCCTTGTGCTTGCACACCAAGTGCTTTAGCACAGACCTGCCTCTCCCACTCCAGTATGTTCTAACTTTTTATTCCTCCTCTGGATTTGTCCTGGACCAAGGATACTTAACTCTTTGGGAACCTGAGTCTTTCTTCTGCAGAAAGAAAATTTTTATTGCATTGAGAGGACTCATGACAATGTTGGTAGAAACATGTCTGAGGGAGATCCTGATCATTTTAAACCATAACTAAACTGTAACTACTTTGTGACAGAACTGTGCCCTGAAGTACTGCTTCAAAGCACGAGTCCTTCCTGGTAGCCTTTCCCACCAACCAGCCAACCAACCAAACAAACAAAAAAAGAAAGCAAAACAAAAACCAAAGAACAACAACAAGAAAAAGCCACACATTGAGAAAACACAGCACACTCTCTCTTGTAATAGAGCTGTTGCTGTGGACATCAGTATAGACAAGATGCTCATGAACATCCCAGCTGTTCCCTGCCATCCATGCACGGAGCTCTATTGCTGTGCGGCACAGGACTCGTCAGAAGAGAAGAAAGACACGTGCTTTGTCTGATTTCTGCTACCAAACTTGTGCTTTGGGGCAGGTGATTCTTCTCTGCACCTCAATTATAGTCCTCGTGTCTCCTGTCTACCTCAGAGGAATACTCCCAGCCTCATGGGACTATTGTGTACGGATCCCATTATTCCAGATAAACAAAGAGCTTTGCGATAATCCTGTTTACTCTCTACGAGGTCCCTGCGTTTCGGGATGAGGTGAGACTCCTTTGAACGATGATACTCAACTCATAGCCCTCGTTATGAAGTGGCCATTTGGGATGGCAGCAGTTTAGGAAATCGTGGTTTCCAAAAACGACGTTTAAGAAGAATAGTTTTGTAGACAATATTCTACTGGAGACCACTTTGATTCTAGCATTGTCTCAAGTTCAAGCAAAAACTTTCCTGAGTACAAATTAGCAGCTGGGCATTCACACAGATCAGGCGACCCTTTTCCTAGCCTTTTTATTTTTCCTTCAGTAATGATATCAAATGTAAGTAGTTTAGAGGTCAGTTATTCCAGGAAAAGCCAGTGTGTAAGGGATGTCTGCTTTAAGAAAGGGTCCTCATTCTGGACCTCAGAATGTAATTAAACTTGATATGCAGCCCAAGGCTAGCCCGGATTTGCCATCCTCCTGCCTCTGCCTTCTGAATTGGGATTATAGGTATGTGTCCCCATGCCTGGATGGAATCATGATGGTAACACACTACCTGTGACTTTCATCGGAAGTGTTTTGAATCAATTTTTAGAAAACTTGTTGATGTGTTATAGGACTGTTGGACATGGGGGAAAATACTATTTCAGCTACTAGATGCTGTTTAGCCGTGAAAGACCTTGGCACAGTGGGAGGAAAATGTCTCTCCTAATGAGATGGAAAACATAGATGAGGGTGTATCAGAGACAAAGACGTTTGGTACACATGACTCCCAGTCCCCTGAGAGCTCCCAGCACTTGCTGGCAAGAGAGCGCACTTGGGTTAATCCCTAATTGTTCTCTCGATGCTTCACCAGAGAGATGGGTTTCCAGGCAAAGATGTCATGGTTCAGATCAGGAAATTCAAGAACTAGCGATGGGGAGGCTCAATAGCCTTTGTCCTCCTTGGCTGGGGCTTGTATCATACCTGGCTGTAGGCAGGGTTGTTGATTGACCGCCTGCCAGGACGGCGCCGTGTTCTCAGACACTCTTTGTGTGGACTTGAAGGCTTCTTAACCAGGCTGTCCCAAATACTGGGAGGATGTTTCTTGAAGTACTCTCTGGAGCCAGGGAGAGGGTGTCCCTTCTATTGGGGATCCCCACAAAAACTGTGGCAGGCAGGCTCCACCCTCTTGACAGGGCATCTCCTTCCTGAAGCTCGAGAGCACATTGAGTTTTGTTTTTTGTTTGTTTGTTTGTTTTTGCTTGAAATGCATGTCAGTAGCCATAAAGAACATGTATCTTCTCCTTAGTGGAGATGGTCAGAAGAACCAAATGAAGATAGAGACACCAGAGAAATTCTTAAAATCCCAGATCTCAGAAAATGACTCAACTATATTCATGACCCAGAGGGAACAAGTTGGTGAAACGCTGGAGTCGTTTTCCAAAGGGCTCCAAATCTGGTACCCCAGCGTCCAAGTTAAACTGTGTCACTTAGATGTGATGGCCAGCTTTATTCAAATATTCCCAAATACAAAGGTTCCCATAGTCCCAAGAGACTTCCAGGCCAGGAGGACAGAAGCAACACAGAATAGTCTCTGGGGGTGCAGTTGGGAATCACGCACCCCTCCACAATCCCCCCTCCCCGAGACAGGTAATTATTCTATCCTCAGGATTCCCTACTTGCAAAACCAGGCATGGCTGGGGCCCTAGGATGTGAGCAGTCTATGAACTGTATGGAGCCACTCGCTCATCTGCCCCTCGCTGGCTAAGACTCACAGGTTGGCTTCAAGATTTGAGTTGGTAACCACCAGCCGCTGCACGGACGGCAGAAGATGCTCCGCACCCAAGGGGAGCCGCACAGCCAGGAAGAATAGAGCCCATTATTGCCCTCATTATTTATTTCTCACCCAGCACTGCAGAGCCTGCGAGGAAAAGGAGTCTAATCCCCTCCGCATTTCAATCCTGCAATATTTACTCCAAGCCGGAGCTTCTGAGTGTTAATATTCTCTCTGAGGACCAGAGCTGACTTTGACGCCCAGGCCGTGGGGACACAGAACACTAAGGGCAAAGGAGAGAGAGAGAAAGAAGTGGTCAAGGCCCGAGCCTTCCTGGAGAGCTGGCCTGTGGTAATTTACACACCTCTCCTAACGGGCAGCACATGTGTACGCTACAAAAGGCTCTCGGTAGCCGGGTGCTGTCTGCCTCGCAGTGGGCCTGCTGGGCATGTGTCAGCACTGCTAACAATGACAAAATAGTAGTTCATCAATAATTCCCCCCAGCACACCTGTATCCAAGAGGAAAGAGTCAGAATCGAGCGCAGCTCCCCACTTAACTTGAAGCCCTGCACAAATCTGCCCAGCTCCAGCCTCAGACAGCAGGACCAGAGATCAGCCCAACAGTGGGGTCCTGACTGAAGCTGGGTCTCCCATTCAGTAGCGAGACAGAAGGCCAGGAGTCCTGTTTTTTTTTCCCTCTCTTTGAAACCAACTTCCTTCTTGTTATCTCTGTTTATACCAGGTGATACAGTGCTCCCTCTGATTATGATGCTCCCCCCCCCCTCAAGGGACGTGGTCTTATTTTTTAGTGTTTACACCATGTTTATCTGCTACCCTTTGCATTTCTGGTGGTCTCAAGTGCATGACCACCATGCCAGCAGGATCTGGAGGTTGACTGGAGAGTGGGATTGGGGACTCAAAATAAGTATTGTTTTTTGTTTGTTTCTTGAGTCAGTGTCTTAAATATTTCAGGCTGGCCTTGAACAAATTGTGTAGACTTGGATCACCTCAATATTCTGATCCTCCAGCCTCCATTTCTCAAGAGCTGGGATTATAGGCACACTCCATCACGTCTGTTTTATACAGTGTTAGAAACTGAACCCAGGGCTTCGTTTTTTTACCAACTGAGCCACATCTTCAGTTCTGATCAAATGTTTAAATATTTTTGTTCCATTTATTTACTTATGGGAGGGGTACATATGCCACACTGAGCATGTGGGAACCGGAGGATAACTTGTGGAAGTTGATTCTCTTCTTCCACCACGTGGGGCCCTTATTGAATTCAGGTCAGAAGCCTTGGCGGTAAGATCTTTACCCACTGAGCCGTCTCACTGGCCCGTGGGGGGTGGGGTGCATTCCGTGTTTAACACAGACTGTTGAGTGAAAGAAAGGTAAGCTCCTACCCCCAATAAAATTAACCACTAATCATATTTGGTAAATAAATAGAGCTCTACCCAGCTAGATTGTTGTTAGACATTTCCATTGGCCTTGTTTCTTCTTGCATACAGCCATACTCTTTCTTTTCTCCAAATATTTTGGAAAGGTTAGAACCAGCCCTACCCGCCATGGTCCATGTGTTTCTGCTCTCCTTTTGCAGGCCAGAATTGAGAGCTTGCTGGAAGTGTATGCTTACAAGGTCCGGCTTTCAGCCCGGCACACGGCGGCGCACCTACATTGGGTACCGTTCAGGCTGTGGCTCAGGGTTCCTTTTCAGCCACCCTGGAAGCCATGCGGTTGCTTCTCATTCTAGAAATTGCATCTAGAGACAGCATTCTATCTGCAGTCAGAGCCGTTGATTAGTGGTTAGGGTTGAGGTGCATCTGAACGTCACTCCAGACTTCCCGTCTCATTTTGAATTTGCCCCTCATTTTCCACTGTTGTGTAACCAATGGTGGCCTAACCACGGAATATTGATCTTTCTTTATTTATTGGACCACCCCCCAGCTGGCATTTTTACAGTTGTGCCTGTTGATTGTTTTTGGCTAAAGAACAAATGTCTGGCTAATGTCCACGGGGAAGAGCAATTTGCAAATGTCTTTTATCCTTTCGTTGGTAGTTTTGTTCCAAAGGCTCAAGGTCAGTTTGCTTACCTAATGCTTCATCCCTCAGTCCCAGGTGCTTCCTTGCCGCGGCATCAGCTGGGCCTGACTCCCTGGTGCGACACTCAAGATTACCAGAACAGAAACATCCTTATGAAATACTAACAGTTCCGCTTATTAGGGGTTAAGAACTGAGGCAGTTGATTAAAGGAACAAATGAATAGTACGTTTATTTATGTGTCAATAGAGGCTTGTTATTGAGTTTGCCTTGTTTTTTTCATACGGATGCTCTCCAAGCTGGTGCTCACTGCTGCTGCTGGCTTTCTGGCTCTAAGAGATGAGAGAAGAGGGACCACGTCTCTCCATCTCCCTCAGACTCAGCACCACACCCTGGCTATACTGGCGCTTCATCAGTGTGCTCCGGGCATGGTGGTGGTGGTGCTGCTGCTGCTGGCATTTTACTCCCTTGACAAAGGACAAGTCAGCATCAGGATACCTGGCAGCGAGTCACACAACCTTCTGTTTGTCCCCTTAAGGATAGACATCTGGACCATTCTCAAAGCTCCATCAAGGGAGTGATGTCTCAAAAAGACAGGCTCTCATGTCCTATAGTTGGGGAGGTGCCAGGACTCTGGAAATACCCTGGAGCAGTGGTCTTGGGATCTGTGTAGTCTTCCTGGCTGGTATGGGAGAGTTTTCCACTATGGTGGCCAGACATATTGGTTTTAAGTTGCTGATTTGCTGCCGTTAGTTCTGAGATTGTGAGCTATGGAAATTTCAGGTTAGAGATTTTGTTCGGAGGACCCATTCAAAGGGAGCAGGGTCTTGAGACATGCAGATAAGACTGGATTGGTTTAGTGGAACTGGGTGGGCAGAGGAAGAAAACAGAAGTAATGGGATTATTAAAACACGGGTGATGGCAAACTGTCAAAGTCCTGGGTGAGTATGTAGAACACGGCAGGGAGAAGGGCGGTGGAGAAGGAGCTCTCCCAGAAGAGAGTGTGAGGACACAGGAGGCGGAGCAAGACAGGAAAAAGCTGAGATCTAGAGTAAAAACATTAAAAAGGCAGGTGTGTGTGTGTGTGTGTGTGTGTGTGAGAGAAAGAGAGAGAGAGAGAGAGAGAGAGAGAGAGAGAGAGAGAGAGAGAGAGAGAACAGAGGGATAAAGAAAAGGGGCAGAAGTTGAGCCTAGTGGGAGCATGGGGGGAGTATGTGGGAGACGGGCTGGGGGGTGGGGAGAACTCTCCTTATGGGAGATAAACAGACCCTCAATCAGCTCAAGACTCTGAAAGACAAGCTGTGTTTATTATCTAACCACAGACATTGAGAACTGAAGCAACGAAATGTATTTTTATCCGATGAGTTTGAAAATACATTACTTAATTGTATTTTTGTTGGCACCTAGATCCATGGGATCACATGGGACCAAACTATCACACAAAGGTGTCTTGGGGAGACAGCAAAAAGAAACAAAAATGATTTTGGGGACACATTGCTTTTCCTTTTCCCTTTCAGAGACAGTTTGATGGAGTTTGGTTTTGGGGCCCTTGCTTAAATTTGCTTCCTCTTGGGCTTGTTGGGTATTGTTGACTTGCCTTGTCTATTAGCATAGTCTGTTTATAGCCGAGCAGGAGTTTATTCTCTTACTTGAGTAACACTGACCTGATTTTCTCCGGATACCTTGGTATCTTCCCCTAGATGGGCAGGAGGTAACCTCCAGCATCCTTGAAAAGTTTTTTCTGTGTTTTTTCCCCTCTGCTCCTGTGAGTCACCCAGTGGCTCTATTAAGTGGGGTTTCCTCTGTTTATTCAGAAAGAGACCCAGATGAGTGTCTTTTCTGCATTGTGAAATTTGAACTCATCTGCTCCCTGGTAGAGATATCAATCTTTTGTGTAATGCCAGGCACTGTGTGTAATTGCCCTCCTGTAATGTGTTATCCCTGAAATGATAATTTGAGTTATTTCTTTGTTAACCTTTACACAGCCAATAACAAATTAAACATCATTATCCGAGTTTAGAATAGGCTGTAAATCTCTAAGCCTTGGTAATACTCAGACTCTTACAACCAGGGAGTCATAAAATGACATTAAATGACACTCAGAAACGCACCCCAGAAGTGCTACAAACAAATGGCAGGAGAGCGAGCAGGCAGCAGGAGGTCCTGGGAATGCTCCTGCCCAATGTGACACAGACACCACCTGAGAGGGGGACTGTGCTCTGACCCAGAACTACAGAAAGATCCTTCCAGAACCTTCCTGCTGCCCTATCTCCTTACATTCCCCCCTCCCCTCTCTCTGTAGGGCTCCTGCCACTTGCCTGTTCTTTTCCCTCACCCATTGCTCAAAGCACCCGTTTCGATGTTTAGTTCTCTCCTACTGCCTGGCATTGCAGTTGCATCTCCCTGGTGATATGGAGGCATTCTGGAGAGTGGATTCGTGTCCCACACTTATTTCACAGAGCAGGTGTCCTACAATCTGATAAGAGTGGTGAGGGGGAGTTGAATAAGAAAAAATACCCCTTCCCCCCCCCCCCACAAACACAACTACCTTTGTGTTGTTTTGACCCAAATACCTGAGAGGAAAACTTGAAAGTGTAGGGATTGATCTTAGCTCATGGCTTCAGAGGTGTCAGCCTATCATGGTGTAGAAGGTATGGTGGGCCGGGACAGCTCACATCATGTCAGACCGGAAGCAGAGGGAGGGGACAGCTTCAGAGGTGTCAGCCTATCATGGTGTAGAAGGTATGGTGGGCCGGAACAGCTCACATCATGTCAGACTGGAAGCAGAGGGAGGGGACAAGATACAATCCTAGGTACATACCCATAGGTACATTGGAGGTACTTCCTCCAATGAGGTCCTAGCTCCTGTTTTCATCACTTCTGTATCATACCATCTTATTAAGAAGTCATCAAGGGTCAGGCTGCTCATTAGCTTATGATCTGGTAACTTCTGGAAACCACACCCCAGACACACAGCGGAATGTGTTTTACTACTCTCCCGGGCAAGTCTCAATCCAGGCAAACTGACCCTAAAATACACCACCCTAGCAGAAGACTGGGTTGTAGTTCCCAGCACCCATGTGGTGGCTCACAACCCTCTGTAGCTCCGCTGCTAGGGGATCTGATGGCCTCATCTGACCCCTGCAGGCCCCAGGCACACATAGGATGCAGAAACATGAACATAGGCAAAGGACTACTAAAATAAATAAATATTTTTTTAAAAGTTGAAAATGATTTCTTAAAGGTTAGTGGTCACCACAGCAGAAGACACTGTTTTTGTCACTGCTGTCATAGTTTATTTGAAAATCATCTGTGGAAGGATATTTTAGATGAGGGTCAAAGAGAAGATGCTGTCTCCAAGACAGGAAGACTTACAGACTCCTGTCTGAAAGTTCTTGTTGCTATGCAAACTCAGTGTCTGATGGAGAGGATAGAGCTGACCTGTTTGATTAGACTTTTTATTTTAAAGATCCCATAAACATTGATAACCTGAGAAGATGAGGGCTGTCGGGACCCACCCACCTTCTCCTAAGCAAGAAAGCCACAGCACAGACCAACATATGTTTAAGCCTAGGATGGGCAGAGGGGGTGTGGGCTGCCCTCCATCACATCCGAGTTCTACTTCCACTGCCTGATTTTCAGGGTCTTGTGGTCGGCTCTCTGTGCCTGTGTCTCTGCTGAGCTTCTCATAGCACTTATCTTAGTTCACGGTCAAATAAGACGTTTTTAGTTTCTTCTAACTGAGCTATTTACAGTGTCTACGTCTTGAGGTTTAGTCTATAGTGCAGTGTTTTCGTAGACATGCTGGCATGAACTACCATTTTCATCCTGGTGTTATACACAGCTTCCTCCCACAATTGAAAACATCCCCCCTTTAGGGGCCAGAGAGATGGCTCGGTGGCTAAGAGCATTGGCTGCTCTTCCAGAGGATCCAGGTTCCACTCTCAACACCCACATGCCAGCTTACACACATCTGTATCTCCAGTGCCAGGGGACCTAGTACCCACTTCTGGTCTCTGAGAGCATCAGCCTCTCCTCTCCTCTCCTCTCCTCTCCTCTCCCCTCCCCTCCCCTCCCCTCCCCTCCCATGCCCTCTCTTCTCCTCTCCCCTTCCCTTCCCTCCCCTCCCCTCCTCTCCTCTCCTCTCCCCTCCTCTCCCCTCCCTTTCCATCCCCTCCCCTTCCCTCCCATGCCCTCTCTTCTCCTCTCCCCTTCCCTTCCCTCCCCTCCTCTCTCCTCTCCCCTCCCCTTCCCTCCCCTCCTTTCCCCTCCCATGCCCTCTCCTCTCCTCCTGTGTCCTCAGTGGGAGTGCTACTAGTTTATATTAAAGTGATTGACTTAGATCTGTTTGCTAGTTCCACTTAACTTGGTCTGAATGACGCTCAGCTTTCACCTCATTAACACTAACCTACTTTCTGTAGCTTTGCTTCATTGTCAAGTTTACTTCATTGAATTCTTGGTTTATTTTGCATTGTTTCCCTAATCAAAGAAATAATTTTGAGCTATACATTTTTCTGTCTGTGCAGCTTTGGTCATAAGCACTCAGGAATTTTAATTCTAGTTGTGAGTTGTTTATGAAAACTTAAATTGCAGTTTTGATTGCTCAGAGATTTACTTAACAATTAAATTGTTAACTTAATCTGCTAAAATTTATAGGTGTCTTAAATTATCACATTCTGGCTAAAATATGTGGTTTGGCTAATTTGTTTCTTTGGGACTTGAAAAATATATATATATATAAAAGAAACAAAGTTCTTTTTTAAAAAAAAAACCAATTCAGAGCATTTTGCTTTTAATGTTATTTTATTTAGTATCAGTTCTGTGAGCTTCTGCTAATTTCTGTTCATGTTAGTGCCTATAATTTTTTGTATACATTTTTATTTCTAACATTTTTATCTGATTGTTCATTAAAAATAGTTTTATAGAATATAGTTTGCATGTAATAAAATCCACTCATTTCCAGGGTATGATTCAAAGGCTTTAAATCATTTAATAGGGGATAGACCAGCTGAGTGTTCCTATACTTAGAACACAGTTGAGGCTGGTGGTATAAATTAATTGTCTAGCATGTACACACTCTACGTGGGTTCAGTCCCTAGCATTATAAACTGATTATGATGGATACTCAGGTGCCAGAGGCAGAAGAGCCAGAAGTTCTAAATTACCCACAACTACATATTAAGTTCAAGAGCAGCCTAAGTGACATAAGACTGTTTCAAAGAAACAAACAACAAAATAAATAAAGTTTTGTATGGTTTTTATCCAATGCGACTACTGTCTTTTAATAAGAGAAATTAAATTATTTACATTTATTCTTATAGTTGACACATTTGGTACCTTTTCTTTTTGCCTTGTTCTATTTTTATTGTTTTAGTAAAATTTCCATGCCTTATTTTGAATTATTTACCTTTAATTTAAAATATTTTTAGTATATATATATATATATATATATATATATATGTCTTCTTTTAAACTATCACTTAAGACTTAAAGAAAATATTTCTTAGCTTATATTGCCAGTCATCAGTGAAATGACATCTTTCTGATTATTGAACAAAGTTTTGATTTCATGTCATTTCTTTTCTATCTTCTGATATCACTTCAAAAACCTTTTTAAAACAATACACTTACCTTCTATATTTGAATGAGTGGAATTTCACTCTATACCTTGTCTTTGAGTGATTTTTAATATTAATGTTCAAGGCTTGTAGCTATATTTGCACTGTAGGTTCTGTTTTAATTGATTTCACTCTCCTGTGCTTGTTCCTCTGGGTTGCAATATTACACCTTTGAGGTTTTCATTCTTTTTCATTTTTCTAGAATTGGATTCCATCTTCAATTATCACATCAGAAAGGGGCATAAGTGATATATTTTCTGAAACTGAGCATCCAGGAGTCTTTTCTGAGATCTCCACTTACCCAAGATTGGCCATAAAGCTCTTGGGTCATACCCTTTTCTACTTAGAACTGTTTAGAGGTGGTGTATTCTAGTATTTAATGTGAAGAGGGGAACTCTATTAGTACTTCGGCTTTGACACCATTGATGATTCCTGGAACACAAGGAATGCTTAGCACAGGCCAGGTCTCATTAACTCAGGAGGGTATTCCCCCGGGCGGTTCTTATCTTTCTTCCATTGCAGCTTTTTGTTCCTCCCTTCTGTGTTTGAGGAGAGCTGCTCAAGCTTGTGCTCCTTGTGGAGTTTACAGTTTACTCACCAGTTGCTGGGCAGAGAATGCACTGGAGGGCAGCTAGGGACAGAGCATCATAGAAACGCAGCAGGGACAACAGAACGGGTGATTCGTACAGGGACACAGGAAACAAATTAGCATAGCTCCTAATGAACTGGCAAAGTGGAAAGAGGCAGAGATACATTTTATAAGTAAGCCTTAGGAATATAGCAAGCTTGCTTCTTTTAGGAAGTCTCTAGGTCTCTAGGTGAGGAATTCTGAGGGAGGACACGGGAGATGCTAGCTAGAGGTCATTTTGAACCATAAGTCTAACATCTGGGCCGATCTATAGGAGGGAAGGAATCTGACTTGGTCTATTTTATTGTGAGTGTTACAGAATGCCTAAGAAAATTGATGGAAAAGAGGAGAGACTTTTTAGCTCATGGTTGTAGAGGCTTCAGCCTGTGGGCCTCTGTCTCTGCTGCTTTTAAGCATGACGCAAGTCTGAGCATCCCGGGGGAGTACAGAGGTTGGAAGAAGGCTGCTCACCTCACAGTGACCAGGAAGCAGGAGCCAGAGGAAGGGCCAGGGGACCAAATTTATACCAAGGATACCCTGGTAGTGTCTACTTACTCAACTAGGCCACACTTCCTGGTTTCCTCCTAAGAATGCTATCAGGTTATTTATGTCCACTCATGGATAAGATCAGAACCCTCACGACCCAATCAATCCCCTAGAACCTTGCCTCTGAACATTGTCTTAGGGACCAAGCCTTCAGCATATAAGCCTTTGAAGGACATTTCATCCCCAAAGCACAATGATCTGGCTTCTGAAAAGTGCTTAAAATGTACACAGTAAGGTCTCATTTGAATTCCTGGGTGCTTGGCAATATAAGTAAAGATAAGAAGTTAAGAGGCTGGATGCTTCCAGGATTTGCTTGAAGGCCCCCACTTGTTAGAGGCACAAACACAATGGAGTCTAACGTGTTTTTGGTGAAGAGGCTAGGCTTGCCCCTGGTATTCAAAAGTCTTAGGCGTCCTGGAGATCTTAAACTGTGAGCTCCAGCTAGGTCAGTCGAGCAGCTGGGTGGCAGCCTCTTGTCTCCATGACCTCCCCATTGACCAGCACTGCTCCCCTCTGCCAAAGAGATTTCTATAATTCATAAAAACACGAGGTTTCTATTGATAGGAATTTGTGACTCAACAAGGAAGGCTGACAGCGCTCTCAGGCCACCGGAGTGCCTCTGGCCTTCGGGTGGGATGGGTCAGTGACTTTAGTACAAACGTCGCTGGCATCTTCTGCCTTGATCGAGAGTCTGGCCAAGCACAGCACCAAGGGGAAGCAGACTGACAGCTGGGAGACAGGCTGTACGGTTCGTAGTTCAGCTCCACTGAACTGGGAGCATGGACGTGATGCCAGTCCTGGGCTGGACCCGCCGCCAGCCTGGATCTGCTTCTCTCTTGCCTCGCCATGCCCATCTCGGCTGCTCTTGTTGGTTTGTTTTGTTGTTGCGTGCCGCGCCTTTTCCTCCTAACTGTTCTGTTCTTTCCATATGTCTTCCTGTCATGATTCCTGTTCATCTCTGCCAGCATCTCCTAATTTGACTTCCTGGATCTTCAAGACCTCCCTTTCTGTTCTTAGTCTTTGCTTCATTCTGTTTTCATATTGTTTGCCTTATCTTTCTCCTTATTCTGTTTTCTCGCCACCCCAGTCTTCTGACAATTTCCAACATTTGTCGTGCAAACATTAAAATGTACAGCGTTGAAGGAATTGCACAATGATATCTGTATGTTTCTCATCCAGATTCTATTATGAATGTTTGGCTAAACTCTCATTTTTCTTTCTCCCCTCCTATCAGTTGTGTGTGTGTGTGTGTGTGTGTGTGTGTGTGTGTGTGTGTGTGTTTGTCTGCAGCACAGATAGAAGTCATAGGACAGCTCTGGGTGTTGCTCCTCACCTTCCACCTTGTCTCAGATGGGTCTCTTTGCCGTTTCACTGCTGTGCTGTGTATACCAGGAAGGCCACCTTTCTAGTTCAGGGAATTTTCCCGTGTGTCTCCCATCTCACCACAGACACACTGGGATCTCCAGCCTGGGTGTTCTATGAGTTTTTGGAATTTGAACTCAGGTCTGTATACTAGTTTGCAAGTCCTTTTCCCACTGAGCTATCTCCTCAGCTCCCCAATCTAAGTTTTATGTGTCAGTCATCGATACAGTCTCCTAACATATGCCATGCATACTATTAACTCAAACTCGGTGTTTGTTAATAATCCCTGGTTTCCTTTCGAGATAAAACAGAATAGAATGAATCTGAAGGGTGTCATGGCATAGGTTTCAGCAAACTAATAGGTAGCCTGAACCTCTACCTATATAGATAATAAGTATTCTAGGTCCTTTGAAACCCTTCGCTCCCATCCTGTCTCAAAGAATCCCGCACTCACTCTCTAAGACACAAGTTGTGCTCTGTGATCTTACCATGCTAGGTGACTTTTGCCTGTTCTAGAACCTCACAGAAACGGAACCAAGAAGAACCATTGTCTTTCTGAGACGACTTCTTTCAGTCATTAAAGCCCTGCAAAGATGAATCCAAACTGATGTTTGTATCAATAGTTGTTGCTTTGATTTTTCTCAGTAGTAGTCCATGGGAGACTGCCCTAGTTAGCCACGCTCTCCCCGGTTGATGGTCAGTGAATGACGCTGCTAAGAGCTCTCCTTGCTTTTCCTGACCTCTCTCTGCTGCCTGTCTCCCTTTATCCTATAACACATTCAGGTTATAAGCGGATAGGACCTTGTCTATCTAAGCATGCTTGTCCGGGGAAGAAAAGGAAGGTGTTTGTGACAGGCAGACAGCTCAGCCCCTGGCACAAAAGAGGCCCTCAGTTGAAGACAATGTTATTCAGACAAGCACTTGTACTTGTAGGATTCCTTTGCTTACCAAATTTATGTATTGTGCTCTATTTCTATGGCTTTTGCCAAGTTATGTCACACCTCTACGCCTTCAGTTATTCCTCTAAGCTCTCCCCCATTCCTTGTGCGTTACATAGGGATAAACATGCAAGTCTCCCTTGCGTTGTTGGAAGAGAATAATGAAGAAATATAATGGTAAAAGAATTCGCAAAGGAAATAGCATCTACTTTTTCTTTTCTTGCTTGCTTTTTCTTTCTTTCTTTTTTTTTTTCCACCACGACTTGAGTTTTGCAAGAAATTGCTTCGAGATCCTTGGATGGGAGAAGCATATGCAAGAGCCAGGCCCTGCACTGGGAGAGCTGCTCGGTTCCCAGACCCATTAGCTGCCATTCAGCAAGGGTTTAGCAGTTTCCATTGGAGCGGAAAGAAGTTTATTTTGCCATTTTAATTTGGTGCTGTTTTATTTACCCTGTTTGTGCTAGCCCAAATTTGGCACCCACGCCGTACTCCAAGTGCTAATTTAAGTGGCATATTTCCGTTCTGCCTGGGAAGAATACACAGAAGAGCTGAAAGACGTGTGTTTATAATTATAAGGTACTGAGAGCTGGCTCTGGCGACATCTCGGAGCATATGGGAACTATGTGGGCTAGTTAGCAAAAGTTTATGCTGAAGCCTGATGCTGTTTGGCTGAGTTTTGTAAACTCAGGGTTGTTAAGCTGTGTCTAATAAAACACCGAGTAAATTTAATATTTCCAGGCTAGCGTGTTGCAGCAGTGAGGGCAGCCTGGGTCCCTTTTCTTGGCATGAAGTGGTAGAGGCTTTCGACTACTTGCTGGAGGTGGTAATTTAGTAGAGAAAAGATGGACGGGCTACTCTTTTTGTAACAGTATGGTCTTCGAGAAGGTGAACGCGAGGTTGGGCTCCAAACAGACTCAATACGATTTTCCTTTTTGGTTTTTCAAGACAGCATTTCTCTGTGTAGCCTTCACTATCTTGGAACTCTCTCTGTGCACCAGGCTGGCCTTGAACTCACGGAGCTCCTACTGTCTCTGCCTCCCAAGTGCTGAGATTAAAGGTGTGCACCGGCACCACCTGGCTGACATTTATTTTTGATTTCAGATTGACATAGAAGAAAGTTCTGGGTTTATACTCAACATTGTACATTTTATGCTTTCTGTTTATTTAATTTTTAAAATTCTACTTTATGTGCGGATGGGTTTTGTTTGCATGTGTGTCTGTGCCCCACATGCATGCCTGGTGCCCATGGAAGCAAGAAGAGGGTATTGGATTCCCCTGGAACTGGAGTTACAGACAGTTGTGAGCCACCGTGTGGGCACTGGGAATCTAATCGGGTCCTCTGGAAGAACAGCCAGTTCTCCTAATTGCCAACCCATTTCTCCAGGCCCAACTTTCTGTTTCTTTTAAATTTAGTTGATTCTTTTTGAGACAGGGCCCAGGGTAACCTCAACTCATCATGAAGTCAAGGATGATCTTGAACTCCTGCTATTCCTGCTTCCCCAAGTGCTGGGACTTCAGGTGTCCAATTTACTGGGAACAGAACCCTGAACTCTGGATTCTAGGTACATGGCCAGCTCAGGGACAAACTCACCCCAAGCTTTCTTTCTGTATGTAGTATTACAGCTGATGAGTAGATCCAGACAGTATATGTATAATTAGGGCATAATATATTTTGCTATGTTTGGGACTGAAACCAGGATCTCAGCCATGGTAAGTCAGTGTTCTACCACCAAACTGAATTTCAAGACCCTTAATTATCTGTCTGTCTGTCTGTCTGTCTGTCTACCTACCTTCTCTGTCTATCTATCCCCCCCTCTCTATCTATCTATCTATCTATCTATCTATCTATCTATCTATCTATCTATCTATCTATCTATCTATCTATCTATCTGACAAGTCTCACTAATTGCTTGCATAACCTAGCCAAAAACTCACACTGTAACCCATAGGCCTTGAATTTTGATTCTCCTTTTTTAGCCTCTCAAGCAGCTGTGGTTATATCCTGTACCTCTAGGCCTGATCATAGGTAAACTACCTCCCTCCCCCAATTCCATAGCCCTGTGTAGCCCCAACTGCCCTGCAACTTGCTCTATAGATCAAGGTGGCCTGGAACTCAAAAAGAGCCATCTGCCTCTGCCTCCCATATGCTGGGATTAAAGGTGTGTCCCACCACACTTGGCCCAAGTATTTTAAAGGCAGTGTGGAAAGACACACTCCTCCAGAAATAGGTCTGTAATCATGTGTATGAGTGGCTATGTCTGCCCAGAGCCCTGCCTTATACACGTGCCTGTGTATAAGGGCGCTTATTGTTACAATCTGATCACACCGAGCTGTGAAGTATCTCTGCTCACTGACTGTGTGGAAGCTGGCAGAGATCTTGCTTCCTGACCTGGGCTCCATTCCCTCTCTGAAACCCTTGACAGAGGGATAGAGAGGGGAGAAGTGACAACCACCAGACTCTGAATGCCCACAGTAAGACCCCTGAAGTTCCGATCTCTAGACCCAGACCCTTGGGCCAATCCAGCTGGCAGAGAGGACTGGCATGCTCCTCCAAGGAAGGCTTACCGGGCAGTCTGCCCTGTGGTTTCAGGACGCATATCTGCTGATGATTGGAAAGCCACCTGCTGGCCCTTTATCCAGAAAACCAAGCCAAAGTGGCGTGTGGCAGGGGACCTCTCGCAGCCCTCCTCTGGTTATTTACACAGAGTACACAATGCCTCTACCGCAGGAGTGCAAACAGAGGCGGGTCCTTTAAACTGAGCAGGGTTGTCTGTAAGTCATTTACAGCGTCACGTGTCTGAATCGACTTGATTCCCAAGTGCTGCAGGCATATGTAATGTCCCAAACTTGCAACAATGTAATGTCTGAAGTCTCTGAAATTCTCCCTCCCGGTCACTGTTTCCTGAAAGGCTTGGAATTTTATGTGTGAAATAATGTACTTTGCACTCATGTCTGGTTCATGTTTGGAGAGGAATAGCTGGTGTTGCCTTCACAGGGTTTCTATAATGTGAGTCCTATGACCCAGAGTTGAATATGTTACATGCCACAGCCTCGCCCGGAGTGCCATATGGGGACACCTGCTCTATTGAGGCCTTGGCCAGCTATGATTCTTTTATCTGTAGGCCTTTCCTTCTTACTCCCTCTTGCCCTACCTGCTGAATGAATCTCTTGCGGCTCTCCCTCCTGATTGCTGAGCATATTCATCCGTATTACAAACCTCATGCCTTCCACCAGCCTGAAGCAGAGGCTACAAGCATCTCTATTTTATGGGAAGCAGGTGTGCAGGGGCAAAGACATTTTGAGTCATCTACAAGGGACAGAGTCCAGTTGGTACAATCTAAGCCTGGAGTGCATTCCTGAACCTCCTGCAGCTGGTCCTCAGCTGACTTAACGTGACCTGATGATGCGATCGATGTCCTTTAGCCTGCAGATCCAAGCATAATGTCATCTCTCAGACCAGATGTAAATGGGAGATTGGAGAGTTTCATGGAATTTCTTGCTCTTCCACTTTTTAGCCATATGACACAGGGCCAGGACATTTGTGCCTCAGTTTCCTCATTGGTAGAAATGGGGATACAGTAGGGGGCACAGGGATTGCAGGGGTGGTGTTTGGAGGCAGCCTCTTGGGAAGCAGAAGTTAGTTCTAATCTCAGCACTTGAGAAGGACATAACCATATCAAACACATTTAAGGACACAGTTAAGGTCTTAATGCAGCTTTTGATTTGATTCCCTAGAAAACATTAGTATGTAGGCATCATGAAATACATGTTCTATGTTCCATAGATTACCCAATGCCTTCGGACCTTCAGAAAATCAGATTTGGACCTGGGCGGTGGTGGTGCACACCTTTAATCCCAATACTTGGGAGGCAGAGGCAGGCAGAGTTCTGTGAGTTCAAGGCCAGCCTGGTCTACAAAGTGAATTCTGGGACAGTCAGAGAAACACTGTCTCGAACTTTCTTTCCCTCTCCCCGCCCTGCCGCAATAAAAAGGAAAATCAGATTGGGACTTCATTCTTGTCTGCCCCTGCCTCAGAAAGCCATAGAACAGAGGAGAGGAAAGTCAGGGCAGACTTCAGTAACAGGCTAGCTTTGTGAGAGATCTGGGGGATCGAAAGATGGGGAGAGCTGGACCCCGTGGCAAAGGTCTGTCAAACCAGCTATGAGGAAGGCTGTGGCTGGAGGATTGCAGTTAAAATCCCACTTGGGCTATAAGTTGCGTTCAAGTCTAGCGTGGTGCAACTTAGTGGACACATTTTCTCAAACTCGAAAGGTAAATACAGATGTATGGAGATAGCTCAGTGGTAGAGTATGTGCCTGGCATGTAGAAGATCAAGGTTCAATCCCTAGTAGAGCAGTAAAACAAATAGATAACTATAGAATTTACATAGACAAGAAGGCATTCCTGGTGGAGGCTCCAGCCCGCATGGAGAATCCAGCCTGGAGTGTATGAGCATCTAAGAGGGCACCTGACAGATTCACAGACAAACCCATGCTTCATAAGGGCAGGAGCCATAGTGTGAACCTGGTATTCTAGTTCTCAGCAAGAATATGTTACAGAGATAACTGTGTGTCTCGTGGCTGCACCGCACATAACTACCGAAGCTCACAACCTTTCTGGCACCTCATCTCTCTTTCTCTTTTTTTTCTTTCTTTCTCATCAGCAAGGTTCTTGTTACTTCCTGTCCCCTCATGACTGAGCAAGAGCAGCTAATGGTGTGACATAGCCAGGGTCACTTGACTCCACAGCAGTGGCTACGTGGTGGCCACTCCTTCTGTTTCGAAGATGGCTTCTCATATCTGCGCCTGGCTTTCTCACTTGGGGCAAGGTGGCTCTTAGAAGCCCTGTGGCCTCTCGCACCTTCTCTGGAGGTGTCCCGCCTGGGTTGACTGATGGAGTACCAAGAAAGGTTATGTGTATGTTAGGTGTGAAAAACTGGATCGCGGCACTGTGTATTTTATTTTATTCTTTCATGTTTTAGGCACCTTTCTTTCTTTCTCTCCTTTTCTCTCTCTTTCTTTGTTTCTCTCTCTCTTTCTCTTTTTCTTTCCTTCTTGTTTTTTTTTTTCTTTTTGAGTCAGGGTCTCACTATGTAACCCTGGCTAGCCTGGAATTCTTTATGTAGACCAGGCTGGCCTAGAATTTACAGAGATCTGACTATCACTGTATTCTGAGGTCTGTGATTAAAGGTGTGTGTGTGTGTGTGTGTGTGTGTGTGTGTGTGTGTGTGCATGTGTATGCTTGGTTTGGTCAGTTACTGATTTTTTTCTATTTTTTTTTCTTTTTGTTTTTCAAGACAGGGTTTCCCTATGTAACAGTCCTAGCTGTCCTGGAACTAGCTCTTGTAGACCAGGCTGGCTTCGAACTCATAGGGGTTCGCCTGCCTCTGCCTCCCGAGTGCTGGGATTAAAGGCATGCGCCACCACCGCCTGGCAATTTTTTTCTCTTTTACATTTATTTATTTAATGGGTGGATGGGTGTATGTGGAGGACTGAGGACAACTCGGGGAGCCGATTCTCTTTTTCCATCCTGGGAGTCCTGGGGATCAAACTGAGCTTGTAAGTCTTGGCAGCAATGCCCTTATAATAATCTTGATGCCCACTTATAATAATCTTCAATGCCCACTGAATAATCTTGATATCCTCTTCCCTATGTATTTTGTATGCAGCCATTGGGTATTTCAGAGAAAACACCAACTGATTCCAAAGGGCACTTCATACCACTGTTGGCACAGGAGGCTTCCTCCATAGAATCCTGGTGAGTTTCCAGAACTCTGGAGCCTTGAGGTGGACCAGGGAACTCCTGTCTTGGCAGCCTCTCTCCCAGCTATAGTGCAGGTTTGGTTTCCTTCTGTTCAGGCTTTTCAAAGGTAAACAATTCCTCTGTCTCCTTTAAGAGCAGAATCACTATCTCTGAGAACCCCAGGAGACAGAAGAAAAGTACTATAGGCTTTATCTGCTGTATTGCCATTGTTATTCTTATTCTAGAATTTTGTCTTTTTCCTTTTTGGCAGGGTTGAGTTTTTAGAGGTCTCTCTGTTTCAGGAGGTGGGTGGCTAAGCATCTTTGAGAACACCCAGGAAGGGAAACCACAGATCTGAGTTGATTCTGCAAACTTCATTTTGCAAAACTTATTAAAAGCTCAGCCTGTGAGTGAGTGGCGACCCTTTTGGGGGTCAAATGACCCTTTCACAGGGGGTCACCTAAGATCGTCAGAAAACACAGATATTTGCATTACAATTTGTAACAGTAGCAAAATTAAGTTATGAAGTAGCAACAAAAATAATTTTATGGTTGGGGGTCACCACAAAGTGAGGAACTATATTCAAGGGTCACAGCATTAGGAAGGTTGTGAACCTCTGCAGTATGGGAAGCAAGAAAGAATCCCAAGCAGTTCTCAAAGGCAGGCAAAAGGGGAGTCTAGGCACTGCCTAGAGGCTGGGGTTCCTGAGGCAGGATGGGCTCATGGGGATCATTGCTTTCCCCCAGCACCTTGCTTGCTGAATTTTGATCCAAGATTTGGGCTTCTAGTTACTAATACGTTGAATCACCTGCTGAAGTCACTTGAGAGAAGCTGGTGTGGATGGACCAGTTCCTTCTGTGAGCTGAGCATTGCCGTGGGCGCTGTGAGGCTCCTGTTTGCAGGCTCATCACATATCTGGGGGACACTGCTCTTCCTTCCTTTACATTCCAGAAAAAAATTTATCTGCATTCCAGTCTACACCCACATGCACATGCTGACATACACACAAAGACACCTACACATGCTAACACACAAAGACACACACCTTCTCATCTTCTGTGACCCTGGTACCCACCGCCATGAGGGATTGGAAGGGTGGGCCCTCACAGTAGGACAAATAAGTTTAAAAATGTTACGTTCCATTTTTTCTAGAGCTGTATTGAAAAGTGCAATTGAGATATCCTCTGCCTCCCTGAGACTAGGTCTCCTGTAGCTCAGGCTGGCCTCAATTTACTAGGTAGCTGAGGATCACCTTGCACTTCCTGATCCTCCTGCCTCTGCTTCCCAGGTACTTAGATTTCAGGCATGGATTAAATCCAGGGCATTGTCTACTCCAGGTATGCTCCCTACCAGCTGAACCACTGTCTCTGGCTTGGAGAACCTTCTAAACTTCCCACCAACAGAGGCTATAGTTCACCAAGGCAAGCTTGGTTTTATATTGACCTTAGCATCAAGGGCGAAGTTCTTTGTCATGTCTGTTCCTGGGTCTCTGCCCATCCTCTGGTATCAGTGGGCACACCCCGCAGGTTTGTATAATTCAGAAGCCCAGAGGCGGTGTTAGTTGGGACTGCCCAGAGCCGAAGCCAAGCATTGTGCTTGGGAGGTGAGAGCTGCCAGGGCTGCATTCTGGAGGTCAGTCCTGGGGACTCCTTGCTTCTCCTCTTGTGCCAGCTTCCTGGGGCATGTGGAGTCCCCCGAGGACAGCCAGAGGAAGACAGGAAAGGGAAGTTCCCCTTGAGTCCGGGCGCTTGCGTTTAGCATTTTAACCATAGCATGAGGTGATGAAACAAAAGTTTGGAAAAGAGAGAAAGGTGAAAAAAAAAAAAATCACTGTAATTTTCAACAGTTCCGACATATTTCTTCTCTGAGTCACATCCTCCCTGTTTCTTTGTAGGCCTGTTTTACACGGGTCAGAGCACGCATGGTTTTGTAGTCTGTTATTTTAATTTACACGTCGGATTATGCACACTTTCCAAACCTTTAAAGGTTTCCCAACCCTCACCCCCTTAAAAAGATTTATTTTTTTATTTTACGTGTGTGGGTGTTTGCGCCATGTGTGTTTAGTGTTCTTGGAGGCCAGAGAGACTATAGGGCTCTCTGAAAATGGTTGTGAGCTGCCAGGTGGGTGCTGGGACTCGACCCCAGGTCCTCTGCAAGAGCAGCCGGTGCTGGTAACTGCCGAGCATCTCTCCAGCCCTCTTCCTCCTGTGTAGTGGGCGGACAGTGTTCTAGCCAGCGAGTGGGAAACAAGCTACTTAACCATTGCAGTGATATTTCTGGTATGGAGAGGTTCTCTCTGTTTTTTTTTCTTTTCCTTTTATAAAAGCAACATGAACATATTCACGTGGGAAACAGGGTGTGAGCCTTGGCTAGGGGACATATTAGCAGAATCATTGCCAGTGACTTATAGCGTCATTTTTCTTTTCTTTCCTTTTATTTTTCTATCAGAGAATCCAGAACATTCAATTTATTTTATCAACGAACATAAGTCTTAGAAATATATAAATACAGCAATGAGACATAAAGATAGGGTATTATGTTGATTTAATTGTATGTTTATAGATAATATTTTAAGTATATGCATATATAGCGTATCACATATATTATAGCATATAAAAATGGATGTTTTGGGTGTGTGCACATGTGTTTCTCTTCAAGATAATGAAAGGGCTCATATTCCGAAAGTCAAAATAATTTAAATCAAGCTTAGCTTTAAAAAAAAAAAAGGCAATTTTCTATTTCTAGTGGTGATAGAGAGGAGGGAACGTATTAAAAAAATGTATACAGCTTCTGAAAGATTAGGGGCCATTGCAGGTCCTTAAAAGGCTTGGCGGATGGGTGGAAAGACCGAACAAGGAAATGGGACACACAGATTTCTTTTAGACAGTAACTTTAGTGCCCTCCCCCAGGGATCCTGGTGGTCAGATTTCCTCCACCAGGGATGGTCTGAGCTTCACTTTCCACAGTTTGGGAGGGTCAGCTGCATGGGGGAAGACATAGGGCCACTGCGAGCTGGACTGTTGCTTGCCTGGGATGTGCTGACTGCAAGCTGGGGTGCCCCACCCAGCGGGGGCCCTGGGAACCAGGAGAAGAAGAGCTGAGTGTGGGTGTTCCGGGCAGATTGCTCACCACTCGCCGTTTAGCACATGTCTGAAGGAATAGCTCATAGAATTGGCAGCAGAGTTCAGAAAGCTAGACTCTGGGAAACAAGAACACTTAACTCTTTTTTGAAGCACAAACGGGAATGCGAGCCCAGGTGCAGGAGAGCGGGGAGCTAAAAATGCCTCCAACGCCCAGCTCTAATTGGGTCAACTTTATATATAAGATGAGGGGCTGGCACTGTGGAGACAGCCCTCTGGGAGACAGGCAGCCAAGGGCTTCTTTAAAGGGCTTAGTCCACGAGCTGAGAGAGCCTCTCCCTAAAGTGTCTAGTTCAGAGAAAGGCTTACACGATTTTATTAACCGACTGTGAGATTCTATCAATTTGCATTATTAGAGAGACCGTTTTGAGGCTTGAAACCCAGTCTTCTGTTTTAGAGGAGAGGACACCGGGCACCTTGTCAGCATCATGTTCGGTGACTGAATAAATTGCTCACAGTTTTCAATGCGGGGGTCGGGAGAGAAAGCGGGTGCGCACTATGGGACTTCACACATTGCTCTCTGACCCAGCTCTCCTGGCCTTTCTTCTTGGAACCCATGCGCCTCAGCTGCTTTGCAGAGACCAACATGATCTCAGGGTTTCAACTAGGCACCCGGGTCACATGGTGCTGGGTGAGGGAGGGTAGAGGCGGAGGGGAAGCCATTCCTGCGGCTTACCTGAGCTAGAAGCGTGTGTGTTTAAGGGTTGCGTTGTGTCGGAGTGCTTACCCCACAGGTGTGAGGCTCTGAGTTCGAGCTGAAGCAAGATACCCACATTTTCAAAAGTGTGAAGCAGGAAGATGATGGCAAGAGACAGATGCAGCTAACGGAGTGTGAGGGCCACCTCATGAGGTGGTGGCAGCTGGAGGGTCTTGGGACGGCTGAGGAAGAAGGCTTGGAAAGCATCACATGGAAACAGGGAGGGTTTGGTGGGGTCAAGGCTTGGAGGTAGAACAGAAAGAGAGATTCTGAATTTAGGGCAGAAGTCCAGCCCTTCCAGGAGCTGGGACTCAAAATACACAGTAGTTTTTGAAGTTCCTCACATTCTGTGAGGATCTTTCCAAACTTTCCAAGGACAAAACCGAAGTTATGCAGAATAAAAGGTGTATGTTTGGGTGGGTCACCTCCACCCCACCGCTGTCGCTGCCTTGCTCCTGTGGCCCCCAGCACCCCTCCCCACTCCTTCCCTCCAAGGCATGTGGCATCCTTCCTTCTGGTGGCCTCCCAGTGTCATTAAGCAAGTCAAAGGTCATCAGTCTAGAAACTGACACACTTGACCCATTTCTCTTCTGTGTTGGACCTGGAGTCTGGAGCCAGACGCCCCCAGGGACCATGTGGAGGCCTCAAAGCCCAGGGTTCATTGCTCTCTTCCCAAGAGGTATATAATTTGATATTTATTGCCTCTCTCCCCAACAAGGTCTATGGTGCCACTGGGATCCATTCGCTAAAGAATGCTGATCCCTTTATGAATTTTTGATGGTGGAGGAGGAGCGATTGAGACCACTGGGGGACCTTGTGAAATGGAAATGTTTTTTCTTTTTGATCTCTCTCTCTCTCTCTCTCTCTCTCTCCCTCCCTCCCTCCCTCCCTCCCTCTCTCTCTTGCTGTTTTATTTTGTGTGCTTTCTCCAACATTGTTGCTGTTCATGGTCTTCTCTGAGCTCAACTGTTTACACTCTTTGTAACAAGGCATAATCGCAGCTTCGCAGCTCTTTGGGGCAGGAACGCCCCTTTTCCATGTCTCGCTGAGTTCACCCCAACGATTGGGAACTTGATTCAGGGAAAGAGATGTTCCGGCCAGAAAACAAAAATCCAAACTAAAACAAAGTAACAAACAGGATTCGCCCAGGACAAGGAGAGGACTAGTGAGTTTGCCACGCCCCCACTCCCCCCAACCTCCCACCATTCCCTTTTTGGTGGTCTGAGGGGCAGGACTCCAGGGACCCAGACAGTCAGGGTCCGTATTTCACTCCAGGGTCTGACAGCCACAGTGCAAAGCAACACAGTCCTGCTTTTTATTAGCCTATGTCAGTCCGGCACAGAAAGAAGTTCCTTTTCCCCTTCTTTTCTTTTCATTTTTCAGAGGTAGAGCTTTTGCCAAACCATGAGATGATTTAACTAGAATTTCCTTCCTGATTCCCCCCCCCCCGGGGGTGGGGAGGGGAGAGGGAGGAGAAGCCGGGTGGGTGTTATTGTTTAATAAGATTTAAACAGGGTGCCTATTTTGCGGCTGGAACAGCTTTCCATGCCCTTTATCTGTGCTGGGATTTCAGCTGGGTTTTTATTTTAGTGACATATGGCCCATCCTATAATAAAAAGAGACGAACCATTCAGATTTAATTTGAACGACTAAGGACGTCAGAAGGGCTGCAAGGGGGGAGCCTGTACCTGAGCCTCCGTTTGTTTAAAAAAAAAAATCGTGGAGAGAAGTTGAGAAGGTGACTTTTGGAATTAGTTTGGTTTGGAGGCATTAAGTCCCAGATCAAGAGGAAGGTCATTTCCAAACTTTGGGATCTCTGCCAGCTATGCTCGCTCTTTTATTGGAGTGTTGCCTGTGGGGCCTTTCAGGGGGTCTGCCCTTCAGGGGTGCTGCCTTCCACCTGCTACCCCCTTGAACAGGGAAATGGGCTTTTAAAAATATGCAGCCTGCCCCAGCCGGCTCCCTCTCCCATGCCTTGTGGCATGTCACAATGTGACTTGGGGGCAGGGCTTGGGTCTGCAGCTGGCACACAGAGCCTGTGTCCATGGAGGAGATTGCCTCTTGGCCCCAACACGAGCTGCCTTCTGAGGACGCGGCCCACCTGGCTTCCACATTCCCCCTGGCAGCTTTCCCAAATCATTTACTCTTTTTCATTCCCCAAACATCACCAATAAAGGAAAGGCCTTCTGCATCCAGGGGCCATACAACAACGTGTGGGGACAGTAGAGGTTTTGCAGGACCCGCGTTTTACAATGACAGAGCAAGCAGAGAGATTTGTGAACTACACTGGACTCTCTCCAGCAACTTCTATTCAGATCCTTCCTCTGGGTGTATGTTCACGCACATGAGACTGCATGCTGGTATGCGGGGAAGCACATTGCACCCTCCAGGTGGCTTCTTTGCAGCAGGAAGCTTCTGGATGTTGCAGACAGGAACATCCCTTGTGTTGGACCTCTTTGCCCCTAGGTACCTGACATGTACCTTCACCCTAATCTTTTACAAGCTTTTAATTACATGACTTGTATCCATTGTGTTTTGAATCAGTCCTTCTAGGTTGTTCTAATGAACTTGGTGGTAGTCTTTGATATCATCCATGTTCTGGAGGAAGGGAACTTGGTTCGGTTTGCTTTAGCCAAAGCAAAACCTGTGTCGTGGGGGCAAAGTCACATTTTAGAGTGGTGATCTGGTTCTGAACTTGCAGCCAGAAGACATAAGTGCCTTTTCTCTCACGCTTGTATGGGACACCAGGAAAACACCACTCTGTCTTAATCTCTAGCAGCCCCATCTGTAGCTTGGTTTGGCATAGGCCTTGGCTACGATGCCCTTCACCCTCACTGTGGAATGACAAAGATGGCATCCAGGCCACGCTTCAAGACAGCTGCCAATAGCATCCTTGATTTACTTGCAGAGTCTTAGAGATTGGCCGCTAACAGCCATCTTGATGAGAAACACTGCTGTAATTGCTTGGGGAGAAAAGCAGGCATTTAGCAGTCGTAAAAGAAAATCTGCCCACCACCAAGCCAAATGCTGCCATTCCCTTCCCACGTGGTTGGCTGTCTGTTCCTTTATCTCCGCCCTCTCTCCTTCAGGCAAGGTGGGGTTGGGGCTTCCCTGCCTTCTTCACCTGGTCCATTTCTAATGCAAGGTGTGAGCCATCCTTTCCTGTTTCCCTTCGGGGAGAACGTGGGGGAAGCGGCTTCAGTAT
Source organism: Microtus ochrogaster (assembly GCF_000317375.1). Classification (NCBI taxonomy): domain Eukaryota; kingdom Metazoa; phylum Chordata; class Mammalia; order Rodentia; family Cricetidae; genus Microtus; species Microtus ochrogaster. The sequence goes on along the minus strand of NC_022019.1, from coordinate 11,102,610 downwards.
TCAGTCCATGTTTTTCTGGGGCTTCCAGTGTGACGATCTCGGTGACAGGAGCCTCTTGACGGGTTCTGGGGCTGCCCAGCAGCCTGTGACCAGAGTTGAGCAGCTGGAGGTCCACAGCGCTTTCTACCTTTTCAGATGACAGTGGGGTGGAGAGAAAAAGAACATCAATAAGGCTCAAATCGAGCCCGAAGCTTAGCTCCAGGTGACTGTAGGATCACATTAAACTGTAAGGATCTTTGCTTTCTTCTAGTGGGCAGCATGAAGGTGACAGCCTGCCATCGCTTCATTATCATAGCTTCGTGTCACAATCTCAGGCCTGTTTTATAGATCTGTTTCTAGAAAAACGCTTCCTTTGATATGTGACAGCCAGTAGCATGTGCACTTCTGTTGTGCAGGTAAGGAAGTTAAGCCTGACTCGAACCCTATGCTGCTCATGCTGCTTGTTGGGAAGGACCAACATCTTGCCTTTACAAAGGAAACAAAGGCTCCAGTGGCTTGGCCCTCACCTCGTTTCTGGCTCTTTTCTCCCTTGGCCCTGCTACTGGCATTGTTTGTCATGGTCCAGCCATAGCAAAGGACGGGAAACAGAGTGAGAGGAGTCATGAGCTTGGTTAATCACTCACCGCTCATCACGCATGTAGCAAGCACCCCTCTGCATGTGGGGTACCATGTAGATGAAGCACAAAAATCACAGCCCCCACCCTTTGCTTGTGTTCCATTGAGGAGTTAGGCTCAGGGAGGCTGTGCTGCCCTGAGTTTTGGGCAGGACTGAATGGAGATAGGCTCTGTGAAAGTACTTGGCAAGGCCCCTGACTCCTGGGGGGGGGGGTGTTCGATGTGGGTTAAAAACGATGTGGCTTCTGAGACACAGCCTGCATCTCCCAGAGTTCCAGGCTAGAGGAGGAGGCCAGGGTCTGGGTTAGCGATGCCTTCTTGCTGTGTTCCCTAATCAGATCTCAGTCAGATAACAGCTCAGACCTGGGAACAGGAGATTTTAATGTGAAATGAATAAGTACCCTGAGACTGAAGCTTGTCACTGCTGCGCATCTGGAATCACTTACAGCTGGGTAAATTCGCTGGGAGCTGCAACACCAGTGAGCAGGGGTTTAAAGGAGGCGCACAGCGCGTTCCTTTTAATGTCTAAACAATCTGATGTTGACAAGCCTTTCACATTAACCCCCAAATGGCAAAGTTTAAACCCTTTATTATTCGATTCAGTTTGGCAAATCATTTAGGGGCTTAAGAGTCCATATTTACACGGGAAAAGCTGCTCGCTCGCTCTCTTTCTCTCTCTCTCCCCACATCCCAACAACACAAGTACCACTAATATATGCACATTTATGTTTACTTAGACGGTTTTAAAGACCTTGAACATTGAGGGAGACTCAGCCTAGAGAAAGTAAGTTGATTCTCTGCTTCCACCCCTTGCCCCAGGAAGCCCCTAATCTCTCCAGAATACAAAATGCATGAACCTTCCAAAGCCTGGAAACACTATCAGATTAACAAATAAGTAGAGGAAAGAAACAGCAGGAAGTAGTTTCTAAATATTATTAGCCTTCATTTGAAATATATTGTCTCTTTGCCTCTAACCCCAGCTTGGGGTCATTTTCCTAAAGTTCTGCCCAGAACATTATAAGGGATTCCGAAGACAGAGAAAGGTAGTTTGGGTTCTATAGAGATCTACAAAATATTGTGGAAGTCAGAGAGCTTAACTATAGAGCTGTACTTAATCTCTTGGACCTGTGGCCAAATGGGCAAATCCTGAAGCGTCTCCCTTAAAGCGCGTGTAAGAACATGGAAAAAGCGGCAAGTGGTTTTTGAGACCTAGATTCAATAATGATTTAAAAATGTGAACCACATCCTTTAAAAGTAATGAAAGCATTTTAATTCTTCATAAAAAAGGCATGATGCAAAAGGTGAATTTTCATTTTCATCAGAGGGGAGTTTTAATGCCATTGGAGTCACTCATAGTTATGTTGAAGGAGACCCCCAAACCGAGACCATGACCACTTTGACTCATCCCAAAGCAGGGATCCTGTTGGATGCATGGGGTGTTACTTTGGATTCTCTTGGAGACATTTATGAAGACAAATATGGCAGTGTAATTTTGACCGCAGCTGTTCACCCTTTAGATAAAAATTTCAGCTTTTCTTTGGCAGCTGCACAGAGTCGGAGCTCAGATTATGAGCCTCCAGCCTTTGCTTAGACAGAATTTCAGATTCAGTCCTGATTTCTTTCCCGATTGGTTTTCCTCAGTAAGTACACACGCAATGCCAGTTTTCACAACCCTGGATACTACTGTCCACTTCTGGGAGAGATGAAGAATTCTGTTTGTTTTCTATGTTGCTTGGGAAGCTAAAAAGTCATTAAAGCTAAGCTTGCACTTTAGAGTTAGGTAGGAAAAAGAGGATCTTAGATCCCCACGTGCGTGTATAAGGACACTTCCGGCTGGAGAGATGCGTCAGCTCTTCGCACCTTAGAGCTTGTATGTATGTGATGTTCTTGCAAGAGGACCAAAGTTTGACTCCTAGCACTTGGTCAGGAGACTTGTAACTGCCTGCAACTCACGTGCATAGACCCACACACAGTCATATATCATACAATAATCAAATATAAATGTAAAAAAATACTCCCTACGGCAAATATTTTTAAGCTAAAATTAAAGGACAGTGTATATTTAAATATTTCATTTGATAGCTAGTGTGCAGGGTCTGCATATTAATTTATATCAATACATACAGAGTACAGGTATAATTCAACTTACAAGTGTGTGGGTGTCTATTTAACCCTGCCATGTTATTTAATCAGAGGATATTTGCATCTGGTTTTCTGGAGAAAGAACTGGCCAGACACTTCTTCCTACAGGCATACATGCTTGTGGTGTGTTTTCCTGAGGCCACTAATCCCTCACCCACTGCACTTTGTGGAGAAGGAAGCCAATGCAAATTGCTATACAATCTGAACCATGTCTCATTTCTTTCATTTTCCCCTGCAGCCGCAGCTCCGAGCCTGGAGCGGAGGGTGTGATTTCCAGCTCTGCTCCGAGCTCCCATGCTCATAGAGCCTTCTGAGGGCTAGACACACATTTCCTTTCCTCTGCAGTGTGGAAGGAGGAATGCAGAACCCGGGACTGTTCGACTCTGCAGTCTCTCCAACTGGCGTTGTGTTTGCGCTTTGTGGCTGTCCTGGAAAATAACAAGGAGGGTGACGCTGATGAGAAACTGAGGTCAGCTTAGTGACGAGAGGGGTGGGGCAGCTGGTAGCGTGATAGTTCTGGATAGACTATCTGGGATCTGCTGGGAATACTGGGGTCTTGACCTCCACGAAGCCCTCAAAGTGCCGAGTATGGAGAACGGTACGGCTCCCTGGGCCACAAAATGTTCAAATGTCACAGAAATGCAGTTACTGGTAAACTGCATTTTTCCAGCTACGGAGGATCAATTGTGTGTGTGTGTGTGTGTGTGTGTGTGTGTGATTGTGCATTGCATGCATGTATGTATGCGCGTGTGCATGTGCATGCTTGTATGTTCATGTGTGTAAGTGAATACATGTATATATGTATGTGCATGTATGCATGTGTGCAAGTGTACATATGTATATATGCACGTGTGCATGTGTGTATGCATGTGATATGTGCATGTGTGTATGTCCATGTGAACACGTGCGTGTGTATATGTGTGGTATAGATTGCTAAGGGCGAGGAGGTGTGCGGAGAGTGGAGGACTCATGTTATTTTGCAGTGTGAAATCTAGTTCTTGTGCCATGAATAGCCTTGTGGACTGTTAGAATCTGAAAAGAGAAAGATTGAATTGTGTGTGTTGCATCACTTAGTTGAGTAACCAAATTTTAATTTCCTGTTGTGTGTTTGATCCGCACCCCAGTGGAAGTTCAAACTAAGATTTTTTTTTTTTTTTAAAAACTCGGTTTCTGGCTCATGCACTATCTGATATCCAAATGGAATTTTTTCAAACAGGTATGTGTGCTGTGGAAATGTTTCCTGTGAAAGCAAGTATATTGCTCTAGCCATAGTCCCAGTGAATCACACGCACAGGGGAGGACCCTGGACCTCGGTCCTCTCTCTCACGGGGACTCTTGCTGGGGACAACTAGGCCTTAGGAGGAGTCACTGAGGCTCAGACCATCACTGGCCAGGCAGGAAGTTGGTGGGAGGAGCTGGCCAGAGCACTGAGCCAGAGTTCCAGGGATCTACCTCCTGACCTGGCTTTTGCCCATTCCCTGTGTGGCTTGGGACACATCACATCAGTGACCACATCTATGGAAACCAGTTTGCTGGCTTGATCTCACTTGTTTCTTCTACTCAAGATCCTTATTGGGGGGTGGTGGTGGTGGTGAGATTTTTCAAATCTCGTATTTCCTTTTGGCTTTGCTGAGCAGCCTGGGGAGCTCAGCCTCCACCTTTGGAAAGGAGTCGAGAGCCTCCTGGATGGGCGTCTCTAACAGGATGAAACTGAAATATGCTAAACCAAACATGGTGACACACGCCTGTAATCCCAGCACTGCAGAGGTGGAGGCAGGAGAATTAGGAGCTGGAGGTCATTCCTCAACCACACAGTGAGTTGGAGGTCAGCCTGACTAGGGGACACCCTGTCTCACAAAAAAAAAAGAAAGAAAAGACAACAAAAATTAATACTAGTACTAAATGCCCCAAGCAGACAGACTTCAGGATGGGAATAAATTTAAAGTTGCTTACACTTTAAAAAAAATCTCCTCTCACTGAGATGTGGCTGATATTCAGACAGGTAATCATCTTATAAACATTTGGAAGCACCACTATTGCTAAGTCACTGAGGCTAACTCACTTAGGTCGAAGGAAGAGCTCTTCCTGGCAAACATGCCAACAAGAGCAAGGCCGATAAGGAGCAGAAAGGGTGGCAGTAGCATGCTGTGTGCAGTATGACAGACAGGAAGGGCCGACAACCGCATTTAGCTCTGAGGATTGACTCTCAAGTTAAAATCCCCAGATGTGTATCTTACTGTTTACCTTTTATTTATTTTTTTTTAAGAGTCTGTGCACGTTCTTATTTACCTGAGATCAGTTGGCACGGAAAGCCAGCCTGGCTCCCCCATGTCAATAACAAGTGCCCTACGGACACCCCAGCGCGCCAGGCCTGGAAACAGCTGTCTCTGGGGTAAAGGCTGAGCTGGGGGACTAGGTGTAAAAAGATTATGAAGCAGGAAGCAAGCGTGTGGTGGCTAACACAGAGAGGAAGGGGCGTGGCAAGGCCGAGTTGGAAATGCAAGGCCACTATAATCCCAGCACTTAGGGTACATAGGTTAAGTGGGTCTCTGTGAGTTCGAGTCCAGCCTCGTCTACGTAGGGAGTTTCGGGGCATCCAGAGCTATATGGCAAGACATAAACAAACACTAATGCTCACATTGTGCGCTGGGAGCAGTGTCCGTGGCACCGACTTGTTTTTGTGTCAAATATCATCTCCCTGGGGTGGGCTGTCTCAGTTCTTACTTTCAGGTGGCCAGTGGGCGGGACACAACGTCTCTGCAGTGGATGATCTGGCATGAGATTCACCTAGAGGCGATCATTTCACCCCCAAACCACTTCCCTGTCATTCCCCAAATGCTACCAGATCCTTACCCCCTCCCCTAACTTTTGGTTGATTGGGGTGAATCAGATGTGAGTCAGGCTCACATCCGAGACCCACAGGCGAGGGATGGTGTCTCCCGAACTCCCTGCTCCTGGGTTCGCCAACAGGGCCAACTGGGTCTTTCACAGGCACCTGACAGGAGAATTCCATGACCCATGATTGCTGTCAGTCCAGGAGAGAGAGGCTGTAGGATGAAGGGTCTGGAAGCCCCTTTCCGGGTCGGAACTTCAGGTTTCGCCACGAGAGCCGCCCGTGTGCATTCCTGGGAACTCGCACAGCGTCCAGCCAGCCTTGTCAGCTGGAGCCAGCCCCGCCACCCCCGTGCAGAGCTCTAACCTTTTGATTTAACTTTATTTGCCACAGCAGGACTATCACCAGAAAGGGAACAATACACCCTCGCCATCTGGCCCCCGCAGCCCGAGGCGCCCGGTGGTGCTCTCAGCCCGGGGTCCTCAGAGAGGCTGCTGTGAGCCGGGTGAACAGAATCCCACCAGCATCCTAGACGGGTGCCTTGTTTTTGTGTTTTTGTAAATCACCCTTTTAAGATCCAGATGCAGGCTGCAGCCGGTGACTCAGAACACCATAAATAATACAGCAGGCTTTGCTTGAGGAAAAATAGAAAGCACACAAAGGTGTATCTATCATTATATTTAGGGGTAACAGGCCAGAGATATAGCTCCCCTCCTTTTCTTTTTTTCCCATGGCCCTTAAGTAAGTGTGACAGGCATTAACCCATCAATATTAGTGGGTGATTTAATATACCAAACAACATTTGCCTGCAATAATTTCTGTTGTAAATGACTCCTTTTGGGCCCTCCTACCAATAATTCTGTGCTCATAAATCAGAGCCCAGGGTGTGTTACTCCACTCATGCCCTGGGCTATTCTTGAGGTCTCTCTCTCTCTCTCTCTCTCTCTCTCTCTCTCTCTCTCTCTCTCTCTCTCTCTCT